>NC_137337.1:36262475-36744421 GCF_965287045.1 Carcharhinus amblyrhynchos
TCTGGTTTCCTCCCACAGTCCAAAAAATGTGCTGGTTAGGTGCCCTGGCCATGCTAAGTTCGCCCTCAGTGTACCCGAATAGGCACCAGAGTGTGGCGACTAGGGGGTTTTCACAGTAACTTCATTGCGGTGAATGTAAGCCTTGCTTGTGACTAACAAATAAATAAAACTTAAAAACAAATACTGGCCCCATTACTGATAGTGGTAAATCAGGACGACTTAAGATGGGGCTATTTAAAATTACTGTACAGAAATATAGCCTGAAACTCTTACAGTTGCTGTAATGTATTTCTGATTCATGGATTTTGAGATGTGGAGATGGGGGAGGGATCAGAGTTGGGGTGGTTCAAAATTTAGTAATGAGAAAGGATCTGCTGGTTTATATCATTTTTAGGTTCCGAGCCAAATGTAACTGGGAGTGAGGGAGGGTGTAAGGTCTACCTGCCGTAACTAAGGTGTAACCAAGCATATGATGGGATTAGACCAGGATGACATTCTCAATGTTCCAACATTTCCATCTTAGTATCCACCCGTTGATCTTACACCATTGGATTAACTTCGAGCAGCAGCTAAGGAAAGGTGGAGAGAAATAATGATCAGTTGTAGGAACATCGGCCAAGTTTCTCTTCCCTAACCCCAGGCTCTGGCACTAACAATAACAGCCCCATCCATCTTTGACTCTGATGAGCTAACTTAATATTGAAAGGAGATTAAACCTGTCACCTTTCTACCCTGTATGACTCAGCTTCTGAATGTTTTAATTAGCTGGGTTAAAGAAGAAGTTGTCTCACCTCACTTATGATGCAAAGTGCTTCAAAGGAGAAGCACAGACCCAGCTGATTATCAGAAAATTAGTTGTGGCAAAATTCATTCAGTTTATGGAAAGCTTGTGAGAGTTCCATGCCCTGATCATTAACTTCACAACTATGGCAATATCATCTCAGTCAAGTGAATTGGATTTAATTTGCTGTGAAGCTATAATTTGAAAAGTTCTTGCAAAGAGATGAACTAATTCCAATTCCCTTTTGCCATCATTGCACAGGATATTGACAGCAATGTCCACTTAAATATTATCCAGTTGTTTGAAAGAAAATCACACAGCCTAGTGAGCAATGCACCCTCAGCATGTTTTAAGGCAACATCCCAGATTTACACAAAGTTTCATTTCCTTTAATCTAATGAATCAATCCAGGATGACAAGATATGAACCGACTTGTGGGAGCCCAATTTGATTTGAAGAGTAATTCATGTTTCAACACTTTGGTCCCATAGCAATTTCCTCTTGATCATCGATGCAATCGGCAACAGCTGTTCAGCATAGTTGCAGAACCAATCGTCTTGGAGCTGAGGAGTTGCACAGGGAAGCCAGCCTATCAGAATAAGTGATCAAACCACTGATGATGTCACAGTGGGCCTCAGTTATGAGAGGAAGGGAGGGCAATAGGACCTGGGCCTTGGGCTGAGGTGAGCAATCTGTAAGATAGAAGCACAGTGATGGTTACAGCATGGAAGGAAGTCATTCAATCCATGGAGTCTTTGTGCCTCTCTGCAAGAGTATTTTAGTTATTGCTATTCCTTTGCCCATTCTATTTGGCACTTTTGTTCCCTTTTGGTGCTTATCTAATTCACATTTGAAAGCCATTTCTTGAATCTGTCACCACCATGGTCTCAGGCATTCCAGACCCTAACCATTCACTGTGTAAAGAAAGCTTTTCTTCATATCACCTTTGATTCTTTTGCCAACTATCTTGTATGTGTTCTCTGCTTCTTGACCTTTCCGCAAATGTGAGTAGTCTTTCTCTTTCCTGTCTTCAGATCGCTTCATCAAAATCTCCTCTCCACCAGCTCTGCTCTAAGGAGAACAACCCCAGCTTCTCCAATCTATTCACGTATCTGAAATCCCTCATCCCTGGAACCAGTCTTGTGAATCTTCTCTGCATCCTCTTGAAAGTTTTCACATCTTTCCTCAAATGTGGTGCTCAGAATTACAAACAATGCTGCATTTGAGGCTGAACTAATGTTTTATAAATGTTCCCCGCCTAGAAAGGTTGACAGCATTGTTTAAACAGATTGTCATCGCATTAGTAAGTTTCCCGCCCCATGTTCCCTCACATTAGTGAAGTTTACAACAGGTTTTTAAAAACAACAACCAGACATGGGAATCTACTGGTGGTGCATGTGTAGGTTTCGCTGCTAGGGACAGAAGGGCATGCTTAGGCACTGCTCCCAGCATCCTGACACAGCCCATGTGCCCTGCCTTGGCACCCTGTCATGTACTGGGGGTAGCATTAGTTGCTTTAAGGTGAGACTTCTGTCCCTCTCTTGGGATGCAGTTCCACCATTGTCAAGGCAAGTCCAGAGTCAAGGATCAGAACAATTCTCAGACTGAGAATGGGAGAACATTTTATGCTCAAGCAGTACAGGAGGCCAGGACGCCTTTAGCAAGGTTTCCGAGGCACCTTTTTGTAGTGCAATCAGCTCCGTGCTGGAAATCAGCGTGGAACTGATTATCATATGGAAATTACAATTTCTGGGAGTGGTTCCCATCAGTAGGGTTTACAACTGCTCCCCACTAACAAGAAACTGGCGTCATCACCCTGCTGGTGGGGACAAAGGCCATTGAGGACCCGCTGGGAGGTCAGGGAGCAAGTGCCAGCTAGTTAACAAATGGAGCATGTGACAAAATCTCCCACTCCACCATTTACAGGGCCATTGTCTACAGCCATCCTTTGCTATCTCCAGATTCTCTGGTATAATTTTTAAAGAGGATGTTTTGATTTTATCCTCAAGTTTCAAAGGGTCAACATTGACTTCTGCACTTTATTGATGCTGTGATAACAATGGTAATTATACCATCATCGCTTAAACAATTCATATGTGCAACTGTGGTTAACCCCTCACACTCTTTACTGCCCACGCCCCACCGTCCCCTCACCGTCTCCCGCACCCACAATCTCTCCCATTGTCACAATCTCACTAACCTGATATCGTCTCTTTGTGGCTAAGGCTTGATTTGGGGTGTCACAGCTCGCTATTGCTGGCCTGCTCATCTTACCTGCTGGGCACCTGACCTCACCTGGTGGCAGCTTGATTTTGGTGCCTTGCGCCTCACTGGTGGCTGACCTCTGCCCTGGGTCAAGTCGCCTGTTCATCTCGCCTGCCGCTCCCCTGGGCAGCAAACCTCACCTCATGATAGTTTTGGGCACCTGGCTGTTGCCAGCCCGCCCTCGGTCGAGTCACAAACCCACTGGCCTTTCACAAAAATGGTAAAACCTCAACAGCCCCTGCCTCTCCCTCCTCGCCTAGTCACCTCTCTTCATTCCTCCTGCATCTCAAATTAACCGTTCAAACGGCTCAGACTAATATTTTCCCGCTCTTTCAGAATCACCAATCAGAGTCTGATTTCTCTCTGCGTTGCACGCTGAATGAGCCTATCAGCAAATGCAGAGTAATCAGGCTCTGATTGGATGCTCAGTGCACCAGGGATCATAGAGACCCTCCATTGGTTGGGGCCCTGTATCTATGCCCCAGATACACAAAGAGTGTGTTTCATTGTAACTCTGCCTCTGTTTCCTGGTGATCAACTCTCTGCTCCCAAAACAATAGAAAAGGCATCAAGGAAATATAACAGTTGCACAAACTAAACAATTTACTGTGACCAGGTTGTTGAACTACATATAGAATATATAAGAACAGTTTCTAAAAGCATTGCTCAGGGTAGTATATTGTTGCATTGTTTTATTAAGTGCAATTATTTGAAGATTTCTGACAATCAAGTGATTTTTATGAGAAAGCCCCTTTCTGTTTCTTTTCTGTGTATCCATGATGTACATGTACAGTGAAATTATGCCACCTGGAGGAATGATGAAGAATGTACATCCAGAAGCCTATCAAAGTTGTACAAGAAATATTATTTAATTCTATTTTACTGAGGGAGGGGGACAGTGGTTCCCAAACAGTGGGCCGTGAGCCCCAACTTGGGTCATAACCGGCTAGAAGCATTTCCAGGGGTAGCAGTGTGGTTAGCACTGCTGCCTCACACTGCTGGGGACATGGGTTCGATTCCCGGCTTGGGCCACTGTCTAAGTGGAGTTTGCACATTCTCCCCGTGCCTGCATGAGTTTCCCCTGCGTGCTCAGATTCCTCCCAGAGCCCAAAGATGTGCGGGTTAGGTAGGTTGGTCATGCTAAATTGCTCCTCAGTGTCAGGGAGACTAGTTAGGGTAAATGCATGGGGATAGGGCCTGGATGGGACTGTGGTCAGTGCAAACTCAATAGGCTGAATGGCCTCCTTCTGCACTGAAGGATTCTATAATCTATAGAACCAGCCACTGGAGTCCTAAGGATCTCCTCCTCTGAGATGGTGCCCCTCACTGAGACCCAGGCAGCTCTCGGTCCTGCTATTGCTCTGTTTGTCACTCACTCTTGGGATTTCATTTTTCTTCTTCCCAGGATCTTTCAAAAATCTCACCTGGAGGCCCATAGCGGCACATCAGCTGGGGGATGGACAGTCAGAATTGTCACATCTCCATGCTGGTTGTCATCAGCCGGTTGACTTGAGTGTGTGCAGGGGAGAGGGGCTGACTGCAGTGTGTGGCTGTGTGTTTGGGATGGGCTTGCGTGGACTGGGTGGGTAAAGAAGTTTCATCAAGTCTCTTGACGCTGGGGAATATCGAGAGCTTGGGTGAAGCCTCAGTGGCCAGTAACTGTTGCACTTCTGTTCAGAAGATATTCCGCCTCCCACATTCCCAGCATAGCTCCACATTCAAAATAATCACTAACCTGATGAATTAAATCCATTTTATTTTGAAGCTGCATTATTTGTAGCGGAATCCACAGTGAAACACAGCCTCTGGAACAATAAATATTGTTTTGCGTCATTTGAAGCTCTCAGTAGAAAATGAAATGTTTATTTGACTCATCTCAGATGAAAATCAATAATGTTGATGGCCTTTAGGGTGTGATATTGCTATAGATCAGTAATGCCAAATGCAAATGTGAACGTCAATAGTATCCGCTGCTTCCTGGACAAGATCCAAGAGGTGGACTGGCTCTGATAAAGTAATGGACTGGTGAGTAGATAATGTCATAACAGTTCTGCAAAGTACGTCAAAACGGAGATTTTTGTATTTATATGATGTATTTTATGTTGCACTATGATATGTGAACTGTAATAATGCTGTGTTATTTCTGTTTTGTTTTTGTTGACAACTGTTGATTTTCACAGGTTAAAATGGGGTCACACTAAAAGATAATTTGGGAAGCAGGGATGTGAGAGGTCAGTAAAAAATATTAACAGGGTGCACGTCACAGTTTTGACTGTTGTACTTATATAAATACACAAAAGTAAAGCTGATTAGTAAATGTATTTTATCATTGAACTTGTGTAAGGTATCTATTTCTGATGCTTTCTGAGAAAAATTTCAAAATGCAGAACAATAAAATTTCTATGGCAGTGATTCTCTTCATAAAGAAGGGGAGAACAGGCAGGAAAACAGGAGAATTTCCTGCCTGGTTTTTTGGGCATACTTAGTGGAACAAATCTCTGCCTATCTGTGCTCCATAGAGCGCCTCAGGGAGATTCATGCTGGAAAGGTGAGGGAAGGCGGTGGGGAGGGGGGCTTCATCCTGCTCGAGAGGCTGGCAGCATAGAGCTGAGTGGGCCACTGTACAGGCGTGTAGGCCCATCGCCCGTCACTGGCTTCCCAGTCGCTGGCCACCTCCCCCTGATCGCCAGCTTCCCAAACAACCACTCAATCACCGGCTTACCCAACCCCCCCCTCCTCCCCCTGCAGCCTGATCGCCAGCCAGGGTGCCAGACTGGCACTGCCCAAGAGACATGCCCTGCCTGCCCCAACCTCCTGGGGGGACCTCACTGGACTTGGTCCCCACCAGCAGGGTGAGCACGTCTGGTCCCCATTAGTGGGGACCAGTTGTAATCCCCGTTAATGGGAACACCTCCCAGCAAGATGGCAAGCCACTAGCAAGCCCAGACAGTACTGTCCTGTCAATTTCCACATGGTAATCAGTCTCACGCCAATTTCCATGATGGAGGACCTGGGGTGAAGTTCTGCCTGTTGGGAGCTGCCAGCCAATTAATGGTTGGCATTTCAATTGCCATAATGATGATGGGAGGGGGTTTGTGAGGGATGGGGCTTGGGGATTAGCAGAAATGGTGTTAGCAATCCCTCCCTTCCCAACACTAGTTTCCTCGATTAGGCACTGAGCATCTTTGAACGTGGGACCCCTTGTGAGCATATAAGCAACCCTGCATGGATTTACGTCTTGTTCTCCCTGCATGATGTCCACTGCATTAAATTTGGCCCCTTGAATGATTTCACTTCCAGAAGAGTATTTACTCAGAGGATGCACTTTTAGTTTTAAAACTTAATCGGTGTCACTGGTTTACTTGTAACTGTCTGCATTCTGATTGGGTTTAGCTTTAATAACCATTCAAAGCAGCGAGATCTTGTTCCTCTCTGCAATATAAGATGGTTTGAATAGATGGCCAGCAGCAGAGCACTCTGTGTCAGCTAGGTTAATAATGAAGAAGTATATATTTGTCATGTGTTTTAGTGAATAATAACACTGTTTGCCCTAAGAGAAATTCAAGCGCTTCAGTTGACCCTCATGTGCTACATTTTTAATTAATGTACATTTTTTAATTAAGGTTTTATTAGACTTTTTAGAAAGCGGAAGGAAAATCCCAGGTTGCATTTAGAATGCAGCAATATTCTGTAGATAGAGCAGAAGTGAAGGTAATCTGTTACAAGCCAATTATCAAATCCAGATTCTAGCAGTTTAACATGAGAAACATTGAAAATTGGAACAGGAGGAGGCCATTTGGCCCATTGAGCCTGCTCCACCATTCATTACAATCATGGCTGATCATCTAATTTATAGCCTAATCCTGCTTTCTTCCTATAATCTTGATCCCACTCACCGCATATCCAGCTGCCTCTTGAATACATTCAATGTTTTGGCATCAACTATTCCTGTGGTAACAAATTCCACAGGCTCACCGCCCTTTGGGTGAAGAAATGTCTTCTCACCTCTGTCCTAAATGGTCTACCCCGAATCTAGAAACTGTGACCCCTGGTTCTGAACTCCCCCACGATCGGGAACACTCTCCCTGCATCTACCCTGTCTAATACTGTTAGAATTTTATAAGTCTCTATGATTTCCCCCCTCATTTGTCTGAACTCCAGCGAGAACAATCCTAACCTAGTCAATCGCTCCTCATTCATCAGTCTTGCCATCCCCGGTATCAGCCTGGTAAACCTTTGCTGCACTCCCTCAAGAGCAAGAACATCCTTCCTCAGAAAAGGAGACCAAAACTGCACACAATATTCTAGGTGTGGCCTCATCAAGGCCCTGTATAATTGCAACAACGTATCCCTGCTCCTGTACTCAAAACCTCCTGCAATGAAGGCCAACATACCATTTGCCTTCTTTACCGCTTGCTGCAGCTGCATGGGGAGGGGAATGTGCTATGACATAACTCACCACATCTTCACTCAAGCTTGGAGGAAGGCTGTACATTCCTCGTCTGGGTTCTTGAGATGCTTCAGGTTTCAACCATGAATAAGTTTGCCAGAGGTTCCAGGATCCTTTTTCCCAGGAGATGGATCACTTCCATTGGCCAGGGTTTTACCTCAGAAATGTAAAATGGGCCTTTGTGCGCTTTTTTGGAATTTATTTTCTGCTGTCACAGGGGGGAAAAAGCATGTCTTGAGGGATAATGAGGTTGCTGTGGTTTTCTGAAGGCTACTCATTTGCTTTGTGTGAGTGGTAGCCAGTCATGTCTTTAGCCAATGTAAAACCTTTGTCCACCATATTCAAAATAATAACACTTTTATAACATAGCCAGGATGATACAGATAGAGACTTTTTATTTTGTCTTCTTGGCATGGCATGTATTTAAGCTACTTACTTCAAATACTTTCTATATAGTGAGTTCAAATTTTAACAGAATCCTGAGTATGGTTACATCTCTCCACATTTCCCTATTGGATTTATTAGTTTCTTGTATTTATGGTCCTGATTTTGGATTCTTCCACTGTTGGAAAAATTCTCTTCATACCTACCCCTGTCCAACCCATTCATCATTTTAAAAGCTTCCACTACGTCTCCTCTGAGACCTGTCTCTTTGAAATGAAAATGCCCCAATCTCCCTGTTTTGGTATCATTCTAGTAAAGCTTTTTTTTTGCACATTCTCCAGTGCTACTGTGTCCTATTTCTGTATAGAGAATAGAATTGTGCACACACCTATAATATCTTAACTACTCTTTCTGTTTTCTCTTCAGAGAATTGCATTAGGCTAACTAAGCGTGACATGGCCTTTCACAAAGTATAATTTGTTTCATGTTGCCTATCTTTAGATTCACATGTCTTTCCTAGAGCAAAGGTGACAGGATTATACTTCCCAAGCTTTCATCACTCTTTATGTATATCCAAACAACATCTGTTGTCCACCCATCCTCTGGCAGTATCATTATTCATGATATGGCGCAGCTGGCGTTGGACTGGGGTGGGCACAATAAGAAGTCTCACAACATCAGGTTCAAGTCCAACAGGTTTATTGGAATCACGAGCTTTCGGAGCACTGATCCTTCAGCAGGTGAGTCACCTGATGAAGGAGCAGTGCTCTGAAAGCTTGTGATTCCAGATAAACCCACTGGACTTTAACCTGGTGTTGAGACTTCTTATAGTACCATTATTGTATCAAACTCTTTATGTCAATCAGCCCAGTTTCCTTGAGTATTGGCATTATATTCTTTTTTGACTTGGCTAATTCATCAGTTGATGTTTCCTTTAAAATCATTTCTATAAGCTCATGCTCTAATGAAATATATATTATCTTTAATAAAAACTGAGGCAAAATAATAGATTATTCAGTACATCGCATGTCCCTGTCATTGTCTGTGAATGTGGGCGAGATTCTATGGCCATTCATGACAACGGGATTCTCTGGTCCCGCTGCAGTGAATGGAGACTTGGCTGAGTGCCAAATCCTCCATACTCATTGGCAATGGCGGCAGGGAGTGGATGGCCAGAGAATTCTAGCCTATACCTTGTTCAACCTTTAGTGGGCCTAGCCCTACTTTAATTTCTCTTTTGTTTTTAAACGTCTACTTGGTTATTTCTTCTTATGTTCTTTAGTAAATAACTTTGAAATTTCTTTTTGCCACCTTAAGAGTTTTTTTCAAACTAATTGTACTTTTGTTGTGTCTTTCTCTTCAGATTCATGTTCCATTTCATTCTTTATTCAACCATGGTGCTCAACAATTAACGTGCTGATTTGGGCTTTTAATGGAATACATTTCTCTTGATCTCTATTGATTAGCCTTTTAAGGTTTCTCACAGATTTTCAGTCCGCTTTTCTACATTTTCTCCTAGTTTGCCTTGTCTAATACCATTCTCATTTTCATCTAATGTGTTGCTTTCCAATCTATTAATCTAACCTTTGCTCTACTTACGTCACTCATGATTCTAAACTTGAAACTTATCAATGTTGTGATCATGACTGTTAAGACACTTTTACTTCTCCTGTCTGCTCTGATTAATTATCCATTAAAAGATTCAGCAGTAATTCTTGTGGAACTTTTTGGCCGGAATCTTATCACCGTTCACACCGGTGGGGGGGGATTTTCCCATCTGGCTCAGTGAATGGAGATTTGGCTGGCTGCCCTTGCTGCAGTGGGAGTGCAGTGTGAACGGCCAGTAAGATCGTGCCCTTTATGTTTTGTGTGGGAAGGCAATCCTGTGTAAACCACAAAAAAACACTTTTTCCCCTTTTGCTACTTATTTCTGCTACATTATTAGAAAGTAGTTGAACAACAACTACTGTGTTTATACAGTAAAGTAAACTCATCATAGTCCCAGATGATCATTGGTGGTGATTTAACCTGAGGATCACCACACCTCAGGTGAGGGGCAAGGTTTCTTTACCTTCATGAATAACCTCAGCTAGGTCAGGAATTGAACCCATGCTAGGTAGATGACTCAACATTGTTAATCAGCCGTCCAGCCAACTGAGCTAACTGACTTCCCACATTTGTAAAGTAGCTTTAATGTAATAAATTGTTCAAAGGCACTTTAATGGACTTTTACAAAGAAGAACCTGACAGCCAGCCGCATTAGGTGGAATGAGGGAAGGTGGCAAAAACAATGATGAAAAAGGTAAACAGCATCGGAAAGGAGAAAAGAGAGATAGATAAAGAATTCCAGAGATTAAGGCCTAGGCAGTTTAAGATGCAACCACCAATTGTGATGCAATTAAAGCTGGACATGGAATTAGATGATGCAGGTATCTTGGAGGATTGGGGGAGTGGGGGCAAGAGGAGATTACAGAGATGGGGAAAGGCTCTGGAGGGATTGAAAATAAGGGTGAGAATGTTAAAATCGAAGCACTAGGGGCCAGTGTAAGTCAGGGAGCACAGACTGAAGGGAACTTGGTACAACTGAGGACATGGACAGCAGAGCTATGGATAACCTAATGTTTGCAGACAGTCAAATGTGGGAGACTAGCCAGGAGTGCTCGAAACTGCCAAGTCCAAAGGTAACAAGGGCTCCCTTGATGAAATCTCCTACAATTATTTTAAACTCACCCCTCACCTTGTAGATTTGCCTCCACATTTCCTCCTGTAATTCCCTTAGACCATTTAGTAATCTATACTAAAAGTAAAGTGGCCATTGGCTGTCCTCCCCTTTGAGGGGCAGAGCTAACTGGTGGTGCTTTAACCCGAGGACCACCATACCGCAGGTGAGGGGCAAGATTAAGGTGGTGAGCCTTCATGAATAATCTCAGCCAGTATGGGAATTGAACCCACACTTCTGGCAGCACTAACCAGCTGTCCAGCTGTGGCTTTCCTTGGAGCAGAAAAGGTTAAGGGGGTTTGAAATTATGATGGACATAAATAAGGTAGCTAGGAAAGAATTTTCCCCTTAATAGTGGGTTCAATTACCAGAAGGCGCAGATTTCAGGTAAAGGGTAAGAGATTTAGAGGGGATTTGAGGAAAAACTTTCTCACCCAGAGGGTGTGGGGAATCTAGAACTCACTGCCCGAAAGAGTGACAGGCAGGAACCCTTACGCCATTTAAGAAACATTTAGATGAACACTTGAAATGCCATAGCATGCAAAACTATGGGCCAAGTGCTAGAAAATGGGAATAGGAAAGATAGGTGCTTGATGGTTGGCACAGACATGATGGGCCAAAGGACCACTTGCTATGCTGTAATACACTATGACCCCAATCTATACTATACAACCTATAAAGGTGGTGGATCTCTTCTTAGATTTATGAGTTGTTGCTTCTGTCTAACTATGAAACTGACAGTTCAATTGGGTAATTAGTTTCATTCTGAGTGGCATGGTCCAAAGGGCTTCTCTGCCTCTGCAGAACTAGAGGGCACAGCCTCAAGATAAGTGGGGGGGGGCGGGGGAGAAGTTTAGATCAGAGTTGAGGAGGAACTTCTTCACTCAAAGGGTGGTGAATCTCTGGAATTCTCTGCCCGTTGAAGTGGTGGAGGCTACCTCGCTGAATATATTTAAGTCACGGGTAGATAGCTTTCTGATAGACAAGGGAACTCCGGGTTATGGGGAGAAAGCGGGAAAGTGGAACTGAGCCACTTCAGATCAACCATGATCTTGTTGAATGGCGGGGCAGGCTTGAAGGGCTAGATGGCCTACTCCTGCTCTTATTTCTTATGTTCTTGGAGTGGCTAGCTGTGAATTATGGTACTTTGCATAGTGGAAAAAGCCGCAAACACTCAGCAGGTCAGGCAGCATCTGTGAGGAGAGGAATAGAGCTAGAAGATGAAATTTTCCCAGACCATTGGAGTCGTGGTGGAGGTGAGGGTAGGGGGATTGGGGGGCGGCAACCTCCTAGATCTATTGAGGTTGTTAAGAAGCCTATTATGAGCTGTGTTAGCTGAATCCTGGATTTCCCAGCCATTTGACCTGTTTCCCGAACAATCAGCAACTTGCCAGGGTCACTGAGGTGGGTACACGGTGGGTAGAATGTTTGCAGTGTAACTGAAAGAGTGCGGTAGTTTTTATCAGTTACACTGAAGAGCTCCAGTCATGTCCAGGTGAAAGATTGCTGTTCAAACCTTTTCTTCTGAGTGTTGGCACTGCTTGTCGGGTGATTTCCAACTTCCTGAACGACAACTCTCATTTGTCGAGCACTTTATTCACCTCCAGCGTCATTCTCCTGTTCTCAGCTTTCACCATGGTTTACACAGCTCACCTTCCATGTCTGCTGTGGGTCAGGAGTAGCAGTCGGAGAAACACCAGTGGCAGCATCAGCTGCCTTCTCCTCAACCACATACTCCCTCTTAGAGTAAAAGAGTTGGCTTACAAGATCCAGCTGGAAGCGGATGAGACGGTCACAGTGGTTAGCACTGCTGCCTCACAGCGCCAGGGACCCGCATTCAATTCCAGCCTTGGATCACTGTCTGTGTGGAGTAGCACATTCTCCCTGTGTCTGCGTGGGTTTTGCCTGGGTGCTCCAGTTTCCTCCTGTACTCCAAAGATGTGCAGGTTAGGTTGATTGGCCATGCTAACTTACCTCGCAGTGTCAGGGTAAATAGGTAGGGTTACAGGGATGGGGTCTAGATGGGATTGTAATCGGTGCACACTCAATGGGCTAAATGGCCTCCTCGTGCACTGTCGGGATTCTAAAAAAGACCTCCCAGTGACAGCCACAAGCAGACGATCGACTTTCTTGACATGTCTGAGCACCAGCCCCTTACGAGGATCAGCTCCTCACAGCAGATAGTTGCTGACCACCTTCCCTGTGGAGCACATAATGCCAATTGCTGAGAAAGTGCCAGTCATCCAAAAGCCACCCCGTCCATGCCTAGTTGTTTGCCTCTTGTCAGGTTGTGAGCACCCTACACCTGAGAGGAAAGAAAGCAGAGAATGGTCTTGATGTGGACAGGCTGACTGTAAAGCATGGGTGTGGAAGGGCAGTTGGGTGAGGGTGAGTGGGAGGGTTGCTCAGAAGAGGAAAGAGTGGAGCTACAAGCTGTGTCAGTCTGAGTAGTGTTGGGCAGGAGAATGCTTGGAAAGTGAGAATGTATGTCTTGGCATTATACCATTCGCAGCTATGGCCTCATGGTATCCTTTTGGTGTACCGTCTGCAGGTTGGAGGGACCACACTCCTGCTACTGACTTCCTCAGCCACTGCTTTTCTTGCTTGTTTGGTTGGAGAAGTTGTCACTTCTTCATGTCCTTGGAAGGCCAGCAATCCAGAAATTCAGTTAATAGACTTGGTTTCAAATCCCGCCAAGGCAGATGGTAGAGTTTGAATTCAATAAAAATATCTGGAATTAAGAATCTACTGATGACCATGAAACCATTGTTGATTGTCCGAAAAACCCATCTGGTTCACTAATGTTCTTTAGGAAGGAAATCTGCTGTCCTTACCTGGTCTGGCCTTCATGTGATTCCAGAGCCATAGCAATGTGATTGACTCTGAATTGGCCTAGCAAACCACTCAGTTCAAGGGCAACTAGGGATGGGCAATAAGTGCTGGCCAGCCAGCAACATCCAAGTCCCATGAATGAATAAAAAAAAAAGCCCTCCTCACTGCGTCAGCCTAGATTTCTCTGCTCAAGTCTCAGGAGTGGGGCTTGAACACGTAATTTTCTGACTCAGTCTCCTTCTGTGCTGTAAGATTCTATGATTCGCTCTGATGTGACAGCTGAACTAAATGCTAAAGCAACTATGTGTCAAGTCTTGTGCATACCATTGAGTCCTGAAGGAAGCTGCATAATGTAAGTGTCAGAGAAGACAAGGCCAGAGTGTGGCACAGACAGAATGTGCAGTTGGGAATTTGGTTCCAGTGGGAATTCGGTGCAGAGGGGCAAAGAGGTGTTTCATTTTCTTACTCTTTTCTCAGCCTCCGGTAGTTGGTGAGTTTTCTTTCTTGTCTCCAAGCTAGGTGAGTGAAACTTTCTGTTACTTTTTTGTGTAAATTTTCAATTAATTGACTAATTAAATAAGGTTGGACAGAAATGGCAGGGCTAGTGACATGCCATCACTGCAGCATGTGGGAATCTGTGGAATTCACTGCAATCCCAGATAACCATATATGCAGCAAGTGACTACAACTCGGGAAACTTCGGTTCAGAGTTACTGAGCTGGAGTTCAAGTTGCAGACACTGCAGGGCATCAGGGAGGGGGAGAGTACATAGACCTATTCTCAGGAGACAGTCATACCTCTTAATTTAGGCAGAACCTTAAGTGTTGGTCAATGGTCAGGGATAGGAGAGTGTGACTGAGAGTCAGGCGGGCATGCGGAAACAGTATGTAGTGACGGACATTGACTTTGTCCAAAAGATATGAAGTGCTTGCTACTCGTGGATGCGATAAAGGCTTGCAAGGTGGGTGAGCAGACTAGATATGGCACAATGGCAAAGGATGCCATTCTAGTAGGGAGAATGAAGAGGAAGAGGGTAGTGATAGGAGACAGTTTTGCAAAGGGGAGATCGATACTGTCCTCTGCTGCTTTAAACAGGAGCTCCAAGGGTGGTGTTGCCTGCCTGGTGCCAGGATGAAGGACAGTGATACCACTCCATGCCATAGAGCCATACATTTGCAGCGAGAAAGAGGCCATTGAGCCCATCTGGCCTGTGGCAATGTTTACACTCCAACCAAGACTCCTCTCTCTGCTTCATTTACCTTCATTAGCAAATGATGGTTTAGGGACAGGATTAATTAACTTTGGTCTATTTCTGCTGACATTAGAGGAGCTATAATAGACTTCTTGCTTCTCTTGATAAGTGAGGTGGATTTGGGGTGGGTGAGAATAGGGGCTAGGACCTGACTCCCAGTTTTTGTCTACTGAGATATACTGAAAAGTCGTGATAGGGGGAAGATGAGAATCAGGCTGGCTGTGAAATCCTCTAATGGTCAAATAGTGGAGCACCATAGTGATGGCCATATCAACAAGCAGCACAGGCACTGGTTCATAATTCAAAGACGTATATTCTGAGGTGTAATGCGAGGGCTTATCATTGGAGTAGGAGCAATAACCTTGTATATGGCACCTTCACTATTAAAGTTTATTAGTCACAAGTAGGCCCACATTAACGCTGTAATGAAGTTACTATGAAAGTCCCCTAGTCGCCCCACTCCGGCGCCTGTTAGGGTACACTGAAAGAGAATTTAGTATGGCCAATACACCTAACCAGCAGGTCTTTTGGACTGTGGAAGGAAACCGGAGCACCCGGAGGAAACCCACACAGGGAGAATGTGCAGACTCCACACAGACAGGGACCCAAGTCAAGAATTGAACCCGGGTCCCTAACACTGTGAGGTGCCAGTGCTAACCACTGTGCCATCGTGCCCACTGGATGATCTCACATGAAGTATGACTGCTGGTTCATGAAGACTCATGGATGCAATGGGAATGACGACCCACAGGGCTGTCCCTTATTCTGAGGAGGCCTCCAAGGCATTGAATGTTTTCCTATTGTTGGAAACTTATATACTAAAAGTGGAGAGGTTAGAAGCTGTTTCTCACACAGTTGCTCAAGCATAGAATATTTTGTCACAGGAATAGTTTAGGCAGAAAGCATGATAGCCTTGACAGAGGAAGGGAATAAATATTTGAAGCAGGGAAAGATACAAGGTTCATAAAGGAAAAGCAATTACTTTAGTTTAATTTAGCAGAGAGTTAGCACAGTCATAGTAGTGGGATGGGAATGCAGGGATCCGCTCAGGAACTCGCAGGTACATTTGGAGGCAGGAAGGGCTGGGAAAACCATGGAGCAAGGGGCAACACGGTGGCACAGTGGTTAGCACTGCTGCCTCACAGTACCAGGGACCCAGGTTCAATTCCTGGCTTGCGTGACTGTGTGGAGTTTGCACATTCTCCCTGTTTCTGCATGGGTTCCCTCAGGGTGCTCCAGTTTCCTCCCACATTCTGAAAGACGTGCTGGTTAGGGATATTGACCATGCTAAATTCTTCCTCGGTGTACCCAAAGTAGATGCAGGAGTGTGGCAATTAGGGGAAATTTCACAGTAACTTCGTTGCAATGTTAATGTAAGCATTACTTAGTTAAAGTTAATTCATTTCTTAATCACAAGTAGGCTTACATTAACACTACAATGAAGTTACTGTGAAAACCCCCTAGTTGCCACACTCCGGCACCTGTTTGGGAACACTGAGGGAGAATTTAGCATGGCCAGTGCACTTAACCAGCACATCTTTCAAACTGTGGGAGGAAACTGGGGCACCCGGAGGAAACCCATGCAGACACTGGGAGAACGTGCAGGCTCCACACAGACAGTGACCCAAGGCAGGAATCGAACCTGGGTCCCTGGCGCTGTGAGGCAGCAGCGCTAACCACTGTGCCACCATGTTGCCCTAATTGTGACTAATAAATAAACTTTTTTAGATGTCATGCCTGGTCCCTCCTCCTGCTCCTCCTGCTTCAGTGCAGTGATGGTCACCTTCTCAGTGGCAGAAGGAAGTTGATTAAGGCTCGTCAGCAAAAAATTAGCAGTGATTTTCCAGTGCTGAGACGTCATACAGAAATTCCACTGTGCCTGCAGCTCGTCAAGTAACACAACAAGGAAATTAATTCAACCATTTAAATTGTAAATCAATAGGTCCAAAACCCTTTGTGGGCAGAAATTAACAATTTCCTTCCAGCCTCCAGGAGACTGCTGTGAGGTATAGCGCTGGTGCTGAGGAAGTAGTGACCTTTACCTCAGCCACTTCTCCATTTTGTTCCCATTGTCCCTCTGTGTCCCACACACAGCAGCATTCTCACTACATACATGGTGAAGACAGCCGGCTGGCCTTGTGACCTCACGTGCTCACACACCAGCCTGACTCCACAACCTGCTACTATTCCTCATCGGGATGGTGATCCAGAGATGGCCTCTTCATTCGATGCCTCACATAAAATGACCACATGAGGAACGCTGCTTCCAAAATTGTCCCAGCTGTTGAAAGTTTTCACAGCCTGATCACGATCCCCCCTGACCATTCCTGGGCCAGCCTCAATCCTCCCCCTATCACTCGACCCCGATCTCCAGTGCCCTCTGCCATACCACAGTGCCAATCCCCTCCACACCCCCTCAGGCAGTCTCCCCCAGCCCCCAAGCCCACTCCAATCGCTGACCTCCATCCTGCCCCCATCAATGCCAATGGTAGAGTGGCAGCAGGACCTTCCACCCCCACCGATCACACCCAAGCCATGCCCACCATATGCCCCACCCCAATAGGCTCCTCCCCCAGGCACTGCCCCATGCCCAGTGGGCAGTGCCAAGGTGCCCGCTGAGCATGGACACTTTGCCCCTTGGGCAGTGCCAGGGGTCACAAGCTGGCACTGTAAAGGTGCCCATGTACAGGGGGCACCACACCCCACTGCCAACCCCTTGGGGGGCCCGGTTGCCCCCCTTCACTCCCGCGGGGTCGTCCTGTTAGGTCCCTGAAAGTGGGGAGCTAGTCTGAACCTCGCCGGAGTGAAATTGTACTGACGGAGTGAGAGACAATAGCAGGCCTGGAGACTTCAGTGCTGGGCCCGCTAATAGACCAGCCTCCCTGCTGATTTCCAGTGCTGGGAGATGGTAGTAGAGTGTAAACTCTTGTGCGAACCATCTGAAATATTGAATTCAATGTTAGCTTTGAAAAGGAGAAATGTAACACAGTCACTAAGATTAATCTTAGCAAGGATTACACAGAGGCTGAGCACAGCAAATTGTTATTGGGTAAGTACAGATGACACTCTACGGACGATAACATTCTTTAGCTTCTCAGCCTTTTGGCTAAGATCAAGTGTAATATTGGCAGTCCTACACTTGATTGAAGTCAATGAGGATTGATTTGCCCTTGTTTGTGAGAATAGGGATTGCAATTCATAAGCTGTGTAGCACTTTCTTGTCGAGGTAAGCGTCTGCAAATTTGGTGCTGCTTCCTCATTTGAATGGTTGTGGCATTCAGTCGAGCACAACCTTCACTACTGGTTGGTTGAACTCAATGGGGGGCCCAGCAGTGTGTGTGTGGCTAGCATGTGTTTGAGTTAGCCTGAACCTTTGAAAGTGAAGAGGCACTCATTAGAAGGAATGCACTCCAAATGGAGCACCACTAAGAAGTCTCACAACACCAGGTTAAAGTCGAACGGGTTTATTTGATAGTAAACACCCCCAAGCTTTCGGAATATGCTGTCCCTTCGTCAGGTGAGTGGAGAGTTCTGATCAGAAACAGGGCATATAAAGGCACTCAGTTTACAGAATACTGATTAGAATGCGAGTCTTTACAGTTAATCCGCTATTCAAGTCTTAAAGGTGCAGACAAGGTGAGTGGTGATAGCATTAAGCATAGGTTAAAGAGATGTGTATTGTCTCCAGACAGGACAGTGAGAGAGATATTGCAAGTTCGGGCAAGTCATGGGGGTTACAGATAGTGCGACATGAACCCAAGATCCCGGTTGAGGCTGTCCTCGTGTGCGGAACTTGGCTATCAGTCTCTGCTCAGCGACTCTGCGCTGTCATGTGTTGTGAAGGCCGCCTTGGAGAACGCTTACCTGAAGATCAGAGGCTGAATGCCCGTGACCGCTGAAGTGTTCACCAACAGGAAGGGAACAGTCTTGCCTGGTGATCGTCGAGCGGTGTTCATTCATCCGTTGTCGTAGCATCTGCATGGTCTCCCCAACATGCCATGCTTCGGGACATCCTCCCCTGCAGTGTATTAGGTAGACAATGTATGCTTAATGCTATCTCCACTCACATTGCCTACACCTTTAAGACTTGAATAGCAGATTAGCTGTAAAGACTCGCATTCTAATCAGTATTCTGTAAACTGTGAGTGCCTTTATACGCCCTGTTTCTGACAGAACTCTCCACTCACCTGACGAAGGGACAGCGTGTTCCAAAAGCTTGTGGCGTTTACTATCAAATAAACCTGTTGGACTTTAATCTGGTGTTGTGAGACTTCTTACTGTGTTTACCCCAGTCCAGTGCCGGCATCTCCACATCATGACTCCAAATGGAGCACCAGGGAAGACATGATGTGGAGATGCCGGCGTTGGACTGGGGTAAACACAGTAAGAAATCTGATAACACCAAGTTAAGTCCAACCAATTTATTTGATAGTAAACTCACAAGCTTTTGGGGTTTCTCCCTTCGTCAGGTGAATGAAGAGTTCTGGCCTCAGACAGAGCATATAACAGCACAGACAATTTACAGATTACTGATTAGAATGTGAGTTTTTACAACTAACCTGCTATTCAAGTCTTAAAGAGGCCAACAATGTGAGTGAAAAGAGCATTAAGCACAGGTTAAAGAGATGTGTATTGTCTCCAGTCAGGGCTTGCGGTTTGCAAAACCTCACTTACCGTACTGTCTGGAGACAATACACATCTTTTTAACCTGTGCTTAATGCTCTTTCCACTCACATTGTTGGCCTCTTTAAGACTTGAATGGCAGGCTAGTTGTAAAGGCTTGCATTCTAATCAGTAATCTGTAAATTGTCTGTGCTGTTATATGCTCTGTCTGAGGCCAGAACTCTTCATTCATCTGACGAAGGGAGAAGCCCCAAAAGCTTGTGAGTTTACTAGCAAATAAATCGGTTGGACTGAACCTGATGTTGTCAGATTTCTTACTGTGTGCACCAGGGAAGAGACAGGCCCCCAGATTCTTGGATATGGCACTGGAGGCCTTAGACCAGAAAAAGATGCTGTGTTTCTGCTAGGAGTTGGGAAGCTGTCAAGGGATGAGAGCAGGTGGCCAGGTAAGTCACTTCCCAGAATCTAATCCTGTGAGTGGCAAAAGTGCCACAAGAAGTTCAATAAGCTTGCATGGGTAGTTAAGATTAACATCTGTATCTGCATATACATCTCCCATCAATGTCTCACAATCTCAATGCACCATCACTCACTCATTAGCAGTCCCTAGAAGTCAGGACTCAGCCTTAACATTCAGATACTCCACCTCATCTTCGTACGCCTACCAATGCCAGCCTCACCTTAACACCTGGCCGCTTCCTGATGCCTCCAGCTGTTCAACTTTGGTAGGGACATCACCCAGTGTAAGATGGGCACTGACATTCTTTCCTCTCTCTTGCGGGGCAAGGTGGCCCATAACCACAATGTTATGCCCAGTGAAGACATGTCCATGTTTAAACATGAATTGCATTCAATGTATAATTTTCTGGAACCGTCTTTTATTTCAAAATGGACAAAACAAGATGGCTAAAATGGTTTCCAAGGGTCAGGTGACTTTTTCAATTTCTGTATCTAGAATCATAGAATCCCTACGGTGCAGAAGGAGGCCATTCGGCCCATTGCATCTGCACTGACCACAATCCTACCCAAGCCCTAACCCCATAACTCTATGCATTTACTCTAGCTAGTCCCCCAACACTAAGGGGCAATTTTAGCATAGCCAATCCACCAAACCCACGCATCTTTGGACTTTGGAGGATACTGGAGCACCCGAAGGAACCCCATGCAGACATAGGGAGAATGTATAAACTCCACATAGTAAGTGACCCAAGCTGGGAATCGAACCCAGGTCCCTGGCACTGTGAGGCAGCAGTGCTAACCACTGTGTCACTGCCATAGGCTCATAAATACCTCAAGCCTCTGGAAAGTTCCTAACTGAATAACCTTGGACTCCTCCTTAGTTTCTGTCCAGCCATGCCCATTCTATCTGTGGAATTTACACCTGTTGTTGTTTGTGGTTTACCCAAACCTCAAAATAAATTGACTTCCAAACTTCACGGTTGGAATTCTACTGCCCCGCTCACCGTGAAAATTGGAGTGGTGAGGGACGGACAATGGGAAGGTCCGTTGATCTAGGGCAGGATTTTCCAGTCTCGGGTCGAGCGAGGCCGTAAAATCCTGCCCAACATCTCTAAACTTGAAAGTTAACAAAAGAGAGGAGGAACAAGTTAGCTACAAGTGAATGTGAATGACTAACTTCCATTGTGTAACAAGGTCTTCAGATTTCCAAACAATTCCAGATGGGACCACAGCAGTTGATCTCATGACCCAAAACTATCACATATTTATTGTTCCAAGGAGCAGTGACAATCTAGGCAGTCTACACAAGAACACCATCCACACAGAACATCAACAACATCCCAAGGCAGTAAGATCCATGCCTTTCTAGGATACTGTCAGTTGTTACATCTTAAAGGTCTCTCCAGCCTTTTCCTTTATACAATGTCCACCAAAACAGAAGGCTACAAATGACTCATGTCATAACCTGCAGCTTCCTGAGGAAGTTCCCACGCTACTGGTCTAATTATGGTTGGATTTAACAAGGCCCCTGCCTTCAAGGCCACCTGCGGGAGTGTGTAAAATTCAGGCCTATGTTTCTGTCTGTCTGATATGAAGAGGACATATCTTCCCTATCGAAGCAAATGTCACTAACCTCATTCCAGAGAACTTGGGTGGAGATGGGCAACAGCCAAGGGCTTAGTATTTCCCCAGTGTGTGCAAGAGTTTAATCAGTTAAACCCTGCATGACATCCCAGCAGAGGCCATGTACAACCAATCAATTTTGTATCCAGCTATGGCTATCCCACTGTTAGAGCGCTGAGATATAGAGTTAACTGGAGCTATGTGAGAACAATCTCAGTTGTTGCTAACAGGTCTGTCATCCATCTCCCATTAATGAGTCCAAGTGTCTACATTACCCCAGAATAATCTTCAGAATATTTTTGCTTTGGAGGCCTCCTTTCCATGTAAAACATTTCCTCAAACCTCATTTAACACAATTTTGTTTCCTGTTTTAAAAAAAAAATCTATACAATCAGTTTCTTTAATTTGCTCATGGGATGTGTGTGTCACTGGCTGGACAGCATTTATTACCCATCCCTGAGGGCATTTAAGAGTCAACCACATTGCTGTGGCTCTGGAGTCACATGTAGGCCAAACCAGGTCAGAGGATGGTGAACCTATGGAATTCGTTGCCAAAGATGGTCTGTGGAGGCCAGGTCATTGAGCATATTTAAGACAGAGATAGATGGGCTCTTGATTGGTAAGAGGAGCAAAGGTTATGGGGAAAAAGCGGGAGAATGAGGTTAAGAAAATTATCAGCCATCATTGAATGGCAGAGCAGACTCGATGGGCCAAATGGCCTAATTCTGTTCCTTTATCTAATGGTCTTACAGTAAAGATGACAGATTTCCTTCCCTCAAGGAATCATTAATCATACATTTATTATTTTCCTTCCAATATGTAATTGCTGCAGGTGCTGGGGCCAGATGGAGGTTCAAGTAAAGGGAGCAGCACTTGAGTGCAGCCCAGAGGAGAAGAATAGGTATTAGAATAAAGTTCTTTTTTCACAGAATTAAATAGAAGCACATCACACACACAGTCTGTTATTGACAGGAAGAGATACTAAATCATTTCTTCCCTTTTCCCATCTCATGACTGACTGCAACAAGATGTATTTTTGAGAAGGTGTGTCTTTCCCCCTTTTTAGTGCTGCGACCTTAATGGATAGACAAAAAAAGAAGCTCTCTTGTATCTTTGAGTCAAAAGAAAGGATAAACACTTAATTCTTGGCTGGGTTTGCTGCCAATGTGGTACGTGTGCAGTTATACCGTTGTGACACCATTGCAAGCGATGGAGATAATGTTCTACTCACTCCACCAACCTCAGCATGAAACCTATCCTCGCCATCCAGTTTCTTTTTTTTTAGAAGCAAAAGTCAAACTGGCAGCAACCCTGAAGAGAACTGAACCCAACTGTTGTGGCATTATAGTTAGTACTGCTGCTTCACAGTGCCAGGGACCTGGGTTCGACTCCCACCTTGGGTCACTGTCTGTGTGGAGTCTGCACATTCTCCCCCTGTCTGCGTGGATTTCTTCCGGTTGCTTCAGTTTCCTCCCACAGTCTGAAAGATGTGCTGGTTAGGTGCATTAGCCATGTTAAATACCCCCTCTGTGTATCCGAACAGGAGCTGGAGTGTGACAACAAGGGGATTTTCAGACTAACTTCATTAATGTAAGCCTACTTGTGACACTAATGAATAAACTTTAAATGAACAGTCTGTTTCTTTTTAATATGAAATCTGATAAATGGCAGCAGCTTCAGGGAAGAGAGGAAAAGGGGAGAGATTTGAATAATATATGCTGGTGGTGGGGAGAAAATAATTCATAGCTTTATCTTATGACGTAGCATAGCAATACCTGTGTGAAAGCCTGCAGAGGAATTACAGCATTACCCAGAAACAGCATAAGTGTTGTTGGCACTTTTGTTACTGGAACAGAAAATTGGACACTCTGATACCTAAGTTTCTAACCTGCGTTAATACCCAATGAGACTGTGTACCCACCATTTGGGGCTCAGGCTTGTTTCAAGGTTGCTCTTTTGTCAGATTTTCAAGAAGAATTTAAAAAACTGGGTTTGTGCACGTGTGCATGGGCAGATGGGTATCAGCAGCTATCTTGATTTGGCAGGAGAAACAGCGTTTATTTCTCACAATATCTAAGATGTAATCAGAACAATGCTCACTCCTCACACAGACTAGATAAACACACACACACACACACACACACACACACACACACACACATAATTTTTAAAGATGTAACATGCACTTAAATTATTTGAAGGGAATAAAGAAACGGGTTACTTCTTTACACAGTCCTTAAGATGATGATTGAAATGTTGCAAGCCTGGAGGATTCTTTTTTGGTTTACTGAAAACAAAGGAGGTTGGTATTTTCAGGTTTTTCAGTCAAAGTTGCGTTCCGAGTCTCTGTCATGATGAAATATAAGTTTGCAGGGAAAATGAATAAGTCCCATTTCTCTTCCTAAGGTGACTTCTGAGGCAGGGTCCTGCCTTGTGCTGGATGAGAAAGGCTTTTCTCTCATCTTTATATTCCAGTCTGACATGCTGGGCTGCCCTGGTGGATGGCTAAGGTATTAAGACCATAAGATATAGGAGCAGAATTAGGCCATTCGGCCCATCGAATCTGCTCCAGTATTCAAACATGGCTGATATGGTTTTCATCTCCATTCCCCTTTCCCCCTTAACTCTTGATCCCCTTATTGATCAAGAACCTATTTATCTCTGTCTTAAAGACACTCAGTGACCTGGTCTCCACAGCCCTCTGTGGCAATACATTCCCCAGATTCACCAACCTCTGGCTGAAGAAATTCCCTCTCATCTCATTTTTAAAGGGGCGTCCCTTCACTCTGAGGTTGTGCATCTGGGTTCTAGTCTCTCTCACTAGTGGAAACATCCTCTCCCTATTCTATGTTGGCCTCTCAGTAGTCTGTAAGTTTCAATTAGATCCCCCCTCCTCCTTCTAAACTCCATCGAGTACAGACCCAGATTCCTCAACCACTCCTCATATGACAAACCCTTCATTCCAGGGATCATTCTTGTGAATCTCCTCTGGACCCCCTCCAAGATCAGCACATCCTTCCTTTGGTATGGGGCCCAAAACTGCTCACAATATTCCCAATGGGGTCTGACCAGAGCCTTAGACAGCCTCACCAGTACATCCCTGCTCTTGTATTCTAGCCCTCTAGAAATGAATGCTAACATTGCATTTGCCTTCCTAACTGCCAACTAAACCTGCATGTTAACCCTCAGGGAGTCCTGAATCAGCTCTTTCTCCAGTCAGCTTCAGTCATGTGAGAACAGTATCACTATTCCATTGCCACACAATGGATTGCTGGCAGATGATATTATTGAGACATATAGGATTCTCGGGAATTAACAAAAATAGATGCTGAGAGGTTCTTTCCCCTTGTGGGAGAGTCTAGGCTGAGAAGGCATAATCTTGGAGTACAGGATCACCCATTTAAGACAGAGATGAAGAGGGATTTCTTCTCTCAGAGGGTAGTGAACCTGTGGAATTCTTTTCTGTGGAGGTTGGGTCATTAGGTTTGTTTAAGACTGAGTGTGAAAGTTTATTGGGATAAGGTGAGAAAGTGAAGTTGAGAATTGTCATTTCAAATCAGCCATGACCTCATTGAATAGTGGGGCAAACCTGATGGGTTGAATGGCCTACTTTTGCTCCTCTGTTTTGTGGTAATTGACAAACAATCAGGAATTAATGATATCCCAACAACATTCCAGCTATAATTAGCCTCCTGAAATGTCTTTATTTGAAATTACATCTTCATGGGACCAGCCAGTCTAGCAGTCATTATCATTTTAAGTCTCTCATAGGAATGATGAGGGGTATCATTGGGAAGTCTATTTGCATTTTACGTAACTTCCCAACGATGTGTTCAGATATATCTGTCTGTCTGTACAGAAACCACAAACTCAAAACAACCAAGACCATCACCGTGTTTAAGGTCCATGATGCCTTTTATGTCTCCATGTCCCAACAACCCTAATGCGTATATGATGTGTCCATAACAAGCCCAACTAGTCTGTGCTGGCATTTCTACTCCCCCAGGTCTCCTCCCATTCAATATCTCAGCTCAGTCTTTCAGCATCACTTTCTATTCCTTTTTCCTCTCTCTTTCTTTAGAAGGCATCTAAGCTGTTTGCCTGAACCACTTTCAGT
Organism: Carcharhinus amblyrhynchos; assembly: GCF_965287045.1. Taxonomy (NCBI): domain Eukaryota; kingdom Metazoa; phylum Chordata; class Chondrichthyes; order Carcharhiniformes; family Carcharhinidae; genus Carcharhinus; species Carcharhinus amblyrhynchos. Next base: position 36,287,981 of record NC_137337.1, read on the forward strand.
GGTAGTGGGTTCCAGTTTCTAAACACTTTCCAGAGGACTTATTGGTTATTATCTTCTATTTATAAGTTCACAAGTTCATAAGGTTTAGGAGCAGAATTAGGTCCACTCCACCATTCAATCATGGCTGGTATGCTCCTCGTCCCCATTTTCCTGCCTTCTCCCCATAACCTTTCAACCCATCATAATTAAAAATCTGCCCAGCTCCTCCTTAAATTTACTCACTGTCCCAGCATCCACCGCACTTTAGGGTAGCGATTTCCACACATTTACAACCCTTTGGGAGAAATAGTTTCTCCTCAACTCTGTTTTAAATTTGCTACCCCTTCTCCTTACCTCTCGTCCTGGAATGCCCTACCAGCGGAAGCATGCGCTCCACACTTTGGATTCTCCCACTAATGGAAACATTGGGCTGAATCTTGTTGGCTCTGGAGAAGCTCCGCAGCTGCAGGGGTTGAAGCGGGAACTAGTCCTGCTCTGGTGGGAAGCGGGTGATGCTGAAACCAATTCTGCTCTGGTGGGGAGCAGTCGATGTTGTCCCCTTCCACACTGCCAGCCCTCCTGTCTCCAAGCTTGTCTCCAACGGCCCTGGATAATTCAGCTATTGTCTCCACATTGACCCCTATCAGGTCATCGCCAAGTCTTTTTTAAAAGAAAATAGATCTGACTTGTTCATCTTTTCCTGGTAGCTGTAAATGCTCATTATTGGTAGCAAGCCTATTTTTTTTTGCACTTTCTCCAGTTCTCCTACATCATTTTTATAATATGTGAACCTGAACTGTGCATGATTAAGTGTGGACTGGCCAAAGCTGTATGCAGTTTTAACACAGCTTTGAATTCTATACCTCTATAACAGGGACCAGCAATATTCTTTAACCTGAAGAGCCTCTAATAATAAAAAAAAGCCTTAAATAAGAGCTGTTAGGAGTCACGAGACAAAACCACAGAATTTCGAAACCAAATGCATGGCAAATTGCCAAATGTCACTGGTAGAATGTGTAATTTGCATTTAAATAAAGAAGAAGCTTGCATTGAATTTATGGTATCAATATTCAAAAAATTGAAATTAGAATGAATCTAAATTAATTGTTGCATTTAGATTTTGTCAGGGAAACCATTGTTAAAAGAAATGGTAACTTAAGATTGTAGAATTAAGACAAATTTTTCAGCTATTCATTCTCATTAATAAAGAAGCTTCTAATAGCACATTGGAATAATTGATTATCTGAGATATATTAGAAATAATAATGGTTGCAGCTCCAAAACCCGTTCCTTGAATCAAAGGTTATCTTTAACCATGTTGTAGCTAAACAGGCTTATTTAGAGTACAGTTATGTTTTTTAAAATACTAACTTGAAAATGTAAGGTGCAACAATGATTACCTTGTTATCGTCACTATAAAATCATAGTTCTTTCTTTTCTTGACTTGGGGATGACACAGTGGTTAGCACTGCTGCCTCATAGCGCTAGCGACCCAGGTTTGATTCCCGGCTTAGCTGACTGTCTGTGCAGACTCTGCACGTTCTCCCTGTGTCTGCGTGGGTTTCCTCCAGGTGTTTCGGTTTCCTCCCACAGTCGGAAAGTCGTGCTGGTTGGGTGCATTGGCAGTGCTAAATTCTCCCTCGGTGTACCTGAACAGGCATCGGAGTGTGGCGACTAGGGGGTTTTCACAGTAACTTCACTCAGTGTTAATATAAGCCTAATTGTGACACTAATAAATAACATTTTAAAATGTTTTTGCGATGGATTTCTTTTCATGTTAATTTGATATTGATGGAAGCCACAATATCCAGTCAGAGAGTTGACAGCTCTGGAGTCTTGGCAGCCTCACCAAAGAGTTGTGTTACTAATGCAGCTTGGTGCATGAGGGCACCTCACTATGAAGGCGCCTTTGGGGATGTGGGTGCAGCTGCCTAGTAACTCCCAAAGGTTCCCTTCCACGCTCCACACCATTCAGTTACCGCACATGCACAGACGTAGAAAAAAATTAAAGGCCATGGCCATTTAAACAAATAGCCCACACACCCAGGATACATTTCAGCAGAGAGCAGGCACTTGACCAATGCTTCAGTGAGGAGTGCAGTGATGTATAGCTATACAACTCCTCTTGTGCCTGTGGGAGGGGTGAAGCCAGCTCCACTGATCATTGGAAGTGGATGTTTAAACATTCATTAGAGAGAGAGGTAAGAGGCAGGTTGTGCAAAGCTCACATTCTACACACCTTCCACTGCAGCCTCCGAGGTATAGGTATACCCATAGTGCTGTTAGGGAGAAAGTTCCAGGATTTTGTTCCAGTGACAGTGAACGAACAGCAATGTATTTTCAAGTCGAAGTATATTTCCAGGGCAGACTGTAACGTAGTGGTTAGCACTGCTGCCTCACAGCATCAGGGTCCTAGGTTCGATTCCCAGCTTAGGTCAATGTCTGTGTGGAGTTTGCATGTCCTCCCTGTGTCTGAGTGGGTTTCCTCCTGGTGCTTCGGTTTCCTCCCACAGTCCAAAGATGTACAAATTCGGTAGATTGGCCATGCTAAATTGCCCCTCAGTGATAGGAGGACTAGCTAGGGTAAATGCATGAGGTTATGGAAATAGGGCATGGGTGGGATTGTGGTTGGTGCAGACTTGATGGGCTGAATGGCCTCCTTCTACACTGTAGGATTCTAAATCAGGATGGTGAGTGACTTGGCGAGGGACCTGCAAGTGGTGTTGTTCCCATGTGTCTGCTTTCCTTGTCCTTCTAAATAGTTATGGGTTTAGAAGTTGTGTAATCATTTAATACAATAGTTTAAACATGAGGATGAGAATTTTAAATGGTGAGTCAGAAGACTGGAGGGGTGCTAAAGATTCAGTGGGGACAGAGGTAAAGGTGAGTGGGATATGGTATGGGTGAAGATAGAGGCGGCAGTTGTTTGGACAAGCTGTTGTGTCGTGTGGAGATGAGTGAACAAAGAGCTTATTGGGTATTAAATAAAACAAAATTCCTCCCATTCTGAGGAAGTTGGAAAGTAACCTGGTGGGCACTAGGACCAAGCAAATAGCAACTTTCCAGTTTATCTTAAATAACATCGCAATGCCCCACCTAAACATCCCCAAGTTGAATCACTAATTTGTTTTGGGCAAATCGAAAGGATCCTTACTGTTTGTAGTCAGTGAATGGATGGAGAGGAAAATCACAATTCAGAACGTAGGACAAAGAGGGTAACCATGAGTGACGAGGGGTGAGATTTACTTTGTTGGCATCACATGTAAGGCTCAAATGAGGTCAGAAGGCCACATCATATGTGTATCAGTTATTCAATAAGATTTTTCTAGCGAGGCCAATTAATGGCCAGAGGGTGGGCTTACCATCCAGTTAAAGAAGATGGGTGGTCTTTCAAAGGGCCAATTAAATGCCTTCCAGCTGGAAAGCAGCAGCAGATTGCGATGACAGGAAAGTGAGGAAGAGAAAAGTGGAAAACTCAGGTGCCCTCTTCCCATATTCTAGAAATAAAACTGCAAAATAGTATTTGAAGCCAGGTGAAGAAAAAGCGACTGCCCTTGACATCAAGGCAGGGTTAGACTGAGTGAGGCTTCAAGAGTGTCAGTAAAACTGGAGTCAGTGAGAATCAGGGGAAAATGTCTCCACTAGTTGGAATCATGTCTGGCACAAAGGAAGATGGTTGGAGGCCAATCATCTCAGCCCCAGGACATCACTGCAGGAGTCCCTCAGGGACTCCAACCATCTTCAGCTGCTTCATCAATGACCTTCCTTCCATCGTAACATTAGAAGTGGGGATGTTCATTGATTGTACAATGTTCAGCACCCTTCATGAGTCCTCAGATATTAATGTAGTCTGTGTCCATATGCAGCAAGACCTGGACAAAATTCAGGCTGGGGCTGATTAGTGGCAAGAAACATCCATGACACGCAAGTGCCAGACAATGGCCATCTCCAACATGGAGAATCTCACTGCTGTATTGTTACAATGAAATAAAGGTACCAATCACTCATGGGTAACACATCATGGGTTTATTTATTTACACCAGCCGTATGAGAACAGATATAGATTTCTAGAAAGTAATCAGCAGCAGAGCTTTGTGTGTGTGTGTTCTGCTCAGTAGTAAAAGTGAAACTACGCTGGATCATGTGGGCTCACTTCCCTTGCATTAAAGACTTACTCACACCACCCATCTCTCCTTGACATTCACTGGCATTTTTTTCTTATTCATTCGTGGTGCATAGGCATTGCTGGCTGGCTAGCATTTATTGCCTATCCCTAGTTGCCCTTGAGAAGGTGGTGGTGAGCTGTCGTCTTGAATTGCTGCAGTCCATGTGCTGTGGGTTGACCCACAATGCCGTTAGGGAGGGAATTCCAGGATTTTGACCCAGCGACTGCAAAGGAACAATGATATATTTCCATGTCAGGACAGTGAGTGGCTTGGCAGGAAACTTGCAGGTGATAGTGTTCCCATATATCTGCTGCCCTTGTCCTTCTAGACGGAAGTAGTCGTGGGTTCGGAAAGTGCTGTCTAAGGATCTTTGATGAATTGCTGCAGTGCATCCTGTAGATAGTACACACTGCTGCTACTGAGCATCGGTGGTGGAGGGATTGAATGTTTGTAGATATGGCGCCAATCAAGTGGGCTGCTTTGTCCTGGATGTATTAAGCTTCGTGAGTGTTGTTGGAGCTGCACCCATCCAGGCAAGTGGGGAGTATTTCATTACACTCCTGACTTGCCTTGTACATGGTGGATAGGCTCTAGGGAGTCAGGAGGTGAGTTACTCGCCACAGTATTCCTAGCCTCTAACCTGCTCTTGTCATCACTGTGTTTATGTGGTGAGTCCAGTTGAGTTTCTGGTCAATGGTAACCCCAAGGATGTTGACAGTGGGGGATTCACTGGTTATGCCAAGGGGCGATGGTTAGAGTGTCTCTTATTGGTGATGGTTATTGCCTGGCATTTGTGTGGCACAAATGTTATTGGCCACTTGTCAGCCCAAGCCTACATATTGTCCAGATCTTGTTGCATTTGACTGCTTCAATATCTGTGGAGTCATGAATGGTGCTGAACATTGTGCAATCATCGGCAAACATCCCCACTTCTGACCTTAGAACGGGGGAAGGTCATTGATGAAGAAGCTGAAGATTGTTGGGCCGAGGATACTATCCAGAGGGACTCCCACAGAGATGTCCTGGAGCTGAGATGTCTGACCATTCACAACCACAACCATCTTCCTATATGCCAGGTCTGACTCCAACCAGCAGAAAGTTTGCCCCCGATACCCATTGATTCTATTTTCGCTAGGGCTCCTTGATGCCACACTCAGTCAGATGTTGCCTTGATGTCAAGGGCTGTCACTCATACCTAACCTCTGGAATTCAGCTCTTTTGTCCATGTTTGAACTAAGGTTGTAATGAGATCAGGAGCTGAGTGACCCTGGCAAAACCCAAACTGGGCATCGCTGAACAGGTTATTGCTGAGCAGATGCTGCTTGATAGCACTGTTGACGGCCCCTCCCATCACTTTACTGATGATCGAGAGTAGACTGGGTGGTAATTGGCTAGGTTGGATTTGTCCTCCTTTTTGTGTACAGGATATACCTGGGCAATTTTCCAAATTGTTGGGTTGATGCCAGTGTTGTAACTGTTCTGAAAGAGTTTGTGCTAGGGGAGTGGCAAGGAGGACAAATCCAACCTGGCCAACAAGTCTTCAGTACTATTTCAGTATTATCACTGAATCCCCCTCTATTCACATCTTTGGGATTAGCATTGATCTGTAAGTGAACTGGACCAGCCATATAAGTATTATGATTACAAGGGCAAGTTGGCAGAGGTTGGGAATTCTGTGCTGAGTAACTCATCTTCTGACTCCCTACAACTAATCCACAAGGCACAAGTCAGGAGCATGATGGAACACTCCACTTGCCTGGATGAGTGCACCATCCAAGACAAAGCAGCCTATTTCATTGGCACACATTCACCCACTTAAACGTTTACTCTCTCCACTACTGGTGAATTGTGGCAGCAGTGTGTACATCTACAAGATGTATTGTAGCAATTCATCAAGTTTCCTTTGATACCACCTTCCAAAACTGCAACTTCAAACAGCTGGAAGGACAAATGCAGCAGATGCATGGAAATACTACCACCTGGAAGTACCCCTCCAAGCCACACATCATCTCGACTTGAAACTATACTTGCATTCATTCACTGTCATTGGGTCAAAATGTTGGAGCTCCCTTCTAAAGCACGGTGGATCTACCAGTACCAATACCACTGTGGTTCAGGGAGAGGGCTCACCATCACCTTAGACAGTAAATAATGGCCTAGCCAGTGACACTCACATCCCCCGACATTATTCACAAAGATGACCACTGCTGGGGAAGGGTTGTAAAACAAGCCACTCTACAGGGTGGTCGGTGGTTGCTGCTGTACCCAGGCAAGCAATGACTTGTGGGCCTCCCTAGAACTGGGCACCCTTCATATTGCTGATATCCAGCCAGCTAATCTGGTCCTGTCAGCTACTGAGAATGGAGGCTGAATGGAAAATCCCAATTGGCCTCCTTTAACTGACTTTAACAAGTGCCTAATGAGCTCTATGCCCTCTCTATCCTGGCAGATGCTAAAAATCAAGCCCCAAAAGTATTTCAAAAATCACATGTCAGAAAATATAGTTTTGAAAATACAGTTTTTATTACAAGAGAGAAAAACACAAGGCACAATGATTATCTTTGTCAGACCTCCTGGAACCTGTTCTTAGACCCCCTGAATGAGAACCCCAGCACTAGAGAACTACAGAGCTGCTTGCTTCAACTATCAGATTTGTAAGCTTGCCAACTTTGTTCTGTCTAATGTGTTCGCCACCATAGATGTGCCAAGTGGATGATCCAACTCCTGACGTCCCCAACATCACAGCAGCTAATTTTCAGCCAATTTGTTTCACTCCAAGTGATATCAAGCATAGGATAGAGCAAAGGCACAACATCCCAGCTGTAGTACTGAAGTCTTTTGCTCCAAACTAGCCAAGCTGTTCCAGCAGAGCTACAATAAAGACATCTCCCTGACATTGTGGAAAATTGTCTAGGTGTGACTTGTTCACAAGATGCAGGGCAAATCCAAACCAAACACCATTCCTCTCCAACCCCACCCACCCACCACCACCAGGGCCAGTCAGCTCCAGATCTCATTGCTTGGTAAAAACATAATCCAAGAATTGAGTTCCAAGGATGAGGTGAGATTGGCTATCCTTGACATTGAGACAGCAGCTGACTAAGTGTGACATCAAAGGATCCAAGCAAAATTAAAGCAGTGGGAGTCAAAGGGTATATTCCCAACGAGTTTAATCAAATCCAGCACAAAGGAAGATGGTTCTGGTTGTCGGATACCAATCATTTCAGCTCAAAAACATCACAGTGGGAGCTCATTAGGTCATAGAATCCATACAGTGCAGAAGAAGGCCAATCAGCTCATTGAATGTGCACAGACACCAATCCCACCTGGCCTCTATCACTGTAACCTCATGTATTTACCCTATTAATCTCCCTAACCAACACATCTTGGGACACTAAGGAGCAATTTAGCATGGCCAATTAATCTAACCCACATATCTTTGGACAGTGGGAGGAAAGCAGAGCACCCAGAGGAAACACACGCAGACACGGGGAGAATGTGCAAGCTCCACCCAAACAGTGACCCGAGGCCGGAATTGAACCTGGGTCCCTGGCACTATGAGGCAGCAGTGCTAACCACTGTGCCACTGTGCCGCCCCGATGTTCTAGTCATATTCTAGGCTTAACCATCTTCAGCTTCTTCATCAATCAATTCCTCAAATACTGAAGTTTCCGTATCAGCAAAATCTGGACAACGTTCCGGCCTAGGCTGACATGCGGCAAACCACATTGCTCCTACACGAGAGAGTCAAGTTGACTTTCACTGGCATTACCACTCCGTATATCACACCATCAACATCCTGGCAGCTCACAGGGATCATAAACCTAACTGGACCAGCGACATGAAAAGCTGCAAATTATGCCCTTAGTAACTCAGCCTGTGACTCCCCACAGCCTGTCCAAGATCTACAAGGCACAAGTCAGGACCGTGATGGAATACTTTGCACTTACCTGGATGACTGCAGCTCCAACAACGCTTAAAAGACTCAGTATCATCCAGAGCAAAGCAGCTCACTTGATTGGCATACATCCACCACCTTAAACATTCTCTCCCTCAATTCTAATCGCTTGCATGAGTGTGCCTTTGACTGTTCTGCTCTTAGGTTGACATTTATTCTTATTGACTTTCCCAAAGTGGTTTGATACATTGGGTGGAATTTTCCCTTCCCGCCTGCCACAGGAATCGTAGGCGACAGGACATGTACCATGCAAATGTCCATTGACCTTGGGTGAGATTTACGATCTTGGGGCGAGCACAGCTGGAGAATTCCGCCCATTGGGTGTTTTGCTGGCCGTTTCAGAAGGCAATTTATCGCATTGATATGGATTTGGAGTCACATGTAGGCCAGACCTTGTAAGCACAGCAGATTTATTTCCCTAAAGGACGTTATATGGATTTTTTTCTGAGCATCTGATAGTTTCATGGTCACCATTACTGCGACTAGTTTTCTGTTTCAGATTCATTTAATTGAATTTCAGTTCTCCAGATGCCATGCCAGGATTTCAGCTCATGTCTCTGGTGTACTAACCTAGAGCTCTGGATTATTAATTCAATAACATAACCATAATGTCGCCATTCTCTTTGCAAAGTTTCTTCATGCTGCAGGTTCTGATAGTGTCATCTGATTTGGGCCTCATGTACTTGCCTTAACATTTGCTCTGTTCCCCAAGAGGCAGAAGAACTGCCAGTCACATGATGGTGGGGGTTCCAACGCCATTGTATTATTTTAATATATGTTAATGTATTCCCAATAGCATCTGTGAACGTACATATGGAAGACTGCAGATTGTAGCCGCTATGGGATGGAAATCCGACTGAAATATGTTTTGGCCCCAGAACCTTCCCACAAAATTGATAGCATGCTGATGTCACCAAGGAAATTAAATACAAATGATGTCAAGAAAACAAGAACATAGAATATTTTTCTTTTCGTATTATCATTGTCTTATTTCTCATGTACTGGAAGAAAAGCTGTTGTAATTGGAGTAAGAGACAGCAACTGTAAGAACCTAAGCCTGCAGTTAGAAGTGGTTTTGCTATGTTAATGAACCAAGAGGAACATCAATCAGGATTTTACATATGGAAATGACAGGGGTCGTTTTGAATGTGTTGTTTTACTCTGAAGGGGGATATATGCAGGTTGTAAAATAGATGTTAATAAATAAAGGTAGGCTAAGTTTAGATTTTTTTAATTCTGGGAAGAAAACATTTCTAAAAGGACTGAGTGAGACAATGGAGAGATCAAAGGGATTTAAGGAAATTCTGCAGCCAATATGAGGAGGTAGCTGGTTGGATCTCCTAGAAGACAGCTGGTTAAACTCCCAGAAACTCCCAATGTGAACAAAACTGATGTCTTAATAAACATTTACTTTACTATAAAATCATCACAAGTAGTTGGGGATATTGGCTGGAATTTTGCGGCTGTTCACACCAGCAGGATTTTCTGGCCTCGCTAAAGGCACGTCCCCACTGTGGGTTTCCCAGTGGCGTGAGGTGGAGTAAATAGAAATCTCTCCTTATACTACACAAGTTGCAAAAATCATTTTGGCAGCTGTTTCAGGGTTCCTTTAGGGTTTGGACAGCTCAGGATTTACCATCAGTCTTCCATAATAATGAGAATTGTATCTAAAGTAATAATCTAGTTCACAGCAGCGCAGAGGGACTGCTTCATCGCTGAAAGTGCCATCTCTCAAATAAGACATGAAATTGAGACCCTGTCAGCTTGTACATGGGTCAGCGATCCCATAGCATTACTCTGAGACTAGGGAGTTCTGATGTTATTTATTAGTGTCACAAGTAAGCTTACATTAACACCACAATGAAGTTACTGTGAAAATCCCCTAGTCACCACAGTCTGGCGCCGGTTCAGGTACACTGAGGGAGAATTTAACATGGCCAACGTACCTAACCAGCACAACTTTCAGACTGTGGGAGGAAACCGGAGCACTCAGAGGAAACCCACACAGATATGGGAAGAACATGCAGACTCCACACAGACAGTGACCCAAGCTGGGAATTGAACCTGGGTTCCTGCTGTTGTGAGGCAGCAGTGCTAACCACCGTGCCACCGTGCTGCCCCCTCAATGTTCTGGTTATTAATCCCATTTGAATTTTGCTGTTCTTGTCTGTGTAATAACTATGATAACACTTCAAAAGTAATCCATTTTTTGTGAACCTCTTTGGAGCATCCCAAAGCTGTGATAAGACACTAAATAAATGCAAAAGGTTTGTTGGCACATGTGGGGACAACGTGTAAAGGAAGATTCATTGTTGTCAATGCAAAACAACGTGATGCACACTAGGAAGGTGGAAATGCAACATTGGTGTTAACTCATTGTGCTAGACCTGTAAATGGGGATCAGAATTAATTCAGATAGAAATCATTATGATGGCCACCAGAAAATGAACACGAGTAATAATTTCTATCTGGTTATTTGTGTTCAGGTTGAAATATTGGTGAATGCTGTATATAGTACACAGTGTTTAGAGATCACTGGGGCATAGAGATCAATAAAACCCTCAATTATCACGCATGAGGAATCGTTACTGGGTGAGGTAACAAGTGAATAGGGCACCTAAAGGAAAGAACGTATGTACAGAGTCTAAAGTAATCGTACTTCAATCAGGACTTGGCATGAATGAAGCTTTACTTTTGAACAAATCGCATCCTTCTTCATAGCATAAATGTATGCCCGGAGCACACGAAGAATGAAAATGATTCCTGTTTCTAACCACTGAGGATTGGATTCTGGTTACGGTTCTCTGTCTGCTGTGCAAAGACAGCCACATTTACATAAACAACACAGGAAATCAGTCATTCACTGTTGCCATGGTAGCACTGGGGAAATCCATTTTATTAAAGTCCACTGTGCCCCTCACAGGAACATTGCAAACAAAAAAACTGGGATAATGGAACTAGATTGGGTACAAAAGACTAGTCGTTGTATGATAACTGAGTTTTAACACGGGCAGCGATTGTTGCTGATGCATGTCTGGTAGCCTTGAACAGGGAACACCCCATTCATGCCAGCAGCTGGGAAGAATACAAAAGTCAGATAGAGGTTTCTGTTGATAGGGGGGAAGGAAAGCAAGCCCTCAGAATATGTTCATTTTCTGTTTAGTATTTCAGCATGAGATTAAATCCCCAGATTACTTCAACCAGTGCTTTGGGAGAGGTTGGGAGAGCAGCCCAGGGCAATGCTAGTAGTGGAATCTCTGCAGAAGAGCAAGCATTCAGCTGCTGGGAGAAATAGTTGCAAGGAAGGGATTAACAAGGAACAGAGAAGGACCAAATGAAAGAGCGAGAGAGAGAGGAGGGGAAGTTACAGCAGCTAGTAAGGGGAGGAAGTGGGAGATCTGCTGCTTCCTGTAGACAGAATGATGATTGAAGACAAAGCTGGGTGTGGACTCGTCTCTCAGGGCTGCTGCTTACACAGCTGGTAAGCTTGGATTCTCCTGCATATTTAATCTATTTTAAGAAGAGAAGAGTGAATATCTGCTTTCAGTTTGCTGGACAAGGTAAATTTGCCTTTTTCCTTCCTTGGCTTTTAATCTTACACTGAAGAATTGACTTGATTAATGTATTTTTCTTTGCCCAAACAGACTTGGCTTGCCCACTGTGCTGTTACACGAGTCTGTAAATATTGTGAAAGATTTGTGACTATGATTCCACGAACCGACATTATCAACAACTGTGGGATGACTGTTATTGGTTATGTTAGTGATTTGGTGTTAAGAGAAGGCTATGCTTTTAATCTGAAAGCTAGGAGAAAACAAATGTGTAGCTGTTAATAAGGAGAAGGCTAGCTCTTCACTGCGAAGGAGGACAGAATGATTTAATTGTAACTGAGGTTTTGCACTTTATCACTAAATGCTGCTTGCAAATGTTATGCAAAAGAACACACAGCAACAGCCAGTGACCAACCCTTGTTCTGAAAACCATATAAACCACAAAAGGACCCTATGTGGATTTTGCTGTTTAAATGTATTTTCGTATTCAAATTTTAATTATAGTTAAATGTCTGTATTTATTAAATCATTGTCTGAATCAATAAAGACAAAATACCAAAACAGCGGAATGCTACATAGAATAGAAACACATTTTTAATATTGAAATTACTTCTAAAAGCTGTTCAGATGACTCCACGGGGGCAGTACAAAAACAATACTCAAACCAGCCTTTTTTAAATAATATCATACTGTCTGTATGGAGAAGTCCATCAGATAGAAAAAGGTGTTGATTTGGTTGCCAGTAATAGCATTTAATTAGTATCTATGAATGCTATTTTTGAATACTCTGATGTCACATGACTTATTTATACTGCACCTCCTCCATTTTATTGAAGAAAATGTAGACACTTCAAAATTCAGATGAACTCACTCAGACTGACTCATAGCCGCATGCTACAGTGATGCCTTTGAATTCTACAGATCTGTGACCTGTAACAGGTTAACTTGACATTAAGGAATGGATATTTTGGAGGTGAAATATCAGTCAAATGAAGTGAATTGAAAACCTCAACAGATCAGGCAATATCCATGGGGAGGGAAAGAGAGTTAATGTTTCAGGCCTCTGATCTCTCATTGCATCTTCTGTTGGAAGGTCACTACACTGAAACGCTTAATTTGGGTGAGATTCTGTGGCCTCTCCCCAGTGTTTTTCTCAGGGGTGAGGGGTGGTACACTATTCGCTGACAGAGGGAATTCCCACTGAAGCCACTCAAACTGATAGGAAACCCATGCTGGAGAATTCTGGCCAATGTTTCTCTCTCCACAGATGCTGCCTGATCTTCTGACTATTTCCAGCATTGTTGTGTTTTTATTTCAGGTTTCCAGCATCTGCAATATTTTGCTTTAGCTTCCTGACTACGTGACTGAATAGCCAGACCCAGTGAGGTTTTCACATACTTTCTGGTGAGCTCTATTGTTGATTATAGATTGTGCCTAAACCTCTGAGAAAGCAAATATGGTGGACAAACTTGTCTCAAAATAACCTCTGCTTTATATATTCACTAATTGGCTTTTATTTGTTGTGTAACTTGAGACTCATTTAACCAATTGGTCCTGTATTCAGGCTTGATGAGCACAGGGGAATGTAACTGTTACACAAATGAGAATCATTTGGGAAATCATGCACACATTGTCTGAAAGGTTTACTGTCCATTGGGGTTTCCACAGCACCTCCCAATCTGCGAGAGAGATTTTCTCCTGCCTATTGCAACTGTGAGTACTTCATAGACACATTTCAGTTTTAGACAGTACATTCTTTTTTATCCATTTATGGGACATGAGCATCACTGGCTGGCCAGCTTTTATTGCCTGTCCCTAGTTGCTCAAGGATCAACCACATTGCTGTGGCAAATTCCCTTCCCTAAAGGACATTAATGAATCAGATCAGTTTTTCCCAATAATTGAACAATGGTTTATGGTCATCAGTAGATTCTTAATTCCAGATATTTTTTATTGAATTCAAATTCTACCATCTGCCATGGTGGGGTTTGAACCTGGGTCCCCAGAATGTTAGATGAGTTTCTAAATTAATAATCTAGTGATAATACCATTAAACCATTGCATACCCGCCTATCAGCCTGTTCTTGCACGGAAAGATTAGTCGAATCCAATAGGTATTTGATTTTTAATATTTAAATCAATCTTTGCCTACTGTCATTTTCTTTTACTGATATTTAGAAATGTTAACTGGACTAAATTATTGCCAGCACCTGGTATTGATGTAATCTTTTATTAACTGAATTGTTAATCCCTTAATTAAACTGAAGAGCTTCTCTCATTGTCATAAGGATGTTCAATCTGATATAGAAGAAGTCCACAGCAAAGGCCTCCCATTGTCTAACAATAGGTCATTTTGTATTGATAAATAAGTCAACATCAGATGTTTGAATTGAATTAGAAATGATCACAATGGTACATTTATAAACGTATAAATGTTGCCTTTGGATTGGATGGTTTGAAGAAATTAGCACAGTGCTGTACTGAAATGTGGGAACTGGTACCACCATTACTCATTCTTTTATTGCCATTCTCAATAACAATACATGATTCAATCAGAATCAGTTATAGACATTGAATAGTAAGCTGAATGTTACAGTATGGTGCCATGTTGTAACAGATCACTATGTAGTATGACACATTAATGCATTTTTTTTGGATTATAAAACAAAAGAAAGAGTTTGGACCCCCTAAGTAGGTCCTTCTATCTGAGTGCAGAAATTATTGTGGCACAAATTTTGTGATGGGAATAAGGGACACTGCAACAGATGGGATGACACAAGAATACATAGGATATAGGTCACAGAAGTAGACCATTTGATCCAAGCAGTCCATTCAGATGTTTATGGGCCATTTGAATCTCTTCCCATATTTCCACATTTAAATTTACCACTTTCTTGACTATCTTCTCTTTGAATGCATCTATACTGCGGTAGAAAGTTCCACCATTCTCACCACTCTATGGATAAAGAAGTTTCTTTTGAATTCCCAATTGGATTTGTTGGTGACTCTTGTCTATTGATGGCCTATCATAGAATCGTATTGCACAGAAGAGGCCCTTCAGCCCAATGAGTCCACACTGGCACATTAGAAACACCTGAACTCCCACCTAATCCCATCTGCAGCATATGGCCCATAGCCCTGAATGATATGATGTGCCAAGTACTTATTCAGATACTTTTTAAAGGATGTGAGGCAACCTGCTTCTATCACTCTCCCAGGCAGCGCATTCCAGATTGTTACCACCTTTTGGGTGAAAAAGGGTTTCCTCACATCCCCGCTAAACCTCCTGTCCCTCACGTTGAACCTATGTCTTCTCATGACTGACTCTCCAACTAAGGGGAATAGCTGCTCCTTATCCACTCTGCCCATGTCTCTCATAATCTTGTACACCTCGAACAGGTCGTCCCTCAGCCTTCTCTGCTCTAACAAGCCTATCCAACCTCTCTTCATAACTTAACTGTTCCATCCCAGGCAGCATCCCAGTGAATCTCCTCTGCACTCCCTCCAGTGTAATCACATACTTCTGATAATGTGGCAATCAGAATTGCACACAATACTCTAGCTGTGGCCTCACCAAAGTTCTATATAACTCTGATGTGACTTCTTGCTTTTGTAACCTATGCCTCAACTGATGAAGACATAGTGTCCCATATACCTTTTTCACCACCCTACTAAAATGCCCTTCTGCTTTTAGAGGTCTGTGGACAAACACCATGGTCCCTTTTGTTCCACAGAACTTCATAGTGTCCTACCATTCATTGAATACTTGCTTGTCAAATTACTCCCTCCAAAGTATTTCGCCTCTCGCTTTTCATTGTTAAATTCTATGTGCCACTTTTGTGCCCATTTGACCATTCCGTCTATATCATCTTGCGCCCAAGGCACTCCACCTCACTGTTAACCACCTGGCCAATCTTGTGTCTCCCACAAACTTACTAATCCTACCCTCACATAGTCATCAGTGTCATTTATATAAATGATAAATAATAGGGAGCCCAACACAGATCCCTGTGGTACGCTACTGGACAGTAAAGCAGCCTTCTATCATCACTCTCTGTCTCCTATAACTGAGCCAATTTTGAATCCACTTTATCAAATTACTCTGTATCCCATGTGAATTTACCTTTTGTATTATGCTGTTCCCTACAAGAGGAAACATTCTCACTCTGCATCCAGTCTATCAAAACTTTGCTTAATTTTAGGCCTCCTTTAGGTTATCCCTGACCCTTTTTTAAAATAGAGAAGATTGTCTATTCATCCTTTCCTGATATGTATATTTATGTATTTCTGGTATTATCCTTGTAAATCTTTCCTGCACCCTGTCCAGTGCCTCTATCTTTTTTATAATACAGTGACTGGGATTCATTGTACATTAAAATACCAGCTGGCCAACATTTGTTGCCCTAAGGCAACTGAGAGTCAACTGCATTGCTGTGGAGTCACATATGGGCCAGACCAGGTAAGGATGGCAGATTTCCTTCCATAAAGAACATTAGTGAGTGAGGTGGGTTTTTCCTGACGAAACCATCTGCAATGGCTGGAATCAAACGCAGGTCCCCAGAACATTAGCTGAGTTTCAGGATTAATAATGTAATGATAATACCACTAGGCCATCACCTCCCCTTATGTGGGTCTAAGTTTTAAGTGATTGATGTATTTGTAACCCAAACCCACTTCATTCCTCTGTCCTAGCTAGACTTTCACTTTCCAAGTAATAAGTGACCTCCCTCTTCTTCCCACCTAAATTACCATCTCAAATTTATGTATTGAGCTTCATTTGTTACGTAATTGCACGTTCTGCAAGTTTATTAAGGTCCTCCTGTAATTTGTTGCAAGCCTCTCTCAGTATTGACCATTCCCCTCCCCCACCGCCCAACTTAGTGTCACCTGCAAATTTAGAAATTGCGTTTTTGACTCCAGAGCCCAAATCTTTAAATGTAAAATTGTGAACAGCACTGATCCTTGTGGGACACCACTTACCATCTTCTGCCACTCTCTGCTTTCTGTCCTGAAGCCAGCTGGCAATCCATTCTGTCACATGTTCCTTAATTCCACATTCTGTGACCTTATTCATTAGCCTATTATGAATCATTTTTATCGAAAGTCTTTTGAAAATCCAGATAAATTACATGTACTACGTTATCATTGTCTACTTTCTCCGTTACCTACTCAAAAAATTCAGTCAGGTTGATGAAATACAATTTTTCGTTTTAAATTCCATACTGATTTATTCATTATTACAGTTTTCTTCTCTAGATATTCCTCTATTCTCTCCTTTGGGATTCCATTACTTTTCTATAGTTCCTGGGTAACCAGGGACAATAATGTAATAGACCAGAAGGCTGAAAATGAGTAATTCAAAGTGAGATGGTCCTCACTCTCAGCAATAATCTAAACTTTAAATGGTCTGATGTCATGGTTAATGTGGTATTTTAATGATTCTCAGCATTACTTGTGTATCAAAATACAGAATAATGATTACGGTATCAGAAAAACTGATGGTGTTTGTCTGATTCTATCTCCTTTGCTTCATTTGAAAGTTGATAAGATATATAGACACCCTGAGATATGTCAGTATCATCTTGTGTACATACGTTTCAAGTTTAACTTGACATAAATCAGCATTATGGAGGCTGAAAATATTTGGTGCTTTGGGGTTGTGATGAATATCACAGGAGGGTTGAACACCATGAAAATTTGGGCTTCTGGGGAGGCTGGATAATAGTGGGAGGATTTTAACATAATGAGAGGAAAATTGGACACCGCCAGGGAAAAGTGAATTGGACATGATGGGGATTAGACAATTGCCAAGGATCTGATCATGTGGAGGTAAAGTTGTAGGGCCTGAAGGAAATATTCCTGCCCCTCCTGGTTCACAGGTGGTGCAATAAAGGCATTTCCTCATTGATTGAATTTTTTCATCTCCTTCTACTTGCCAGGATTGGTGGGAATTCTAGCCCCCCATGTGTTAAAAATTCAGCTGAAATAGCTTTGTCTCTCAGTGCTCCCCTGGCATGTTTCCAGGTGATGATTTCGAGCCCCTAGTGGCAGGTATTGTGGAACCAAGAAACCTTCACTTTTGGATTCTAGATCCTTTTTGCCATGGTAAAAAGGAATGTGGGCAATTATTGTGATTGGGTATTACATGCATAGACGTTATGTAATATACTGCTCAAATGTTCCTGGAATGATTTTGTTTTTTTCAAACCTTTCAGAGAATCTCAACATGAACTCAATTCCAGTAACAACCCAAAATAGGCCATGTGGAAAATTCCATTTTTCAGTCATTACTGAATCAGTAGTAGGGTAGATACACTTATCAGAGAGCTAATTTTTGAGATGTGTGGTTTAGTGCTCTATATGGCAAAGCATCTTCTTAAACCCCACTCCCCTGTTTCCTTCAGCAGGTGCCAGAGTTTTAACGCCCCACCCATCACGGAATTGGGGTGGACAATGGAAATGTCTGTTGACCTTGGGTGGGATTTTACAGTTTCAGGACAAGCGAGACCATAAATTCCTGCCCAACACATGAGAGGGACTCCTCAACTACTTTGTTACTAAGATCAGGACCACCTGATCCAGTGCCTCTGCTGCTTCCATCCCTTCCACTAGCCCACTAGATCACACTACCTCCAATGTTCCCCACTGTCCTCACCCTAAACTTGCATCTTCCTTCATGTTCTCTCCTGTCTCCCCTCATGCCCTCTTGGAACTCAGATGTTTCTGAGATCCACCTCCTGCTTTCCTGACCCTATTCTCACTAAACTGCTGACCATCCAACTTCTCCTCCTGGTCTCTATGTTAGCCAGTATTGTTTATGTCTCTCTGATTTCTGAAATCGTCCTTTTTCTCCTTTAAATCTGCCATCTTTTCTCTATCCTCAAAAAAATCCTCTTAACTTCACCATCTTTGCAAACTGCTATAATATCCCATCTCCAACCTCCGTCTTGTCCTTAACATTCTTGAACCTGCTGTTGCCTCCAGAATCCCTTTCCAACTGTCCCAGGCCTCCATGATTGAATCCCTCCAGTAAGGTTTCTACTCCTGCCATTATACCAAAATGAATCTTATCAAAGTCACATGTGACTGTGACAAAGATAAACTGTTCCTCCTCATCTTTCTCAACCTTTGATACATTTGTCTACACCATCTATGTTCAACATTTCTCCACTGTTGTCCGGCTGGATGAGATTTCTCTCACCTGGCTCCCTTATCTATTTAATCATAGCCTGCACTATTGTCTCCGATGTCCCCCCCATGGATTGATCATTGACCCCCTCTTATTCCTTATGTATATGCTTCCCCTCAGTGACATTATCCTAAAGTAAGGTGTCAGTACACGAATGCTAATGACATCTATTTCCCACCACCTCTCTTCACTCCTCCACTGTTGCTAAATTTTCTGGCCTAACTGACATCCAGTACTGAATGAGCAGAAATATCTTCCATTTAACTACATACTGGGGAGACTTCAGCCGTTACTGACTCCATTCCTGTTTCTGGCAACTGTCTGAGACTAAACTGAACAGTTTGCATCTTTGGAGTCACGTGTGACCCGGAGGTGGGCTTCTAACCATATATTCTCATCTTCATTAAGACCAATTTTCACATCTGTAATATTACCTGGCGTTTCTCCTGCCTTGGCTCATCTGCTGCTGAAACCTTCATCAATGCTTATTACCCCAAGTGTTGACCATTCAAATGCAAACCTGCCTCCTCTCCTACATTTGATTCTCCCTAAACTTGATGTAATTTAGAATTCTGTGGCCCGTTTCCCAACTCCCACTAAGTACCGCTTATCTATCACCTCTTTGCTCGTTGAGTCACACTGAGTCTCAGTCAAGCAAAGACTTGATTTTGAAATTCTCATCCTTTTTTTGCAAATCCATTCATGGCCTCATCCCTCACTCTCTGTGAACTCCTTCGGCCCCACAACCTTCTAGATACCTCTTCTTGTCTAATTCTGGTGTCTTGAGCAACCTCAGTTTTATTTGCTCCATAGTTAGTAGCTAGGTCTTCATTTGACTAGGCCCTAAGCTCTTGAATTCCTTCCATACACCTCCAGATTTCTACTTTGCTTTCATCGTTTGAGATACTTGTTAAAACTTAGGTTTTTGACAAACTTTTGGTTATCTGACCTAATATCTCCTTTTGTGAAATTAATTTGTTTAAAAGGCTCCTGTGAAGATACTGGGGCCATTTTATTTCATTTGAAAGTGATATATAAGTATATAAGTATTGCAATATTTAATATACTTTTGAAAATATGTGTTTAAGTTAGGGTGGTCATTTATTTGGCCTTGTATTGAACAATTCAGACTCCAGTGCATCCAGCACCATTTCACTAATGGACATCCTTGGTCCTGTATTTTGAAGTCCTGTTTCAATCTCTCTGTATCCTGGAACCACCGCATAAGTGCCAAGTGCTGGGGGAGGGAGTTGGAAAACTGACCACAGCTGGCGGCTGGGACAGGTCGCACAATTGGAAGGTGGGGATTGGGAAGTGAGCCAGGAAAGGCTGCAACGGTAGAGAAGGGGCTAGGTTGGTAGGCCAGCAATATGCAGTGTGTGTGTGTGTGTGTGTGTGTGTGTTTTTGTGTGTGTGTGTGTGTGTGTGGGGGGGGGGGGGGGGGAGGGGTGGGGTTGGAATGGGGTTAGTTGATTTGAAGGGGAGGAGGATCAGCCCAGAATTATGTGCCAGTCCCCGATGGGCAATGATCAATAAGAAGGCTGGGACTGCTATTACCACCATGGGGCCCCATGACGCAAGCCCATATCATTTACTTAGCAGTTTTCTTCACTTAATGAACATGAAATCTCTCATGCTCTACTTAACATCCAAGACTCTATGTATATTTCTTTATGTTTGTATTCTTGGTAGTTCAAGAAACCGATTCAATATGGTGCGCAATGCAATCAGAGCAAAACTATTAATAGCTATCCTGTTTCAGACTGTTTGTTCTCTCTTTCTTTGCCATATATTATAACAGTTCTATTTATTTCTCCAATTATATGTATAGATGCTGCCCACATACTGCACTCAACTGGGGGCTAGGAATGCCCTCAGTATCCAAGTAGTCCAGCGAATTTCAACCCCAATTGGAACAAAAAGTATGAAGATACAAGAACTTCCAGTTGGTTATGGGTGACACAAGCCTAAAAATGGGTAACTTTGTTGTTAGTCTGAGTCCAGCCAACTTGTTTTTTTTAATGCAAGTAGCTGACACTCTGACACTGCATAAACACTAGCCTGGATTTTTGTTCCTGAGAGCTGTAGAATCAGGAAATTTCCCGACTCACCAAATGGGATTGGATTAGATTGGCTGACAGCTTCACCAGCCCTGGCAGCGCTAGGAGTGTGCTAGTGGTAACAGCCAGGACGGCAAAAAACAGGTTCATGGATCCTGGAAATGCCTTGGGCAGGGAGGGTTTGTTTGCACAGCCCAGCAGGAGGGTTGCTGGGGAAGGTAGTGCAGGGATGGGCATAAGACTGCAGGCAGATAGAAAGAAAGGGGGTGTTTGATCTTGGGTGGCCATCTCCCCGCCCCCCCAAATCAACAAAGGGCAGCCCCCAGAAGTAGTACCTTCCACCACCCCCACCTCCTTCTCACTCTTTGAGAAGAAATTACTTTCAAAATCAGACTGTCCACTCCCACACAACTGTCTGCACCATATGTTTTATGGTTTGGGCAACATTTTATTGGGGTCATTTGGCTTGTCAACCAGCCCAATTGACCCTTGTTTATCTATTTAAATATGGTGGGCGAGCTGGCAGAGTGGACATGATCTGTTTACTGAGGTTGAGGAAAATATGGCAAGCATGACTGATTTAATAGTGTTTTTCTTATTTTCTTCCTACCATGTGCTATACTTTACAGGAAGCAATTTTGCTCTGATTGAAGTGAAAGTGTCTGAAATGTATAGCGGAACTGGTTAATTTACTTGTTTTTGGCAAGTCCATGGTTGCGTGAGATTTCTGAACTGGGCTAGGGGCTGGGTTTGTCTGTAAATGCTACAGGAAGAGATAACTAAAATTCAAACACTAAATATTACGTTTGGCGTACTGTCTCTCTGCCATCAGTCCACTGTTCTTTGTTACACTGCGAGACATCTCAGGCACACATCAATTTGACTCGTGTTAGAAAAGCGCTTAGTTTAAAGTTTATTTATTAGTGTCACAAGTAGGCTTACATTAACACTGCAATGAAGTTACTGTAAAAATCCCCTAGTGGCTTATTTGGGTAGACCAAGGGAGAATTTGGCATGGCCAATGCCATGGGAGAACATGCAGATCTGCACAGTGACCCAAGCCGGGAATCGAATCTAGGTCCCTGGTGCTGTGAGACAGCAGTGCTAACCACTGTGCCGTCCCTGATGCATTGGTCTGTAGGGTACAGAACTGTGACAGCTTTGTGTCCAGCTTTATGATCCCTATAACAGAAAATAGTAATGTGTGTTTAATGTAACCAGAGGCATTATTATAATATGAATATATTGCTATAATATTGCATTAAGAGTCTTTAATGGCTTATTGGAACATCAGAAGCCCACTGCCTAGCAATCAAAAGAAATGAAGCACCATAGTAATTAGTGACAAAGCTAAGAGTTCATATCTGTTCGCCTGAACAGATAATATCATGATTAATTAGCATTTCAACAACAGAAATTCTGCATTCTTTTATTTTTTTGGGAAGGTTCTAGATTAGGCTGTATCCTTCCATGCAAAATTGTTAAGCCTTTTTTTGGAATGTCTCAGTGAGAACCTGCAATGTTTTATCTTCAGAAGGACTGCAAATTCTAAAATTCAATACAGGTTCTTCCTTTAATATGTACTTTCTGGGTCCAAATAGATTATTCACATACAAATGAAGAAATTATCTTGCTTCTGTTTGATAAATATGCTGGTCTGGTAAAGTTCCATCGTAGGCTGGTCAAGAAGATTAGTTTATATAATTCACATATTACTACAACCCTCCTGCAATAAATTATAGTCAAAACAGAATGCTTACAGTTGTTAAATTGAGCCAGATCATTGTTTAATTGGTACTTAATTAGCCAATCATAACACCTACTGGGGAAATCTCCCTGTCAAACCCCTTCATAATTTTGAATGTCTCAATAAAATCACACTTCATTCTTCTAAGCTCCAGAAAATATGAATGCAATTTACTCAGTTTCTCATTCCAAGGACCAATCTAGTGAACCTTCACTATACTACCCACGATGCAAGGATATCCTTCCTTAAATATGGAGACCAGAAGTGCACACAGTGGCTGGAACTTTCCGGCTGTTCACACCAGTGGGATTTTCCGGTCTTGCTGGCAGCACACTGGGTTTTATAGTGGTGAGGTGTGCATTCAATGGGAATCCCATTAACAACAGCGGGACCAGAACATTCCACTGCTGGCCAGTCTCTGGCCTTCTTGTTTCATGGCAGTTTGTTTGGTAAATCCTGCCCATTGTATTCTAGGCGTGGTCTCACTAAAGCCCAGTTAGTGGTAGTAGGACTTTATTCTTTATTCTTGTACTGTGATCCCTATGCAACTTTCTGTCTACTTCATTGCTGCCTGTACCTACTGGTTAACTTATGTTTCTTCTACAAATCTCTCTGAACATCAACATTTACAAGTATCATGCCTTTTGGAAAAAATATTCTTGTTTTCTATTCCTATGACCAAAGCAAATAACATGACAATTCCCCACATTATTCTGTATCTGTCATCTTGTTGCCCTCTATATCTCTTTGCAGACTCTGTGTCCCCAGCTAGAATTCCCATCTAGCTTTGTATTGTTAGCAAACTTGGATGCATTCATTAATATGGATTATGAATAGCTCAGGTCCCAGCACTGATCTGTGTGGCGCTCCACTAGTCAGCGATTACCAGCTTGAAAATGCTCTATTTATCCCCACTCTGCTTCCTGTCTGAACCAATTCTCTATTCATGCTGCTATATCACCCACAACTCTATGAGCTCTTATCCTGTGTCGTAACCTTTTGTGTGGCACCTTATCAACTGCTTTTTCAAAATCCACGTATTAGCACATCTCGTGGTTCCCCGTTGTCTGCCCTACTAGTTACATTCTCAGTAAAACGCCAATAAATTTGTCCCAACAGGATTTCCCTTTTGTAAAACATGTTTACTCGTTCAAATCATATTATGCTTTTCTGAGTGCATTAAGTCTTCCTTAGTAACATAACTTTCCCACTGACAAATGTCAGGCTAGCTGACCTGTGTGTCCCTCTTTTCTCTCTCCCTCTTTTCATAGATTCATAGAATCCCTACAGAGCAGAAGAAGGCCATTTGGCCTATCGAGTCTGCACCAACAACAATCCCATGCAGGCTCTACCTCTATAACCCCACGTATTTACCTTACTAATCTCCCTGACATCCCCCAAACGTAAGGAGCAATTTAGCATGGCCAATCAAACTGACCCCCACACATTTTTTGACTGTGGGAGGAAACCCAGGCACCTTAAAAAATGTTACATTTGCCAATTTCTAATTTGCTGTGACCCTTCCGGGATCCAGAGAACTTTGGAAAATCTTTGCCATCACATCTGCCATTTCGGCAACAATCTCTTTTAAAACGTTAGGTTGTGTTTGTGGACCATCAGGTCTGGGAGATTTGGATTTCAGTCCCTTGAGTTCCCCCAGTACGGTACATTTTCTCTGCTGATATTAATTACCTTAATTTCTTCAATCTTATTAGTCCCCAGGTTGCCCTTTATTTCTGGCATGTGGAGGATATTATAATAATCTATACCCTGGTGAATATTCTTCACAGGTGCTTGCTTATCCCTACTTCAGTAGCAAAAAGCAATCATCACATAATTCCCCAAAGTTGCTCCAAACAGCACTCAGGAGCTGGAAAAGTTTGGTTTGCGTAATAAATTCCAAATTGGTTTCGGGCAAACCATTACAGCAAAGAACAGTTAGTAAAGCACAAGGTTTTGGGAACTTTTTCTTTAATGAATCTCATGCCATGTCATGCGTGACAAAAACCACTTGATTTCGTTGCAAAACTTCCTTTTCCTGTCGCGTCACCTTTTTAAAAAAAGAATTTGTACAGCCCAAACTCTAAGGGCGGAATGTTGGTGGCACTGAGGAGAGATGACAAACTTGCAAGGAATTGCATTCGACACTTATTTGTACAAGTGGCTGAAAGTGTTTTGGACAGTAAATGACTGGAGTTTCACCAGTGCAGTTTATGAAGTGGGAGCCTCTGAACTGTACTGCGGGCTTGTAACACAGTCCGTCTTTAAGCCAGAAAAGAAACAGTAATGCTCCGCAACGTATTGGTGGTGGGCAGAAACTTCCACCCCAGTGCAAAGCCTTTGAGTTAGGTTGTGAAATTATCTGATAGTTTTGAACACATTAATGACATTTTATCACAGCCTCATGATGAGTGTGTTTTATTTGCCCGTTATAGTGAAGGAGCTTGGATGCTACACTGAATCAGATACTTAGCTTTGAGCAACATCAAATAATGAACAATAAAGTAAATATAACGTGCATGAGATTTATTTATGTGAAATTAACATATTCATTACTCATTCTTTTCATAACGTTACTACAGACTGCGGGTGGATTCACTTCTGTTGAAATACAGTGATTTCCTGTGAATGATCATAAGGCTGATCAACCAGCACAATGATTTTTTTCCAGAGCCCAAGAGGAACTCCTTTACACTGGGATTTTTACAGAGGAAACTATAGACTCCCTACAGTGCAGAAGAGGCCATTTAGCCCATCACGTCTGCACCAACTCTCTGACAGAGTATCTTACCCAGGCGTTATCCCCATAACCCCACATATTTACCTGTATGTTTAATCCCTTTCCCATGTCTAAGAATTTGGAGAATTGCATTCAACAAGCCAGCCAAAAATATAAATGTGCAAACACACTTTATTTTGTTTAAGTACATCATTTCTAATAAACCAAACACAGAAAAAGGTTTTGCAATGCAAAGATTAACAGAAGTAAATAGTATCACCAAACAAGGGTTTATCCCAGGGTGGAAGGGTCAATTACTAGGGGACACAGGTTTAAGGTGCGAGGGGCAAGGTTTAAAGGAGATGTCCGAGACAGATTTTATTTGCTTGTTGTTAGTCTAATCAAACCAAATCTTCTTGGTTTAAGATTGACTTGTTCCCTGCCATTTGGGGTCCTTCTCAAATATTATGTTGCAGCCTTCTGGCCTCTATACATAAATGATTTGGAACTAGAGTCAGCAATATGATCCAACATTGACCTGTGGAGCACCTACTAATCACCTTCTCACTAGCTAGCACTGCTCCATCATGAAGCTATTAATCTTTGTTTTTCATTTTGTTCTTCCATTTGGAAGATATCAGTATTAAGAGTTGTGCTTTATAAGGTGAGAGATGTCTGCACTGTGGAATGAAATAGTTTTCTGCTCTTCTGCCCACCGGAATCAACATTAAGCACTCCGGGTTAAACATAACATGAAATCTTAAGTTGCCTGTAGACATGACAATGTGCCGTACCTACAAGATCAGGTGGACAGATACAACACACATTCATGCACAAGCTCTCATCAGGATGGAATGTTTCTCACTTATATAGAAAATACATTACAGCACAGTACAGGCCCTTCAGCCCTCGATGTTACGCTGACCTGTGAAATCAAGCTAAAACCCATCTAACCTACACTATTCCAATATCATCCATATGTTTGTCCAATGATCGTTTAAATGCCCTAAATGTTGGCGAATCCACTACTGTTGCAGGCAGGGCATTCCATGCCCTTACTACTCTGAGTAAAGAACCTACCTCTGACATCTGTCCTATATCTATCACCCCTCAATTTAAAGCTATGTCCCCTCGTGCTAGCCATCTCCATCCGAGAAAAAGGCTCACACTATCCACCATATCTAATCCTCTGATCATCTTATATCCCTCACTTAATCATCTTCTCTCTAATGAAAACAGCATCAAGTTTCTCAGCCTTTCCTCATAAGATCTTCCCACCATACCAGGCAACATCCTGGTAAATCTCCTCTGCACCCTTTCCAATGCTTCCACATCCTTCCTATAATGCGGCGATCAGAACTGTATGCAATACTCCAAGTGCAGCCGCACCAGAGTTTTGTACAGCTGCAACATGACCTCATGGCTCCAAAACTCAATCCCTCTACCAATAAAAGCTAACACACTGTACGCCTTCTTTACAATCCTATCAACCTGGGTACCAACTTTCAGGGATCTATGCACATGGACACTGAGATCTCTCTGCTCATCCACTCTACCAAGTAACTTACCATTAGCCCAGTACTCTGTATTCCTGTTACTCCTATCAAAATGAATCACTTCACACTTTTCCGCATTAAACTCCATTTGTCACCTCTCAACCCAGCTCTGCAGCTTATCCATGTCCCTCTGTAGCCTGCAACATCCTTCCGCACTGTCCGCAACTCCGCTGACATTAGTGTCATCTGCAAATTTACTAACCCATCCCTCTATAGCCTCATCCAGATCATTTATAAAAATGACAAACAGCAGTAGCCCCAAAACAGATCTTTGCGGTACACCACTAGTAACTGAACTCCAGGATGAACATTTGCCATATTAATATTTCCCATATTAAGTAGAGGTTCCAAGTTCTTTGGGCTAGGCCATCAGCATAAATGAATCCAGCTGTTTTCAATTCAAGCCTCATGAATAGAAGGGCAATATTTTAATCCATCCCTGGCTATTTGTGCATGTCCTTGTGCATGAGTCGCAAAAACCCAGCCTGCAGGTGCAGCAGGTGGTCAGGAAGGCTAATGGGATGCTGGCCTTCATAGCGAGGGAGATTGAATATAAAAGTAGGGAGGTCTTGCTGCGGCTGTATAGGGCATTGGTGAGGCCACAGCTGGAGTACTGTGTGCAGTTTTGGTCGCCGCACTTACGCAAGGATATTTTGGCCTTGGAGGGAGTGCAGAGGAGGTTTACTAGGCTGATACCGGAGTTGAGGGGGTTGAGCTATGAGGAGAGGCTGAATAAACTAGGCTTGTACTCGTTAGAGTTTAGAAGAATGAGGGGAGATCTCATTGAGACATATAAGATGATGAATGGGATGGATAGGATAGAGGTGGAGAGACTCTCCCCGCTCAGAAAGGACAGTAGGACTAGAGGGCACAGCCTCAAGATAATGGGGGGGCGGTTTAGAACGGAGTTGAGGAGGAACTTCTTCACTCAAAGGGTGGTGAATCTCTGGAATTCTCTGCCTGTTGAAGTGGTGGAGGCTGCCTCGCTAAATATTTTTAAGACACGGGTTGATGGGTTTTTGATAAGCAAGGGGATTAAGGGTTATGGGGAGAGGGCGGGAATGTGGAACTGAGCCACGACAGGTCAGCCATGATCTTATTGAATGGCGGGGCAGGCTCGAAGGGCTAGATGGCCTACTCCTGCTCCTATTTCTTATGTTCTTATGTTCTTTATTTGTCCATTTTAGTAACACTTTTTATTCTCTGTCAGTCATTAGTATCAGTTGAATATAGTTGTTACATGACCATGCCAGCAGATCTCCTCTTTGCAACACCATCAGCTCCACAAATGTCTGCCCATTGTCACTCTCCCATTCAGGTCTTGTACTCAGTGACCACTCACATTTTGCCATACCATGTGATCTTTTCACAGCTGGAACCCATTCTATATCCCTTGAAGATACCCATATTGTTAGTACACGTGTGTTACCAATTATAATTTTCATGCAAAAACAGACTCTAATTACATGCAAGCCACTTCTCCTCCTCCAACTTGGTCATACAATCCTTCCATCTTAAGAAGGTGATGATGAGAAATTTTCTTGAATCACTACAGTCCATGTGGTATAGGAGCACAGTGCCCACTCTGCTGTTCAGAAAAGAGTTTCAGGATTTTGACTGGCAGTGAAGGAATGGTGAAGTAGTTCAAAGTCGGCATGGTGTGTGCCCTGGGAGGTAACTTGGTAATATTCCCATGTATCCAGTACTGTTGTCCTTCTAGCTGTTGGACTATTGGTTCAGAAGGTGCTGTTGAAGAAGCCTTGGTGATTTGCTGCAGTGCATCTTGCAGGTTCACACTGCTGCTATCATATGTCGGTGGAGGAGGAAGTGAACATTCCTTGATGGGGTGCCAATTAAGTGGGCTGCTTTGTCTGGATGGTGTTGAGCTTCACTCATCCAGGCAACCAGAGTATGTAGATGATGGACAGACTTGGGGAGTTGGGAGATGAGTTACTCTTTGCAAACTTTTCAGCCAAAGTACTTGTATGGCTGGTTCAGTTCAGTTTTTGGTCAATGGTGACTACCAAGGTGTTGATGGTGGGGGATTCAATGATGGTAATGTCACGGAATGTCAAGGGGAGATGGTTAGATTCTCTCTTGTTGGAGATGGTTGTTGCCTGGCACTTGTGTGGTGTGATTATCAGCCCAAGTCTGAATATTGTCCAGGTCTTGCTGTATTGGAAATGGAATGCTTCAGTATTTGAAGAGTCACGTATGGTGCTGAACATTGTGCAAACATCCTCACTACTGACCTGCCATGATCTGAACCCTGCAACTCTCCAGTGGTTTCTACGTTTTGTCAAAACAGTTCTTGTCAATTGGTATCTCAATGATTTTTATCTTCGTCACATTAAACATAATCACTTTCAGTATAGTTAAACCTGAATTCTTAAGCACGGCAAAGCATTGGAATCCATCCATGATGCAGAAGTGTAGAACTAAAGAGGCAAATCCCGTACAGTCTTACAGAGTATGGTTGTGGTTTTTCTCTCCTAATGAAATGGTTTTGTTGAAATTTCACCAGCTTGCATGAATCACATACCTGAATCACAGAAAACCTATATTGCGGAAGGAGGCCATTTGGCCCATCAAGTCTGTAATGACAACAATCCCACCTAGGCCTTACCTCCACTACCCCACACATTTACCCTCCAATCCCTCCAATCTACACAAGACACTAAGAGGCAATTTAGCATGGCCAATCAACCTAATCTGCACATCTTTGGATTGTGGGAGGAAACCCACACAGACGCAGGGAAAATGTGCAAACTCCACACAGACAGTGACCCGAGCCGGAATTGGTACCCAGGTCCCTGGAGCTGTGAGGCAGCAGTGCCAACCATCATGCCACCTATGAACGATGCAGTGCCTTTGGTTCAGCATGTCAACTTTGTCCATGTGCTTGCAACTGTTATGTGTCACTGAAGTAATTCTTGCCCAGTAAGGGCAGATTAAGCCCAAAATGTCTCAACTGTGAAGACTCTTACTATTGTCTCTTGGCTGGCTGCTGACACTATAGCATCTTGCTAAAGTGCAATGGTGGGTGTGAATATCTCCCATCCCCCCACCTTTGCTGTGCCAAATGAAACCACATTCAGCAGTACAGAGTTATGCCTGCCTGCAGACAGCATGTTAAACTATACAACACAGGATGAAGTACAGTCAATTATGCTTGATGCAGTTACTCTGAGACCAATTTGAAATCATCAGTTAAGGGTATAGCACAAGATGGATATTGACATGTTTTGGAATACTGTGTATAGTTTTCTTTTTCTCTCCAGACAAAGCTAACAGAAACATTAAATTCAATAATTAGCACCCACTATAGACATGTGTAGGAATCCCTGTCATGGAAAGTTTGTGATATACAGACCTGGCTCCAGTTTAGGGGACACCAGAATAACAATGGATTTTCAAGTCTGTTACATGAATTGGTGGTCGTCTAACCCTAGGATCAGAAATTCAAGTAGTTTTCTACATCCGCTAGCAGTCTCCAGTTGGGATATTGTTTGTGCGTGTGATACTGGAGAGTGAGCACTACTAGATATTTAGCCATTTGGGCTATCAAGGAAAAGCATAAATCAGAAGGAGCCACTGGATAGGAATTAAGAGCTTCACTCCAGAACATATTCCCCTCCTTAGCTCAGGGGTACTGATCCAGTCCAGTAACTTAAATTAACATTCTGTATCTTTTTATTGTTTTATTGATTTGAGCTCTCATTCTGATTGTACACAAGTCTGCAAGTAGAGGGAAAGTGATGAGATGTATTGAAAGGAAAGATAATAAGGAATGTGTATTCAACATATTCACACTAGGGATCAAAGCAGGGGTTAGGTTTTACAAAGGCTCACTAAAGCCATTAGCCTGGTGTTTGGATGAATAAAAACAACTTTTTTTTTGTTTCTTATTCCAATTCAATCCAATCAAGTCCAATTCAGAGTCTCAACAAGTTGGGACATTCCCGATCCAAGCTAACAAGACAGGTGTCCCACCTCCTGTCTTGGGCTTGATCTACATGATCCAAGCTGATTGGAGTAGGCATAGCTCCTCCTCCAAGGCTTGATCTTACTTGCATCTTAGCCAAAAGGCCAAGATGCCGCTTTTAAAAATTGCTTCAAATGAAGCTAAAATGTAACCTAATGACTTCAACCAAGCACAGCATTTCAATACTACACTTAATCTTAGCCAAAAGGTCGAGAAGCGATTTGCTTAGCAGCAACATCAACTTAAATTTAATATGGATTATTGTCTCAAAACACTTAGAACATAATAAATGGAAGCCAAGCCAATGAATTGAAAGTGGTCGTGGTGGGCTTTGCAGACAGTGGGAGAGGTTGTAGGGCTTATGGAGGGAATTCCTTTCTGCAATGCCCAGGTAGCTACAAGGAATGGCTGCCTAATGTGGAACAACAGGGGGTAAGATACAGAAGAGGCACGGGTCAGAAGAACAGATAGATTAATGCGAGCTTTAGGTTGGAGGTTACAGAGAAGGAGCAGACAAGGTCGTGAAGTGTTTTGAAGAAGAATCATAATTAGACTTGAAGCATTAACTCTCGCCAAAAACCTCCAACCTCACCCGCGTCTGGGGTTCTCCTATTGTGTTGCAGTGAATGGAGTTATGGCAGAGCACCAAAATCTCCCTTCTTGCTGGCAAACGAGATTGGAGGATCCCACCCTCTCTTTCTCTCTTCACAAATGCTGCCAGTCCTGTTGAGTTTGTCCAGCATTTCTGTTTTTATTTAACGTGAGTACTCTCCACAGAGAGTCTCCAGATCTTGGTGACGTGCTGAGCTCTACATAACCTAGTGCAGCAAAGGGGGTGAAAAATTTGCGTGTGGGGAGACGTGGGAGCTGGATTCCACCCCCAACAGGAAGAAAGTAGAAACTAGTGTTCGTGAGGGAATGGATGGTGGGGTTCCAGCTCCAGCTGCCAGAACAGATGGATCAAACATCCTCATTGCATCCAGATTTCACACAGACAGTTGCCATTGGATGACAAGGAACGGTTGCTTGAATGGGTGCCATTTAAATATGGCACCCGGATCTTCGACCCTATTAGGTAACGTCGGGGCTGGCATTGATTGGCCAGGGCTATTGCTTCTGCATATCTAATTGGCTGGCTGCTTCATCATTGCACGGGGCTAGCTGCTCCAGGTTTGAGTGGAAGTGCCGCGCATTTCCAGTTTCGCCATTGGGTCCCCTGACATGGGAAGAATATTCTCTCAATAAGATAGTCAGAGGCTCAGCTTAGGGGTCAAAGAGTACGAAGGTTCAGTTTGTGAGAGTGGCTGGAGAAGAAAATGAAATGTGTTAGCGAGGGTATGAGAGTTTAGGGCCAAAAGTAATGGTTTCAGTCTTTATGTTTAGCTGTTTTGAAGCTGCGGCTCATGCATCCAAGGCTGGATGTTGGCCTTGCAGTTCCACCAACACAGAGTGTGAAAGGGACAAAAGAAGTGATGAAAAGCTGTGTATCGCCACTATACCTCTGGAAGTCGACTCTTTTGTCTTTATTTCACCGAGATGCAGCTTGTAGATGGAGAAGAGGAAGCATCCGAACATAGATCCATGTC
Source organism: Carcharhinus amblyrhynchos (assembly GCF_965287045.1). Classification (NCBI taxonomy): domain Eukaryota; kingdom Metazoa; phylum Chordata; class Chondrichthyes; order Carcharhiniformes; family Carcharhinidae; genus Carcharhinus; species Carcharhinus amblyrhynchos. The sequence goes on from NC_137337.1 coordinate 36,320,477, forward strand.
TGAAAGGATATCATATGAAATTCAAAGATGAGTTGTGGCTTTGTGATCACAAAGGGGATTTTTGGCAGATTTTGCGACTCTGCATCAAAGGGGGTATAATTTTATTGGCAAGTGCTCAACCATAGGACTAGATGACTAATGAGGAGCGAGAAGTGTGCACCCTTTCTTCCTTGAGAAAAGAAACCACAGAGGAATATTGATAGAAGTTTATAAAACTTCCTAGGGTGAATGACTTTGCAACTGGCATATTTTTCTGGTGGCATGATGGCATAGTGGTAGCACTGCTGCCTCACAGTGCCAGGGACCCGAGTTCAATTCCGGCCTCGGGTCGCTGTCTGTGTGGAGTTTGCGAATTCTCCCCATGTCTGTGTGCCTTTACTCCGGGTGCTTCGGTTTCCTCCCACAGTCCAAAGATGTGTGGGTTACTTTTAATGTCAGGGGGATTAGGAGGGTAAATATGAGGGGTTACAAGAGTAGGATCTGCGTGGGATTGTGGTTGGAGCAGACTCGATGGGCTGAATGGCCTCCTTTTGCACTGTAGGAATTCTGTGTTTCTAATACAACTTGAGAATGAGATACACATTTTAAAGATGTGGCAAATTAAACAATATGTACTTCCTTTAATAAAAGTGAACTGAGATATGAAACAAAACCTTAGGAACAAAGTGTAGGCGATAAACAGGAAATTTTAATTTGTTTCAAAAAAAGGAAATTGACAAGCTGGAAGGTTTTGAGGCTGTTAAGTTTTATAAATTGTAAACTGAGATGTTTCATTGAAAGAAAATGTGATAAATTGTGTAGGCTTGCAATATATATTGATGAGTTTTTCCCTTTTGAACATGTTGCTATGTTATGTCTCCATGTGGTACATGGCAAGAAGGCTTCAATAAACGCAACAGGGCTCACTATAGATGGGCATCTTCTAGATCCCACTTACACTTTCTGTGGATTCCTTTTACATAGTACTGGTTTGAATTAGGTGCTTTTAGATTCATTGGATAGTCTGGGGCAATCCAGAATCTAATGTCCCTTTCTGACTAGAGTAACGACTTCAGGTTCCACAACAACACCAATGCATTTGGTCTGTTTGGCATGACCAACTCTCAGAACCACATAATTGGACAATATGAAACAATGAATGAAACAAATCAAATCAGCCATTTAACAAAAATGTACATTGAAATTAGTAAATGAACACAAAATGGTAACTGAAGATGTTTAGAATTAAAATTCCATGTAACAGATTATAAAATAGTTACAAGATGGAGGGAACTCTCTTCAGAACACAGGAATAGGCCATTCAGCCCCTCCAGCTTCTACTGCCATCCAGTAAGATCATGACTGATTTGTTTTTGACACCATTCACCTGCATTGACTCCATATTCTTTTATATTTTCCTCTGATAACTTTAATTTGGGATTGATAGTTCAATTCATAAATAAATTCTATCATTTATATTGTTTATGGAATGGAATTCCACACTTTTGTATCTCTCTTTTTATATGAAGTGTTTCCTAACTGCTCTCCTGAATGGCCTGGATCTGATAAGATTATGTTTCTCTGTCCTAGTCTCATTTATGGACAAATCGTCTCTTCAAAACCCTTACCTGTTAACCCTCCGTATTCCCAGAATTACCTGTCTCATTTACATAATCTCTCTTCATGATCTAACCCTTGGAGCACTGGTAACAGTCCAATGAATCTGTGCTGCACTCCTTCCAAACGCCAATCCTTTCTAAGGTGTGGTTCCAGGAAATGTACACAGTCCAAATGTGGTCTAACCAGAGCTTTGTAAACTGGAGCAGAACATGCTCCCCTTTAATATAATAGCCTTCTTGTATCTTTAAAATATTTGTATTACAAAAAATGTAGATATGTAGCATATTTAATAATGTACTGATTTACAGTGAGAATTTGGTAACATAAGTTTACTTCATCTGGTGGGGCAAAAATATGAACCATGAGTTATGTCAGTGAGAGCTAAGTATGAATCTTGTAAAAGGCGTTGCTTGGTAACAGTTCCAAATATTCTCTTCACACATCTTCCATCCCCCACTCCCAGACTGCAGACAGCTTCAGAATCCGTGTTGAAAGTCAGGTTGTGATATCAGAGCTGTGGGGGTGGCACCTCGGGAAAGTCATTCCAGCAGATACAATAAGGGCAGTGAAGGTAAAATTAAAATTGAAAGGCACTGAAATCCATTAAGTTGCAGATTGTAGTGTTCACATTGCCTCTGTGCAGTATATATAGCCCTTGTTTATTTGACCCTCCATCCATTCTAACATGGCTGTAAGGGTCAGATGTCAATTAAGAACATGTGTACATAGCACCAAAGATAATGGATTCCCACCTGAATGTGCACCATTTGGAAAGGAACTAAACTCAAATTTCACCATCTGCTATGGTGGGATACAAATCTGGATGCCCAGAGCATTATCCTGAGTTTCTGGATCACTAGCCCAATGACTGAATCAGTTTGCCATCGCCTCCCCATTGTCTCCCCTTTTGGTCTTGTATTTTGCACCTCCCATGAGTTATGCCTTTGTCTCACCCCTCCCTTCTCTTGTTCTCCCTTACCTTAATCCATCCCCAGTCTCACTCCCGCCCTCTGATCTTGCTTTCATGCTCAGCTTGGCACAATGTGTAATAGAGGCACCCAATACCTCGTAGCAATGCTGGTCAAGGTAGGCAAAAGCATCTTCTACTGACCTGCAAATCAGTGGTGAAAATCATTATGTGCAAGGCCCTTACGTATAGTTGTGAAACAGACCATTATAATTACCCACTAGCAGGCCACTTAATTTGGAGGGGGAGTGTAATTCTGGTGAGTTGGCCTTTCATGACATACAATATAGATCAGCGGAAAACTCAACCCTCCATTAACCCACCTCAAAGCCAGGAGAACAAAATACCAAACAACTGTCCTGCTGGCAGGAAGCTGACTTTTTCTATTGCACCAGTTTTAGTGGCCCCGTCTGCCACGATTCCTGCCACTGGTGGAAGTGGAGAATTCGGTCCCCACAGTACAATCAATCTTCTACTTCAGTAAGAAATGCTGTTAAACAGGATGTAGAATAAGATTGCTCTATTGTCACTTGAGCCCTCACCAACATGTGGTTTCCTTCCGCTGGGACGGCAGGGTGAACAAAAAGTCACTTCTTCCTGCTCCATAAAATGCTAAAAACAAATCAAAATTTGAGGTTGGTGTTTGAGAAATGTCCAGTGTCTCCTTAAAGGAGTGCTGGTGAGGCTATTGAAGATGTGGAATGCCATTGCAACATCCGGGTAAGGCAGCAGTTTTAGGACATGGGTCTGAAACGAGAGTTTGACCCAAACCTGCTCCAAAACAGGCTTTGACGAATTTAATAGTGGCTGAGATCCCATGTTGGCCTTTGTTGCACTCAGTTGGTCACTAATGTGCCTGTTTCAAACATATACATTGAGCACAATAAGGTTATATTTAGACCCATTAAATACTGCTGTTGATGTGTGATAATTATCTGGAGAGTTACTATGATGGTTGGATTGGAAGGCAGACCAGAGTGAAAATACTTAACAGCCAAATCTGATTTCTTTTAGAATCTGAGATAAATGGTGGTAATCTCTGGGGAAAATAGTATTGAGTTCTTGAATGTAACCAATATTTATTGTATTATTGAAATCTTATTGAAGGGAATTCATTGCTATTTCAGACAGGAAATAGGAATCACACAATTCTGTGAGGGTTCAATGTAATTGCAAGTCATGTTGCTGCCACTTACATGTAAAAGAGGCACAATTGCAAGAACTACTTCCTCTTAAACGCCAATCAATTTTTGCAGAGCTCCGGACAGGATTTCTGCTCCCGTTTGCGCTGGATAGGTTTGATGATGAGAGCAGAAAATATCGTAAGATGGCCAAAGTTACATTTCATGTTGATGTGAAATTAGGAAGCAATCATTTCCCCCCGCCCCACCACTCCCTCTGTCAGTGGCAGGCTGCATTCAAAGTTGGGAACTTCATTGTTATATATTATCATATTACTGGGCCCATATGCCAGAATCATACCTCCATGTCAACAAATATTTGATTTGATTTATGATTATAGTATAGAACATAGAACACTACAGCACAAACAGGCCCTTCGGCCCACGAGTTGCGCCGATCACATCAACACCTATCTATAACCCCCAATCCCATAAAACCCCATATACTCATCCAGAAGTCTTTTAAAAGACCCCAGCGAGTTCACCTCCACCACCACTGATGGCAGCCGATTCCACTCACTCACCACCCTCTGAGTGAAAAACTTACCCCTAACATCACTTCTGTACTTTCCTCCCCGCACCTTAAATCTGTGTCCTCTCGTAGCGACCATTTCAACCCGGGGAAATAGCCTCTGAGAATCCACCCTATCCGTTCCTCTCAACATTTTATAAACCTCTATCAGGTCGCCTCTCAACCTTCGTCTCTCCAGGGAAAAGAGACCCAGCTCCCTCAACCTAACTTCATAAGGCATGCCTCCCTGTCCAGGCAACATCCTTGTAAATCTCCTCTGTACCCTTTCAATAGCTTCTATGTCTTTCCTATAGTGAGGCGACCAGAACTGCGCATAGTACTCCAAATGAGGCCTGACAAGGGTCTTATAAAGTTGCAGCATTACCTCCCGACTCCTAAACTCAATCCCTCAATTAATGAAGGCCATTACACCATACGCCTTCTTGACCACCTCTTCCACCTGCGAGGCCAATTTAAGAGTCCTATGGACCCGGACCCCAAGATCCTTCTGCTCTTCAACACTACTAAGACTCCTGCCCTTGATAGTGTACTCGTTCATCCCGTTGGTTCTGCCAAAATGGACGACTACGCATTTATCCGCGTTGAAGTTCACCTGCCACTTCTCCGCCCAGTCCTGCATCCTATTTATGTCCTGTATTGATATACAGTGAAACGTATTATTTCTTGCGCACTATACAGACAAAGCATACCATTTCTACATATGGAGAGAGTTCAAAACATAGTGTTACCGTCATAGGTAGGGTGTAGAGAAAGATCAACTTAATGCGAGGTAGGTTTATTCAAAAGTCTGATGGCAGCAGGGAAGAAGCTGTTCTTGAATTGGTTGGTATGAGTTCTCAGACTTTTGTATCTTTTTCCTGATGGAAGAAGGTGGAAGAGAGCATGTCCAGAGTGCTTTGGGTCCTTAATTATGCTGGCTTCTTTTCCAATCCATGGGAAGCGTAGACAGAGTCAATGGATGGGAGGCTGGTTTGAGTGATGGACTGCGCTTTATTCATGACCCTTTATAGTTTCTTGCTGTCTTGGGCAGAGCAGGAGCCATACCAAGCTGTGATACAACCAGAGAATGCTTTCCATGGTGCATCTGTAAAAGTTAGTAAGAGTTGTAGCTGACATGCCAAATTTCCTTAGGCTTCTGAGAAAGTAGAGGCGTTAGTGGGCTTTCTTAACTATAGTGTCGGCATGGGGGGACCAGCGCAGGTTGTTGGTGAGGTGGAAATCTAAAAACTTGAAGCTTTCAACCATTTTTACTTCATCTCCATTGATGTAGACAGGGGTATGTCCTCTACTACGCTTTTTGAAGTCAATGACAATCTTCTTCATTTTACTGATGTTGAGAGAGAGATTATTGTCGTTGCACCAGTCCACTAGATTCCTTATTTCTTTCCTGTACTCCATCTCATCAATATTTAAGATCTGACCCATTACAGTGGTGTCATCAGCAAACTTGAAAATCGAGTTGGAGGGGAATTTGGCCACACAGTCATAGGTGAATAAGGAGTATACTAAGGACTAGGGACACGGCCTTGTGGAACACTTGTGTTGAGGATGATTGTGGAGGAGGTGTTGTTGCCTATCCTTACTAATTGTGGTCTGTGGGTTAGGAAGTCAAGGATCCGGTTGCAGAGGGAGGAGCCAAGACCCAGGTCACAGAGTTTGGAGATGAGTCTCACAGGAATAATGGTGTTAAAGGCTGAGCTGGAGTCTATAGATAGGAGTCTGACATAGGTGTCTTTGTTATCGAAGTGTTCCAGGATTGAGTATAGATACAAAGGAAATGGGTCTGCTACGGGCTTGTTGTGGCGGTAGGCAAAATGTAACGGATCCAGGTAGTCCGGGAAGCTGGAATTGACTCGTGCCATGACAAGCCTTTCAAAGCACTTCATAACGATGGATGTCGGAGCTACCAAACGATAGTCATTAAGGCACACTGCCTGGCTTTTCTTTGTATCGGGATAATGGTGGTCTTCCTGAAGTAGATAGGGACTTCAGATTCGTGTAAAGAGAGATTGAAGATGTCTGAGACTACCCCCACCTTCTGGTCCATGCAGCACCTGAGTGTCCACAGTGATCTAATATGTCCATGTTGGCATAATGTCAGAATGGTGCAAAACATAACTGGTCTTAGAGGACTTGCACCTGTCAAACTGCTCTCAGAGGGGAGTTCAGACGTGATGCAGCGCTGGGAGAGAGGGTCATGCCAGGGGGTGGTGATGACGATTGTTTTCTGGTATGTTCGCTGTCTGCTGGAGAGGCCTTTAAAAATGGCACCGGGATTGCTGATTTGCTGAGTAGTCGGGGCAGGCAAATTGGAGGCCCACGCCTGCCTACATTTTTTTTCCAAAGTCCTACACGAGATAGCAAAAAAAACACCCTTGCCAAAATCGGAGAAAAATCTCATCCTCTGTCTTACAACATCATGGAGAGGTCAAGTAAAATATTTCTGCTGGACTTGAATTTGTGTGTGGACAACAGAGTCATCTGCTTATTAAAATAAGCTTGGCAGGTGTCACAAGGAGAGCTAATGTGGAGTGGATGTCTCTGTACTCCATCTGCTTTGCTAAACCCAAATGTTGTAACTTTACTGAAAGGCAAGTCTAAAGCAGAGCAGGATAGGAAGATAGATTCTCTTTGCTGATGTTGGATTCTTGTGGTTGTCAAGAATTTGGAAGTGGTTGGGGCTGCACAGTGGTATTCCCAATTTCCTGATGTAACCCTGGCAGAGGATCAGTACTAATCAATGGGGAAATGGCAAAAAATGGAGAGAAGTGAAAGACATTTAAGATCCAGAAGATATGTCAGTGCTGCATGGGTATACATATCTATAATGTAATCACGTTTTATACTTCACCTAGTTACATCCTAGACTTATTTGTTCTTCTGTGTGTGGCCATTTTTCTTATTGTGTACCATTTTCCCTGGCTCTGCCCCTTCTTAAGAACATAAGAAATCGGGGCAGGTTATTCAGCCCATCGAGAGCCTGCTGTGCCTATCAGTAAGATTATGGCTAAACTGCTACATCAACGCCACATTCCTTACAAGGTTCAATTTATTATGTAAAATGATGGGATAATTTTCTCTTTAAGTGGGTAATTTCCCCTGGCTTTAGACATTGCTGGTACTTAAATTTAAGTTAATTTTATTTATTAGTGTCGCAAGTAGGCTTACATTAACACTGCAATGAAGTTACTGTGAAAATCCCCTAATTGCCACACTCCAGTGCAAGTTCGGGTACACTGAGGGAAAATTTAGCATGGTCAATACACCTAACCAGCACGACTTTCGGAGGAAACTGGAGCACCCGGAGGAAACCCATGCAGACATGGGGAGAATGTGCAAACTCCACACAGACAGTCACCCAAGCTGGGAATTGAACCCAGGTCCCTGGCGCTGTGAGGCAACAGTGCTAACCACCGTGCCACACGTAAGTGATGCAGATTATTTCAAGTGTAGAGTTCTGTACAGAGTTTGCGGTGTTGCTAATTCTGACAAGCGACCAAATAGAACAATTTTGCCCATTGTGTTTTCCTGTGTAGTTCAAAAAGAATAATTGTGCGGGATTTTCCAGCTGCACTCACCCCGAGGCCGGAAAATCCCGCCCAAGATCAATGGACCTTTTGCATGATCCACTAGGATTGCCATGGTGGGCGGGATGGGAAAATTCTGCCCATGTGGGACCGCAGATTGACCGCAAATATGAGCATGCCATTTTCAAAATGTGTATGTGGTTTCAATCCACAAAACTTGCAAAATGTGCGAAGTGCTTCTTGAATCTTGGCACCAATATGATAAAATGGCAGCTGAGTGTGGTCTGGCTGTGATTACTGTAAAATAAATTATTGGACTCAAAATTTGTAAGAAGCTGCATGACAACCCAGGGCAATTAGATAATAGCTAATCACTACTGAGCTAAGTCATTTACTCTGTTATGTCCTTGATAAATTAGACTTTTATTATTTTCTATTGACCAACAAGTCTCCTGTGATATTATTCCACATACTGTATTATCATTGTTATAATGTGCAGCTGCCACCATGGAAACTCTGACTTTAATTCTGGATTGCCTCCTGTTATCTCCTGTCCTTTTACTATTAACATCAAGTGTTCTTGTCATTCTCTACCCCTTCCAACTCACCCTGACCCCTGACCTTATGACTCTAACCAGCAGGTCAGGTCTCGCACTCCACTCCAAATCTCCCTTTTCAAATGTTTGTTCATTTGTGAAAAGGCCCCGATCATTCACTAACCGACTACAGATGATTGGCCTAATATCTTGGCCCTGATACAAAACTGACTGACAGGTGTTGACACCATTTTCCCCCAAGAGAAGCCTTGCTGCCCAGTTCTACCTTCTCTCACTTGCCTTGTCCAGACAATTCCAGTGGTGGTGTGGTTCTTATCATCAAATCACACTTCGGCCTATCTCCCTACTCCACCAACACTTTCCCTCTTTTCAGTATCTTGCCATGTTCCAACCTTCTTAAGTCGAATCCTCATTCTCCACAGCCCACACAAGCGCCATAAAAAAATGTTCTCACCCAGAAATCTTCACTGCTTTCCCCCCTCAGCCTGTGCTGATTTCTCATCAGAACTGATTTCAATCTCCAGCTCAGTTCATCATGGCCCTTTCTGCATTCACTGACCTCCTATTACCCCCTAATCTCTCCTTCCATGTAAATTCCCCAACCCATATTCACAGGTTTCCCCTTGACTTTTCCATCCCAGGTGGCCTCACTATTCACATTGCAGTAGTCACACAAGTTCATCTTTGATCACTTCTTTAAATTGCTTTCTGTCCACATATCTCTGCTGCATTTTAACCCTATTTCCTTCCATATTGACCTTGGAACAAACTACCTCCCAATCCACTTACAAAGGCAATTACAAAATCCCAGCTGTCTAGCCTTTGGCCCTCCATTTGCCGTAACATTCAGCAGCTACTGATTTACTCAACCACACCCTCAGCTCTACTTTGATGCCCTGGTATCCAATAATAAATACCATTACTCCCTCTCTCACCCTGGCCATTCACCCTCATGTGGCCCAGTTCACCATTCCGTTAAATCCAAGGAATGCAGTCTTGAAAGGATGCTGGACATTCATTGTCAGGTATGGCTGGACCACAAAACATTATCGGATCCTGCTCTCATCTACTAAGGCTGCTCACTAATTCAAGCCCATCCTGGAATGCAAAGATAAACCCCAGCTTTGTTTCTCTACTGCAAAATGTCTTCTTAAACAACTCATCCCTGTCTCTACACCAACAAGTGCAAGGAGCTCATGAGCTATCTTACCACAAAGGTTGTGGTCATCTGATCAGCTACTTCCCTATTTCCACTAGCTCACCAGGTCAAACTTCCTCTAAAGGTCTCTTCCCCTCTAATTAGCTCTGAACTTGCATTGTTCGCTAATTTCTGTCCTATCAACCTTCTCTGAATTCCCCCTGTCCACGAGACCCATCTCATGTTACCTTGACCCTATTCCCTTAAACACTGATCACTCAACCTCCAGGTCAATATTGTTAATGGTTTTCTTTCCAAATATTGTCTCTCTTGAATCTGCCATTATCAGCACAATCTTCAAAGGACCAACTCCTGACCCCACCATGTTTTTAAATTTCCACTTTCATCCCCAGCGTCGCTTTTCTCTTCTGTTTTGATCCTTGGTGAAATCCAGTTAGTTAAACTCATTCTTAGTTTGAAATTCAAGACAGTTACTCGGTGAATAAAGCCACAAGGTTCCATGGGCTTTGAACAAACAAAGATAAATTTTGTTACTCGAGGTCAGAAAGGTAAAACTTTTTATAATGTCTATCTAATACACTAACATTATGGATATGTGTGAGGTAGAATCATAGAATGCCTACGGTGCAGAAGGAGACCATTTGGCCTATTGAGTCTGCACTGATCACAATCCCACCCAGGATCCATTCCCGTAATCTCTCACAGGGGGTGCATATGAATTAATAGGCTAAACTGTGGTCAGATATGTCACACTGGACAATAAATGATGTCCATGACCATAGATTCCTCAATAACACACCCAGACATCAGTCACACTGTGGGTCTTACTGAAACTCATCTTTCTCGTAAGGCTTTCTGATTTTTATCTTCGAAGACCTCGCCTTGGAAATCTCTCCAACAGTCACTCCAACTTGGACAGCTTCAAGGATGGCTCACCTCAATCTCTTCTCCCAGGAGATTCCGTGCCACTAGATTCCTGAATACACCAATTTGCAAGTCCAATTTCAGTGCTTTGACCATGCCAAGCACTGGCCACTGCACCAAAGGGTTGTCTTTGCCCCAGTAACCTGCAGCATGGGGTCACCAATCTTCCACTCCTTCTTGCATCTTCAGGGCTTCTTTTGAGTCCTCTTCAAACAGCAACTCAGATGGCATCAACAAGAGCTCATCTGGCAGGGTGAAGGTCCTGCCTCCCGAGTTCCATTCCCCTTGTTTCCCACCGGCATTGTGTAGACACACAGAGATTAAATTATAGGCACACCTTCCAATCTTTGGTCACACTGAGCAGAATGCTATAGCTCCAAAGGGAAGCCTAGCCCTTTCCACACCTATTTCCCTGCTCCTCTCTGAACTGAATGGGGATCTGTTTCTGGCCCTCTCTTTGCTCCTTCCCTGGGATTTCCTTTTGAAACCCCTGTCTGTCTCCTTCCATTTTCCCTTGTTAGGGACACTTCCTGAGACCTTTCCCTGTCCCCCTCCCTTGTCTCCCAATTGGGGTACTAACTGTCCTTGGCACCGTACACCCTGTTCACCGGACACAGGTTTTTGTTCCCTTTTTCTTTTGTGCAAGTGCACTGGGCCAGTCCTCAGCCCAAAGGACATGACTGATGTAGAACTGGACTAGCACAGCCCGCTCCCTTGTCTGTGCATGTGTAGGAGGTCCGAGATTTGTTACAATTTTAGATCCTGATCTCTGTGCTCATGATTATGGTAAGTTGGGTTTCATAACACTCAAGTCCTTGAATATATTGCAAACTCCCAAATCCGTGACCATCTCTCCAGGAATTTATCTTCAATTAGATTTCTGCCCCCGCCACAGTACCAAAACAGCTCATATTAAAATTACAATGGACATCCTAGGTAACAGTGACAAAGGCAAACATTCCCTCCTCATCCTTCTTGACCTCCCTGCATCCTTTGACAAAATTTCCTACACAATCCTTCTCTAACATCGCTCCATTTCATTTAGCCGTGAGAACCTACTTTCACCAGGCTCCATTTTTATTAATCTATTCATGGTCAGAGTTGCAATGGCCTCTCTTCCTGCTCCCATACCATTTTCTCAGGTGTATCCTTGGTTCCCTCCTTTTTCCCATCTATGGGCTGCTCCTCGGTGACATCATCCGAAAGCATTTGTTTTAACATAGACCCTTGACACCCAGCTCTGGTTCTCCCGACTTCTCCATTGTTATTGAATTATCAGACTGCTCCTTCAGCATCCGGTACAGGAAGAGCAAAGGTTTCCTTCCATTAAATATTGGGGAAACCATTGTCCCTGTTCCATTTCCCAGCTGCTGTATCCATCTCTCTCCCTGGCAATCTGAGGTTGAATCGAACTGTTTGGAACAGACCTGGAGATGAGCTTCCAATAACGTGTACTTGGCATCACTAGGACCACATTCTTCTATCTCCATAGTACCACACAGTTATACCCCTGCTCTATCTCATGTGCTGTTGAAACCCTCACCCATGTCCTTGTTACTTCTAGACTTGAGAATTCCAGTGCTCCCATTGTTGGCCTTCCACATTTTGTTCTCCATAAACTTTAGGTTACCCAAACCTCTGCTGCCAGTGTCCCTACTTGCAACTGAGTCCCATTCCATCTCTGTGTTTGCTGAACTACATTAGTAAAAAGATTCTCCTCCTTTTCAAATCCCTCCATGGTCTCACCCCTCACTACCTCTGGAATCTCCTCCAGTTCCACAACCCTCAGATATCTGCACTCCTCTAATTCTGGCCTCTAAGCCTGACCAATTTTAATTGCAGCACCATTGACAGTGGTTCCTTCAGCTGCTGATGTGCTAAGATCTGTCTGAAATTTTCTCCCTAAGCCTCTCCTCTCTTTGTCTTTCATGCCCCCTTTAAGACGCTCCTTAAAATCTACCTCTTTGACACAGTTTTTGGCCACCTGCTCTCATATCTCCTGATGCAGCTTTGACGTCAGATTTTGCTTTAAGACATTTTTACAGAAGTGCCTTATTGAGATGTTTTATCACAATAGAGGCACTATATAAAACGAGGTTGATCTTGAGTTGCCTCTGTTAATTTGTGCTGTCCCTTTAAGACTATTGTTCATGTTTACCCCTGTGGGAATCCAGATAATTGAAGCTGACTGGATTTAGTCAATTAGAACCAATCAATTGTGCGCAACTTCAGAGTCCAGGACAATCAAGAAAACAGAATATGCTGGATAAATTCAGCCGGTCTGGCAGCATCTTGTGCTTCTGTCTCCCGAGTTAATGTCCTGAGTCCATATGACCCTTCAATGACCCTAAAGATTGGTTTGCATGTTTTAAAAATGTGATAAAGCACACATTATGGGTGGCACAGTGGTTAGCACTGCTGCCTCACAGCGCCAGGGACCTGGGTTCAATTCCAGCCTCCGGTACCTATCTGTGTGCGGTTTGCATGTTCTTCCCGTGTCTGCATGGGTTTCCTCTGAGTACTCTGGTTTCCTTCCACGCTCCAAAGATGTGTGGGTTAGGTTGATTGGCCATGATAAATTGCTCCTTAACGTTAGGGGGATTAGCAAGGTAAATGGGTGCGTTTACAGGGATAGAGCCTGGGTGGGATTGTTGTTGGTGCAGGCTCGATGGGCCAATGGCCTCTTTCTGCACTGTAGAGATTCCATGACATTAGAAGCAAGAATGTATATGATGAGATCACAATGCCAGTGTTGCACACTGAATTCTGACAGCTCTTTGAGCCACATTTTCAGTTGTAAATCAATAAATCTCATTTATTGAATGACGGTAATCCTCCCAGTTGATACATCGGCCATGCACAGGTAACTTGGTACAGCATAGGCCTTGGCAATTAGTGAAGATTGTGCACTGTGCAGAAATGAGTATCAGTGCTAAGAATAGCTGGTATCAGACAATAATTTGAGATATAAAAATTATTGCAGGGTCATTTTAAACACAATAAGACATGAGATTGAGATTAATTTCTTGTCACTTGGGCTCAGTAACATACAGTGCATTAATCAGTGTTGAGGAGTTGTAAGTCATCGAATCATTTATGGCACAGAAGATCATGAGTTCATGTCGGCTCAATTTCTGTTAGTGGTAGTCATGAAGATCCCTAATGGGGCCAGATTTTAATGAGTTGCAAAAACCTGTACGGTGTAGCTGATCATTCTTTTGTTCTTTATTTCTACTTAAATGACTGTCGCATGGAATGTTTTCCACATTTTGTAACCATTCAACATCAAATGTATAATATGAAGGTTATCACAGTTCAGAAGCTACTCCATTCAGCAACACGTGTATTGCCAGTTGTGGAATATCATCCCTTATAGTCAATGTTTCCATTTTCCCCCACCAGCCATAACCAGGACCTTATTGTAATTTTCACCTAAGTTTAGGCTGTGAACTCGCGTTCACTCGAAATGGGACAACTACAATTTATTTCTCGTAATATCCTCACACTCATCAGAATTCTTTTTTATGCCAGTCAGGGCCAGATAAAAATCTGGCCACCAATACACGTGCCAAAAATCCCTAGTAATCAGGACTCATTCCTAATGTACTTATGCATTGGGCAGTGTGTGAGACTGGCAGTACAGTTGGTGGGATGTGGCATTTGAAGACACATTGACTGAACTTGACAGCTCATTTGAGGTCTTGATGTCCAGCTTCTTGGGGCTTAAATCCTGGCTTTGGCCATCATAGCTATCAGTCCCCATTGCCTTTTTCTATTGTGTATTTGGAAGATCTTTTCTTCCCCCTTCCTCCCACATCCTTCACAAAGATCTGCAGTGTAACCTTGGAGCCTGCTCTTCCCCCACACCTCTTGTGCTACGCTTCACTCTCTTGGCCAGTCAGAGTCTCTTTGACCACAATCCTCAGCCACACAGCTCCAGCCACATTGCTCTTCTCCATTAAAAGTGCAGGCTTGTTTGGAGCAGTGCGAGATTACATTTTTTAAAGTGGTACTATCCACCCTGTGATGAAACAGCATGGGTCATGCTGGCTGGATATAAAGATTTTGGAAATGAATAGGCAACTCTAAGCTGGTGTGTTTGCCTATATTGCAATCAACAGGCGCAGGATAATCATGCATTGTGACAGCTGTGCAAAAGACCGTAAGATATAGGAGCAGAATTAGGCCAGTAGGCCCTTTGAGTCTGCTCTGCCATTCACTCATGGCTGATATGTTTCTCAACCTCATTCTCCCACTTCTCCCCATGACATTTGATCCTTTTACCAATCAAGAACCGATCTTTCTCTGTATTAAACACACTCCATGACCTGGCCTCCCCAGCCTTCTGTGGCAATGAATTCCACAGATTCACCACCCTCTGGCTGAAGAAATTCCTCCTCATCTCAGCTCTAGAGGGCCATCCTTTTACCCTGAGGCTGTACCCTCAGATCCTACTCTCTTTTATTAATGGAAATATCTTCCCCACATCCACTCAATCCAGGCCTTTCATTATTCTTAAGTTTCAATGAGATCCACCTCATCCTTCTAAGCAGACCCAGTGGGCCCAATTTTACCATTTTGATTCTAAGTGCTGGGTGGACTTGAAACTGGGAACGTTTCAGATCCGACTTTTAGATCCGTTCTCAGGTGCCCCCATGACCACTCTGCCTGGAAAAATATTAGCAATTCCAAATCACGCTGCAGAAGCCTGTTGGCGGGGCTTAACATGCCCAAAATCCTGCAGCTCTGATTAGTGCCTCCAACTGCACGTGCGCAGAAAAGAAATGATAGGATGCGGCTCCCTTGCCACATCGCTCAGAGGCCAGATAATGCCTGTCCCTGGCCCCCACAGACATTGCCCCACTCCCACAACATTACTGATCCTCTTATCCCCTCATCACTAATTCCAGGCCCTTCTCCCAGTTCCCTGTCGCTAATCACAGGCAGAATCACAGATGACCCCACCCCACCCCTCCTCCCCTCTCCCCCACCACCACCACCAATCTCCAGCAGAGAGCTGTTGGATGCTCGACACTTACATCCTCACTAACTGGAACGCCCAAGTCGGACTTTTATACAGCATGTCTGTTTCATGCCAATTCTGGATGGGCGAATACAGGGGTAAAGGGGAAGTGCTGGTAAGGGTGGGCGTGCAGCCCATTCAGTCAATCTAAATGCATGCAAATCCCTTTGAATGGCCATTGCCCCCATTTCAGCCACAGCCCCGATCATGACCATTTTCAGGGCCTTGGTAAAAGAGGAACTGGCATGGAGGCGGGCGCAGATCACGACACCCAACTTTAGGCGTGACTTGATGGTAAAATCAGGCCCAGAGTGATCAGATGCTCCTTTATACGTCAAATTTTTCATTCCAATTTAGTTCCTACTATAATTCTCATGCTATTTACAATTAAAGTCATTGTTCAGTCAAAATATCCCTTTGTATTTTTTGTAAAGTGGTTTCAGATGTGCATCAGCTTGAAAAGTGAGCGTATAGTTCAGACGTCAGATCCCCTAATATGATCCCAGTATGCACGAAAGCCAAGCTGTGGGAGAAACACTTCAAAAAGATTGTCTTGCCCTGCTTAATAGTTTTCACTGGCTTTTAAGATTAGTTAGTCAATCCCATGAATGTTTCAAAGTCTTGTGATAAATCAGGCTATATACTTAAACCAGCATTCCCTCAACATTAAAAAGGAGCTGCAAATATAGGGGAGGCGATGGCCTAGTGGTATTATTGCTCAACCATCAATCCAGAGCCGCACCTAATGTTCTGGGGACCCGGGTTCGAATCCTGTCACGGCAAATTCAGTAAAAATATCTGGAATTAAGAATCTACTGATGACTGTGAAGCCACTGTCAATTGTCTGAAAACCCCATCTGGTTCACTAATATCCTTTAGGGAAGGAAATCTGCCCTCCTTACCTAGTTTGGCCTACATGTGACTCCAGAGCCACAGCAATGTGGTTGACTCTCAACTGCCCTCGGGCAACTCGGGATAAGCAATAAATGCTGGCCAGCCAGCAATGTCCATATGCCATGAATAAATTAAAAAAATTAAATGAGAATTTGTGTGGGGATTGAAGCTGTGTTTTAACAGTCAGACCAAGATCCAATGAAAAGTAGTTTCCTGATGGTGTGTTGCAGATAGCCTCTTTCCAGACATTTTCCAAAACCACCTCTTTGCTTTCTGAAAGAATGAGTCCCAGATTGTGAACAATTGCTTACTCTGGAGGGAGCCACCCTTATTACAAATTCAAAAGCAAAATACCGATGCTGGATATCTGAAATAACAACAAAAAATGCTGGAAATATTCAACAGGTCTGTGACAAGAGAAATGGTTAACGTCTTGGGTCAATGATGGTCCTGATGAAAGGTCGTTGACAAGAAATGGTTCTGTTTCTTTCAGCGCAGTTGCTTCTACATTTGGAAATTGGCTAGAGACGATGCAATCCACAGGAATTAAACCTCTTAGAAAGGCAGAGTGAGGAATCTACTTTGGGTTTAAAGTGAGGTGACAGGACAGTGTGTTAATCAACTATGGTGTAAATTCTCCAAAACACTGAAATGTATCATAATTCCATTTTATTTGAAGCAAGTTTGGAATTTTAACTTAAAATGTGATCTGGACTGACAGGGCACTTGCATGTATTTACATTAGCTTGTTTTAATGCACCTCGGAAATTTTTCCAGCAACAGTTTGGCATACATATCAAGGGGATGACTCATTTTGCCAGACAATGCTTACCAGCAATCAGACCCTTTATTGATCTGACTTCATGAGCCCGAAATAAGACACTGATTTTGAAATAACACAATACCCTTCATATGTCGAGTTCGGGAATCTGCTGCATCATTGTCTTTATGACTTCAACAGAGTTCTGTTTTTGAATCTTGGGATTTACAATGTTACGACAGCGATTCCACCACTCCAAGGGTCACATATTTAAATGATTTCTCCAGCTAGCTATATGGCAAAATATGTGCTTTAACTGTTAATTTCCAAATGACCATTCAATGTCCAGGTTTCTTCAATAAACAACAAAATGATTATTATAAAAACAGACTTGTTTAGTGAAGGCAAAGGGTATTAACGTTGTACAAAATATGGAAATGTAATTACTTCTTCCACTTTTTTTCTCTGATGCACATACACACACTGTTTAAAAACAAATGGTTCAAGGTAGACACGGTGGTTAGCCGTGCTGCCTCACAGTGCCAGGGACATGGGTACAATTCCCGGCTTGGTTCATTGTCTGTGCAGAATCTGCACATTTTTCCTGTGTCTGCGTGGGTTTCCTCCGGGTGTTCCAGTTTCCTCCTGTAGTCCGAAAGACTTGCTGATTAGCTGCATTGCCATACTAAATTCTCCCTCAGTGTACCCGAACAGGCGACTACGGGATTTTCAGAGTAACTTCATTGCAGTGTTAATGTAAACCTACGTATAACATTAAATAAACTTTGATGGTGGAGTCCTTGAAATAGCATCTGGGTTATATGCTTGGTTTCTCAGCAAGGCTGCAGGAAACAATCGATGACACTTGCACTATTTTTCAGGCAGACTTTGAGGAAAGCTTGCAGTCAGCTGGTTTCAGAACATAAGAGTAACTTTGGAGCAACTTTCATTTGCTTTTTGCTTTCGACTGGATCAGGAGCTTCAGGAGCTGTTATCTCCTTTACCCACTTGATCCTACTTGTTTCAAACTAAGGAGTCTACCAGCTTTTAAATGCAGTTTTTCAAAGCTTGAGATTTTTTTCAAAGCCTTAAACCACCATATGACCCCTTCGTAAGCATTCCACCAGGGTCAAGAAGTTTACAGCTTCTTTTAAAACTGCTTAGTTGCCTTATCTCAAAGTGTTGTGTTTTCCAAGAACCACAGCGACCAGTCTCCTCCTTCAAGGATCAGCATCTTTTAAAAACACAGACTTAACCAGAATGTTCTCAGCACTTGAAGATGAAGCATTTTCTGTGATTAGAGCATTTATGACAACAGATTAATGTTGAGGAATTTAAGAAAGAACTTTGTCATTTTATACCATACACAATGATTCAAAGTTTACTCCATATTCATTTGCTTTTGCTTTTGCTGTATTGTATTGCTGAAAGATGATTCCATTAGCATTGGTAAAGCAGTGCTGCCATTTTGAATTGCATCTAAAACTTAAACGTTTGGACATTCATGCAGCTTGGCCTTTGACATCTAATGAAATCATATTTTTAGTCCAATAGGTAGGGAAGACAGCTTGAGTGTTGGAGGAACCAATCTGCTAGTGTGAGATAACTGACCACAATGACAAGGCTCTGAAGCTCATGCAGATAATTATTTCTGAACAATCTGTAAATTCCACTGGCTGCTAATGCAAATGCTCTCATTTTACAGACGCCTGGAAGAAATGTTTTACCATCAATATAGCAACAATATTTTAGTCAGCCTTTTTTTTGTTTAAAATGTCAGCTCGTGGCGGACTCACCTCTTGAATTCAAAGGCTGAAAATTTACTACCTCATCCACTCCAAAATTGGGGAGGGGGGGGATGGTTTCCAGAACGGAAATCTCTGTTGGCCTGGGGCGGGGAATCTAGGATCTTGCCCGAGCAAGACCATAAAATTCTGCCCATTCAGTTCAAGTCCCCTTCCAGCGTCTTGAGCACAAAGGTGCAAGCTGACACTGCACTGCAGCACTGTCAAAGGTGCCACCTTTTGGATGAGATGCTAAACAGAGCCCCCTCTGCACTTAAAAGATCTGGCACTATTTTGAAGAAGAGCAGGAGAGGTGTGTCCCTGTTGTCCTGGTGTATATTTACCCATTAGCCAACATCACAAAAAATAGATGATCTATTCATTGTTACCTTGTTGTTTGTGGGCACTTGCTCTCAGCAAATTGGCTGCCATGTTTCCACATTATGTATGTACACTTCCAAAACGCTCAACTGACTACAAACCACTTTGGGACTTTGTCATGTGTCTGACAGTCATGTAAGGCACTATATAAATGCAAGTCATTCTTTCAGCAGTTTCTGGTTTTGCCCATTATAAAAGCAAGTTCTGTAATGGATTGGAAAACAGACCCTTAACACAGCACCACTGCCTTTTAAATGTTAGAGTGGATGCTGATGATCGAATATGATGAATGGGATGGATAGGATAGAGGTGGAGAGGCTCTTCCCGCTCAGAAAGGACAGTAGGACTAGGGGGCACAGCCTCAAGATAAAGGGGGGGTGGTTTAGAACAGAGTTGAGGAGGAACTTCTTCACACAAAGGGTGGTGAATCTCTGGAATTCTCTGCCCGTTGAAGTGGTGGAAGCTGCCTCGCTCAATAATTTTAAGACGCGGGTTGGTAGGTTTTTGATAGGCAAGGGGATTAAGGGTTATGGGGAGAAAGCGGGAATGTGGAACTGAGCCACGACAGATCAGCCATGATCTTATTGAATGGCGGGGCAGGCTCGAAGGGCCAGATGACCTACTCCTGCTTCTATTTCTTATGAATAGGGTGACAGCTTTTTATTTAATCTCAAATGATGTTGGGCCTAAAAATGCTTTATTTTTCATTCATTCAATAACAGCTGGATTGGAAATCCCTTCTTGCCCTTAAATGAAACATTTCAATAAATAGGCTGGAATATCGCTAATGAAAAGCTCCGTTATTATAATAATGAGCTTACCTGTGTTTGCACACAGGGGAATCTTAAACTGATGTGGGTTGTCAGGAAAAACATTCTGTACTCATTGCATTAATTGTAGACAAACAATTCATTACATTTAGATGAATGAACCCATTTTGGTAACAGTCAACACTGCCATATGAGAAAAAGTATTGCTTAACTTGTAGCAGAAAGTAATCTTCATTAGTAATGATAAAAGGACCTGAATGTTTACTTGTAATGTTTGCCATTTCAAATGGTTCTGAAATTCAAAGTTGAAGTTGAGTAATTCATACAATGTTTTTGTTTCTGATTCCAGCATCTGCGGTATTTTGCCTTTTATTCTATTACTGGCCTTTTGCCCCCTGAGTTGTCGTGTATCTGCCAGTCTAAAGATTGAGGTGGGGTTGGGGAGAAGGCCCAGGAATGAAGTGTAAGGGAGGCAGCAACCTGAATACCCCTTTTTAGTTAAGTGGAAGAGTGGAATGCCAATAACTGTAGCTCCAATTCTCCATTCATTGACATTCCTTATCTTCCCTCTGGCGCTGACAGTTACAAAGTTATCTTGGCCACAGTTCAAACATTCAAGCTACCATAAATTATCCATGCCAAACTAAATTTCTAAATGAAATTCCATATTGCGTTCAAACAAAACCTAAGCATTTCTTCAGTGCCTGCCTGTTATGTGCCTTTGCATGTCCTGGCAGCTCCTACACAGTGACCACAGCTTGGTTGGTATATGGCTGATGAAGATGAGTGGTGGAGGACAGATGGCTGGACTGCTGTGACACCCCTCAAGTACCATTGAATACTGTTTTCCCCAAGCTGCCCCTGTGTGACTTCAGTCTGTGCTTCTGCTGCAGTGGAAGTTGAGACATTAGCCATCAGTTGCTGCATTGTGGCAGGGTCCAGGAGTGTCTTGATCACCACCACCACGCTAGAAAGTGTGGGTTCCAAGCTCTGTGCAGAACCCTGTGCCCGGTGATACCAGACCTTTCTATGCTGCTTGAATATTGATTGCAAACTCTGTGGTAGGCTTCCCAATCCACCAACCATTTCACTGTGCAAACTTCTTCTGTGGTCTTCCCCACCAAAAGCTTCATTTCAGTTCCCTGCAGCAGAACCCAAATGGCAATCTGCCCTCTGGCGAACTGACAAATGCAGTATCCATGTTCCCCATCCTAGCTACATGTTAAACATGCACTGAGTCTTACCAACTGACGCCATTGTTTAAATAGTGTGCAGTATCAGTGTCTAGTAGCTGCAAATGATGCTGTGTCTTCACTATTACTGTCTTCTTTCTCTTCCTCCCATGGCCCTGGCCAGGCTGCATTTCTTAGCTATCTGGAAGTAGAAAGACACAAAGGTACAGTTGTGGTGAAAGGGAGGGAAATGAATGCCTCCAGCTTAGTAAATCAGAAGAAATTGTGGGGTGAGGAGGATGTGAGATGTGAGAAAATGGATCAAATATGAGATATCCTCATCTTCAATTGATTCAATCCCATCACTGACCATAGGATCAGCAATTGCTGCTCCAGTAATAACCAGCATTGTCTCCTCCATGGGATTTGGAGCATGCAATGGGACCTTTTCCCCTTCAGTTAGTTCCTGCTGCCTGTGGTTCAGAGAAGGTAACATGTCAGTGAGAGTGGTGCTGTCTGTTTAGCTAATGTGGTTATCATTATTAAATAGACAGTGCTTGCAAGCTGAGAGATATAGGTGCAACTGTGCCAAGTGGGTGAGGGTGTGGTGAAGTATAGGAATGTAAGGCATGAATCCTAATTAATAGGTGAGCGATGGCTTTGTGATGAATGGTGCAGTGTCTGAGATTAGTGACGCAATTGAAAAAGAATACAGCATTTGAAGACCTAACCACTTGTGCAAAGTCATTGAACTTCTTGTAATGTTGCTTTAAGTTTCTCGAGACTGGATCCTGGCATGGATCTCTCTGGCTCTCTGCTCCCCTTGCCAATGAGTACGGTTCCTCCTGGCCCCCTGAGGAATCAGGATATTACTTTTCACCTCCAACTAAGAATGTACCCCTCCTTTCCTGCCCGTTAAGCAGTTTGCTTACAAAAGCAACCTACCCACTCCAGCCTGCTTGTTCATGCCAGCTGTATTATGGTGTGGACATGGCAATAATATAACAAGCTCAATTGCCTGGTAATTACCTATTTACATATGGTAGGGTGGACTGCTGATTTCAATGACTGCCCACGTACCATGTTATAGGGACCGGATGGAAGGCGGGCAAAAAGGTGGTGGATAAGCCAGCCACCTGTCGTACTTTACAAGCCCCCTCAATGAAAATATGCCCAAAGGGGGCCATAAAATCCAGCCCAAAAGTTAATGTTTAAATCCTCAACTCAAACTTCTGAAAGAATGAGACTCTACACGTACAAAATTAAGTTTCCTGGTTGTCTAGCTGTATTTGTCACTAATCATTTGCTCCTGAATGCTTCAGGCCTAATCATTCCTGTTTAACGGACAAGTGCTTGGGCGGCATGGTAGCAGCACTGGCTATGGCTATGGGCCATAATGGCTATGGGTGGCACAGTAGCATAGTGGTTAGCATTACTGCTTCACAGCGCCAGGGACCTGGGTTCAATTCCCGGCTTGGGTCACTGTCTGTGTGGAGTTTGCATATTCTCCTCGCGTCTGCGTGGGTTTCCTCCGGGTGCTCTGGTTTCCTCCCACAGTCCAAAGATGTGCAGGTTAGGTTGATTGGCCATGCTTAAAAACAATGCCCTCAGTGTCCTCAGATGTGTAGGTTAGAGGGGTTAGTGGGTAAATATGTAGGGATATGGGGGTATTTCCTGGGTGGGATTGTGGTTGGTGCAGACTCAATGGGCTGAATGGCCTCTCTATACTGTAGGGTTTCTATGATTTCTATGCTTAAGATTCACATCATTACAGTGATTTCAGTACCAAGCCAATAGATGATGACAGTTAGTTACTTTTTTGAGGGTACGGTATAGTATCTCTCTAATGGCAACTTCTAGATTAACATGTTTAACAGGTGGGATTTTCTGGCCACGCTCGCCCTGAAACCGGAAAATCCCACCCGACGTCAACAGATCTTTCCATGGTCCGCCCCTCCCCTGCTCTGATTCCCGTGGTGGGCGGAATGGGAAAATTTGCCCCCACACGTGTGGACACTGGAAGCTGCCATCAGATTTCTTCCAGTGTAGGGGTGATCATTGTTAGCTTCACTGTCACCGCAGTACCCAGGCTGTAACCCGCTGCTTTTGTGAGTTGCTTTCTGTGCTTTGACCTACCCCTGAATCACTCTTTCCACAATACTCCTGCTCACACTTTTAACGCTGATATCAATCAATTCTGTTGCTTTTCACTAAACAGGCAAGAAAGGACACAGCTTGTATCATGTAGCTGCAAAGAACTTATCAGCCTATTAAAAAGTTTGTCCAACAAAAACATTAAAATACCTTTACTTTCTGCAAAGATCATAAAGTTGTGCACTGGAACTCTGCACAAAAACAACTTAAATAGAGTCAATCCCACTTTAAATGGTGAAATATTTAAATAAATTGCAAAAGTTTTGATCTATTTTGTTGTACTTGCTTGTTGAAGCCGATCTGTTCAGTCCTTTTTGCCAATCAATGTGTTAAATCTTTTCATCAACGTTTTTGTCTAGGTGTGAAAATTAAGACATCAACGTTTCAGAGTCTTTTATGCCTCATTAGGTATAAGGACACAAACACTTTCTGGCAACCAATGTGATGATCACTTTTGTGTATCCTAGGTGTGGAAGTGTCTTACTCGTGCTAATATTCAAGTCATGATTAACTTGTTTGACGTAACTCATCTGTTTCAAAGGCCTGCCTGCTTTTTCATAAATGTGTTTTTAAAAATTTTACGTCTTTTTTAAAGAAATGATGTTGTGCTCTTTCTGTAATATGTATTTTGTAATGAAACGAATTTCATCGATGTACTGTTATCAATGACAGTTGTGCAACATTGTAGTTGCACTTCCGGTTTGCGTTCAATTGCCACCATTGTCAAATGCGTTGCATCAGTTAAAGTTCACACAAGGATAAAATGGTAAAATTCAAAAAAATGATCTGCCAAAATCATTGCCCTCTTAATCCATTTGGCACTGTAATAAAAAAAACCTATGCTATGGGGATGATCTTACCAAAAGAATTCCAAGTGCCAGATGAGCATAAAAAAGGGAGAGAATAGCACCAATTTTTTGGGAAGTTAAAAATCCAATCTTACCATACTCTTGAGGCAAGATCTGTTTCCCGCCAGCGATTTTCCAGCAGAGGATGCCATTGCGCATGCGTCATTGGCTAGCTTTGCTGTCCAATTATTTCAACCCACACTCCACCCCGCCCTCCACCCCAATATGGACCAGCCAATCGTCAGTCACAGAGAGTATAGCATTCTCACTCCACCTTCCTCCAGCTCCCCCACCATCTGATCTTAGTTCCAGAGTGTGCAACGTCCCCAAGCCCCCTTCAGGCTATGCCTCCTCCCAGTAGGCTCTGCCCCATGGCACTCTCCAATGCCTGGTAATCACTGCCAGGGTGCCCAATGGGTATTCCCAGGCTGGCAATGCTTTGAAATTGCATATTTTTTGGAAATTTTCAAAAAGATTTTTTTTGCTATTGTATCCTTAAATTCTTAGCACATTTTAGGTGCTACAGCAAAAAATCAATTTCCCAAAAAGAACAAGTAACTTAACAAAATTTATTGGCGTAGACATTCTGGATGAATGACTATGCATGCCATTTCACCAGGTTTCTGCCAAAGTAAGGTAGGCAATGAGTAGAACCGCCTCAAATTGCAAGCGATTGCAAACAAAATGCTGCACATGCTATGTGATCCCCAGTTTCTAGCTTTGAATAGATGAATTGTAATCATAGAATCTTACAACATAGTGCGCAGAATGGTCTCATTCTATGTATGCACTGGCTCCTTGAAAGACTTATGCAATTAGATGACACATTCCACCCTTTTCTTATAGGCCTACAATCTTTTTTAACTATATATTTATGGTGGTTGTCCTTTTTAGGGCAACACAGCAGAATAAAGGTTGCCTGGCCTGGGTGACCAATCAGGGCTCAATGAAGAATCATCTCTGGGGGCAGGAGTTCTCCTTGGCAAAGGTATTTTAGAATTAGCTGCATGTGTGACCCTGTGCTGCCCTCAAAAGGGACAATCATCGCAATATCCTATTACTTTTTACATGGTTATTATTGAACCTTCAAACTGCCCTTTCAGACTATGCATTCCAGATTGCAACAATTGGGGGGGAATATCTTCTCATCTATCCATTGATTCTTCTGCCAATTTTCTTAGTGTTTTCTGTCCTATTTTCGCCATCCTTCCCACTTTTAGGCAATTGTTAGATTATTAGTTTGATAAAATCTGTTGGAATCTGTTAGAAAATCCAGGCAACAAATGGTCATTACCAACTGGAAAATAATTAATAGCAAGGCAAGAACCAAAAAGGTTTGTTCGCTCAGAATTGAAATTTGAAATTGTAAAACGTCCTGCCCTCCCCTATGTTTAATATATAAATGTTGTTTTTTTGGGGGGAGAGATAAATCTTCCTGCTTTTATTTTCACTGCCATTGTCAGGCATCCCCAGATCTAAACATAGAAACTAGAAGCAGGAGTAGGCCAGTCGGCCCTTTTTAAGATGCTCTGCTGTTCACTTTGATGATAACTGATCATCAAATTCAATATCCTGATCCCACTCACCCAATCTACACCTCCCACCCCCCCATCCCCTCCCCTGATCCCTTTAGCCCCAGGAGTTATATCTTATTTCTTCTTGAAATCAGACAACATTTTGGTCTCAACTATATTCTGTGGTAGTGAATTTCACACATTCAGCACCGTCTAGGTGAAGAAATTTCTCCTCACTTCAGTTCTAAAAGTTTTACCCCTTATCCTCAAACTATAAAGAACTTTGTTCTTTATAACTCCTAGTTCTGGACTCCCCCCACCTTTGGGAACAATCTTTCTGAATCTACCCTGTCTAATCCTGTTAGAATTTTGTAAGTTTCTATGAGATCCCCTCTTTCTCTTCTAAACTCCAGTGAATGCAAACCCAACTGAATTAATCTCTCCTCATACGGCAGACCTGCCATCCCAGCAATCAGCTTGGTAAATCTTTGCTGCACTCCCTCCACAGCAAGGAATCTATTCGGAAACTGATGCTTTCTGAGGTGAATTAGATCATTGTACTATCAATGACATCTTTACGTGTTTGCCAACAGCGGAAGGTTTGCCAAACACCAGTCAATGATGATAATACTCTTTTGAGTATTCACTGTACAGTGGATTGATTGTGTAAATTTTATCTTATGGAAACTGTGTAGCAGTTTTGAGACTTGTCAGAGGAATAGAAAATCTTAACATACATGCTTTGTGAACTGCAGTTAGCTCATCGATTGTTTGTGCCTCTAATCTCAAAAGCAGCACACAGGCTTAGTCCAAAGCTTTCAGAAAGTTGCAAGAAAATCATCTCAGGCCTGTGTTGCTCTGCTTTATATATCATGTAAACAACACCCTTTAGTCGATATACAAATAGTCAGATGGCTTTCTACATTATTCAGCTTTTGTGCTTAATTTAATGTGTTGTTTTACAATGCCTGCCCCTTTTTTTCAGCATAGAAAGAACTGGTCTGTAGCTTGCAAAACATTCTGGTGGACAATTAGCCATTTCTACAGCTTTTTGCTGCATAATCTTTAGAAATCTTTGGAATGCTCCTTCCCACTACATCTGACTTTTGCCTGACATGCTGCCTCAGATCCAAAATAACCCAGTTCTTTAACATAAAGAACAGGCTGTCCTGTAGCTATGATTCTGAATATAAAGTAGGAGTTTAGTATACTTAATAACACTTGCTTTCTTGAACTTGTGTGGATTTTATTCATTGAGCAACACAATGAAATGAATTTGTGAATCTTTTATCCACCCACCCCTTCCCCAAGAAATCTAAGAAATGCATGTGGATTTAATTGTATAGCAGTTGTACTTGACATGCCTTTAGATGACTTGAGCCAGGAACTGCTGGATGGATTCCAAAGGCTCCGATTTCCCGTAGTTTTGAAGCACCTTAGGTCTGCCACTGTACTGGGGAAGTGGTGGTATTAAAGTTTATTTATTAGTGTCAAAAGTAGGCTTACATTAACACTGCAATAATATTATTGTGAAAATACACTAGTCGCCACACCCCGGTGCCTATTTGGGTACACAGAGAATTTAGCATGGCCGATGCATCTAACCAGCACGTGTTTCAGACTGTAGTGGGAAACCGGAGCACCTAGAGGAAACCCAAGCAGGCATGGGGAGAACGTGCAGACTCCACACAGACAGTCACCCAAGGCCGGAATCGAACCTGGGTCCCTGGCGCTGAGGCAGCAATGCTAACCACTGTGTGCAAACCGTCTGGACCTGTAATCCAGAGTAATGCTCTGGGGATCTGAGTGCAAATCCCACCATAGCAGATGGTGAAATTTGAATTCTATAAAAATTAATCTGCAATGAAAAGTCTTACGATGACCATTGTCATAAAGAACCTATCTGGTTCACTAATCTCCTTTTGGAGAAGGGAATCTGCTGTCCTTGCCTGGCCTGGCCCACATGTGACTGCAGATGTACAGCAATGTCATTGACTCATAACTGCCCTCTGAAATATACTCGGTTCAAGGGCAATTAGGGATGGGCAATAAACGCTGGCCCAGCCAGCAACGCCCACTGAACAAATTGGAAACAAAAACACAATTGCAACATTCAGATGGGTTGGTGTATTGGAATGATTCTCATTTTGTATTTATCTCATGTCTATGACGGTTGCTAAGAGACTCATTGAATTCAGCAACTCCTGCAGGTCTGATGATGGTTAATGTAGGATACGTCTTGATTATGTGTAACAGCAAGTGGGTTGCTACCCTGTGATGTGGCCAAGGCGACACTAACTAATTACAGTTATAGTGCGCCAACCAGATGCCCATGGGTGCCATTTTGGAACATCTGCGTAAATATTTACTAGAATGCTTCAAGTCACACCACTGAATACTTGCCAAAGTGTTTGACTCATTTTAAGTTACTGGTAAATAAAGCTCTTTTTAAAACAAATATTCCAAAGGCTTGCCTGTAGTTAAAGGAAGTGGCTGGTCTTGTTAAAATGCCCTCCTTGATAGAAATTAAAAGCACAGCTTACACACTTGCCTTTGCTTTGGTAAGTAATATTCATTTTGCAGAGAAGAAGGTTGAGTCATTCTACCACGTGTACAGGAAGTAGATCAACAGCTGAGCAACTTTTGAGACTCTAATCCTTGTTCAAAAGTCCAGAGTCGCCATATTTGGGAATTTTGGAGAAGGTGTACTTCCTGGAAACAGGCTCACTCTGGAAACATTGCTGCAAAGTTACCATTTCTATAGAAGGGTCATTTAGACCTGAAAAGTTAACTCTTGTTTCGTAGAATCATTGCACACTACAGTGTAGAAGGAGGCCATTTGGCCCATTGAGCCTGCACCGATAACAACCCCACCCAGGCCCTATCCCTGTAACCCAACAAATGTACCCTGTTGATCCCCCTGATACTAAGGGGCAATTAAGCATGGCCAATCAATGTAAGCTGCATATCTTTGGACTGTAGGAGGAAACCTACGTAAACTCCACACAGTCACCCAAGGCTGAAATTGAACTCTGGTTCCTGGAGCTGAGAGGCAGCAGTGCTAACCACTGTGCCACTCCACCTTGACACAGAGGCTGCCAGGTCTACTGAGTTTATCCAGCATTTTCTGTTTTTACTTTAGTCAAGTTATCTTGTTCATTGCCATAAGCATTACAGTATCTGCTGCATCGTTGGTTTGCAAAATGTAAAGTTGCTACATTATTGGTGCTAAAAAAAAAGTAAGTGCAAAAGTTCCAGACATGGTGTAACGTTATGCCAATGTTCATGTACTTGTCACATCCAAAACTGATGATACTGCACACTAACCGTCTGCCAATTAGAGGTACTGGTTCAAATAAAAAGTGTTTTCCAAAGGCAGTTTTTGTGGTTGAGGATGAAGAGGAACTCGAATAATGTATCTTGTGGTGCACATATCACACAAAAGTACAAAAGTGATACAATACTGCATTCTTGGTTGCCAATCACTTTTTTCTGAAGGAAAGAAACATTTAAAAATAGAATTTATAAAGCACTATAAAACCAATTTTACAAGTTTATTTTGTTAGAGTTACAAGTAGATTTACATTAACACTGTAATGAAGTTACTGTGAAAATCCCCTAGTCGCCACACTCTGGCACCTGTTCAGGTACACTGAGGGAGAATTTAGCATGGCCAGTGCACCTAACTAGCGTGTCTTTTGGACTGTGGGAAGAAACCAGAGCACCTGGAGGAAACCCACACAGACACAGGGAGAACATGTAGATTCCGCACACTCAGTCACCCAAGCTGGAATCGAACCCAAGTCCCTGGCGCTGTGAGGCAGCAGTGCTAGCCACTGTGCCACAGTGTCGCCCTTGTGATGGATTTGGGAATTTTACAGGCTTTGGGGCCTAGGCCCAGCGTGTATTTATAATATATAAAATGAAAAATAAAAAGGCCATTTATTTAAAATGGCAGCTAGGGCACCCAAATCGAATGTAATCAGTTTTTAGGTCCTTCCGGATTTTGGTATGCCGGACAAGAGATCCGGTACCTGTATTTTATAGATGTGACATGTACACCATCTAACCTGATCTGAAGGGAGATGGTATCAGCTGTTTTATTGATGCATTGGTCTTGCCAATACAACCTACATGTTTCAAATTAAAAAATATGTTTTGACCAAAAAAAATGGCCTCATCTGAAATGGTGCAAAGGTTACTCTGGCTGGTCCTATGTAACTTCTAATTAAATTTTAAAATGATACTGCATGAATGGTGGGTGCAGCAAGGGAGGGGAAATGGAACTGTAAGAGAATATGAGCATATTTGAAACAGACTAAAAGAGTTTGAAAACGATTGCCAAATTTAGTTCAGTACTTCTTTTTGTTTCCTGTTTGCAACTGAGCATTATTTTCATACTGCTTAAATTCCATGCAACAATTGGCCTCTTGTTTATTTGCTTTAGGTTTATTGAACTAGCTGCTGGAAGAAGAGGAAACTAACAAGGGATTGTAAAGAAACCGAAGCCCTCCGAGAGGACATAACACCAACATTTAGGTACAACTTTTTTCTTTTGAATATGGAAAGTGTTACAGATATTTAGTTCTGTGGCAAGAATAAGCTGTGGTTTGGAGGGGTTGTAAGCAGAAGGCTTGAAATGATCCTCCATCTGTAGAACTGATTGCGCTGTGACAGTAGGGTGTACTTTCTGAGCTGTGACATTTGTACAAGGCCTGCATAACAGAGTTAGGTATTTACCAGAAATTAACCGATTTGCAGACGCTAAAGTTTCCCAAATTTTGCATGGGATCTTCAGTGTCGAGCACTATTCTCTGCCCAGTTCTCGAGTGAATGTCTGAGCTACAGGTTTTTTTCAAAAACAAGATGGCCCGCTGGTGAAAAAAATGTTAGTCATGAATGAAGCTGCGCTGTGAACCTTCAGTTCACTTCAGATTCAGTCAAGCATGTCGCAAATCAGTCTCACCAGTCTGGATGTGGCTGACTAAATTTATACTTCAGATTGATTTCACTTGACTGCGCTCGTCTTGAGTCTCATTTTAAATGGAGTTGAATTTGTTCTGATGTGAATTTGATTAGCATTGATTGCTGAAAATATTGAATTTAACTTTAGAAAAGTTTTACTATGTATACTTCATTTACTGGCAGAATTTGTTTGCGATGCAACATTTTTACATGTAGCTGAGCTCAGGGGATCATAAAGGGCTTTTGACTCATAGTAACGAGTTGAATATGAAACAAGCAAAACAGTACTGGGAGGAGGCTGACATAGAGCTTTCACAATTACACAAGTCAGCAGGAAATCCCTTTGCTTTAAACTTTCAAAAACACTGCAGGGTACTTACAAAACAGATGAAGAGGCCAAAACGAAAAGATGACAACTTTTATGTCAAATAAATATATCATTGTGAAGATTTAGCAAGATAATGCATATAGTCAGGATCTGCTAGCACTGTTGGAAGCATGGTGCAGCATGAAGAAACACTCGAGAGATTGCTGGAGTTTCATTTGAATCCCTTTTATGTGCTTGGTCCTCAGACTCAGCTGGACTGGCCTCTGACAGCCTGGTGTCTTTTGGGACAATAAGTAGTTGGTGTTTCCCTTTGCCATTTAAAGTTAGACAAGGATATCAGGAAGAGCAGAGAGTGCTTTGCTAGTACTTTGTCTCCACCTTGTCTCATGCTACGTAGTTTCAGATACCAAGTTAAATTGATGTCACGGTGCGCCAAAGTTACGTCTAACGATAGAAATAGTTTTAAGTGTCAGCCTTAGAATTCAGCCTGCTGCATTGCAAGTGCTGGCATAAGATCTAAACCAGTCTTCACTTTCCTGGATCACTGAGTTGCGAGCAGCTATTATTTATTGGAGGCCTCACGCTTCAATGATTATGTGGATCCAATGAATAAATAGCTCCAGATCTAGATGTTTGGGAGTCATTTCCTTAAATAGAGCCCGAAGGCTTGGGCTATGATTTTCCTATGTACAGTTCAGGATAATTGATAGGAGGGGGTCCCTGCCTCCTTTTTTTTCCTGTCTTCTATCCCAGAACTAGTTGCAGAAAGTGTTATAGAGGAAATCCTTAATATACAAAATGTGCCCAAGTGACATCAAGCAAACTTAAATATCTAACATATACCCACAAGAATGAAATATCCTCACTGAGGTTTTCCTGGCTCCAAAATGATCAATTCCTGCTGTTGAATTCCCATTCACTCCTTGACAGCCCCTTGCTTAGTCAGTGGGTGAATTTTCTTGCAACCATGCAAAGGCCTCTGGTGGGATTTGGGGGCGAGCACGGCTGGAAAATCCTGCCAGATGTGTTTGTTAGGAGTCCACCTCTAGGGCCTGAACTTTGCGTCGGATTGGGTATGCTCACCCGATGGGCCTGGAACCAGGCGTGAAGCCTGATTCCGACGATGATTGGTCCCGGAACACAATTTCATACTTTCCGGCCAATTACCTTGCAGCTAACACGAGACGCTCGCTGGAAAAGACTCAGTGCTGCCGGGGAGAGCAGGAAAGGGACTGGTGCTGAGAAAAGGGAGGGCGTGTATGGGCACTGAGTTCATTCAGGAAGATAATTGCTGTGGAGCTGTCTCGGGAAACTGCAGACCTGTTTAAAAACAAAAATTCTGATGGAGAAATGCTGTTAAAAGCATCTAGGCAGCACATTTCTAACACAATCCTCAGTCACCAAAAACCGTTTTAAATTTTATTTTAGCCCTAACATTCCATCCTATCCCGAATCAAGGCTGTAGATGAAACATGAAGGCCGCCTGGCCAATGAATTCCCCCCACCTCCACCTGTAACCATAAAAGTAGACAGGCCACATTAAATTGCTTTCAACTTGCCATCTAATGGGCTAGATTGCCTGTTTGATTGTTGACTCTTGTGCACGCTGCTGACTGAATTATCGCATGGCAACGCAGTGATGTCAAGCTGCGTACTCAATGTCACCTTTCACATTTTCCTGTGCTTCCAGCTCGAGTACCCACCCGCCCGAGCAACACAAAATTCTGGCCAGGAACCCGAGTTCTTCCCGCAGGGTTCCACTTCATCTCTGCCTTCCATCTCTGTCTCCCCACCCCAAGTCCAAAGCACTGCAATAATCCTCCTGGTTTTCTCAAGATGTGATTAGTTACTATAATTAGACTCTTCGTATTACGCAGACCTCTCACTTAGCAACAGAGCAATGCATTGTGCGTGATGTGCAATACACTTCCCATCCTTTGAAAAATAACATGACAATTAAGGATTTGCAACAGAATGGGTGGTCTGCTGACAATTCCTCTCTGAAGAGGAAGGGAACGAAGCTTTAGGCGTGAGGAGAAACGAAAGGCTCTTTGCAGAGGAGTAGAAAAGGCCGGAGAACACTTGACAGGGATTTTAAAATAATGAGGATCCACAGCATAAGTAGGGAAATGCTATTTCCTCTGACCAGGGAGGCAGCACCTGCAGGATCCAAAAGTAACACAATCGCCACAAAAATAGGAGGATTTGGAGAAATGTTTTTGAGCAGGATGTGTTGGTGCTTGGAATGGAGTGGTGGGGGGCAAAATACATAATACCCTTTAAAAAAGGGAAGAAAATAACTACTTGCAAAAGAAAAAAAACATGAAAGTACACGAGGAAGGAGAAGAGAAATGGGACAGAACAGATAATAGATTCAAAGATAAGAGAACTGAAAGATCTTCTGTACTGTACAATTCCATCGAACAGCTTCTCCTGTTTGCAGGTTAGGTTGATTGGCCATGCTAAATTGATCCTTAGTGTTAGGGGATTAACAGAGCAAAAATGTGGGATTACTGGGATGGGGCCTGGATGGGTCAGTGTAGGCTGGGTGGGCCGAATGGATTGGACTGTAGGGATTCTATGATTCTAAGATTTGTGTAACGTTTTTTTAGCGGCCTATAGGTTACTGGTTGGCTCATGATTTTTTTAAAATCTACTTGCTGAAAGCCTTGAGTGTTTCACTGAGAAATGATCAGGTTTTCTTCAGCACCTGCACAATAAACAGGAAAACCTCAACATCCTGTTCTGGGTAGTTTGTCAGTACCAGCAGTTTTATGGCGACGCTGTCAGTTTCCATTTAGAGTTTAAGTTAAAGTAGTGTTTAATCTCTGCACTTAAGTTTTTTTTAAAAAAATTAACGTCTGCCCCTCAGTTTCGAAAGGCACAGTGGCTAGCACTGCTGCCTCTCAGTGCCAGGGACCCAGGTTCAATTCCGGCCTCGGGTCTGTGTGGAGTTTGCACATTCTCCCCGTGTCTGTGTGGGTTTCCTCCAGGTGCTCCGGTTTCCTCTCACACTCCAAAGATGTGCGGATTAGATTGATTGGCCATATAAAATTGCCCCTTATTGTCAGGGGCACTTGCAAGGTAAATACATGGTGTTGCGGGATAGGGCCTGGGTCGGATTGTTGTTGGTGCAAGTTCGATGGACCAAATGGGCTACTTCTGCACTGTAGGGATTCTATGAACTTCCTGTGCTTCTTTCTTTCGGTAAGTTTGATCAAAGGTTTAACAGTGGAAGAAGCTATTCTGATCATGCCATAGTATTTCTAAATGATGCAGTAATTATCTACAGCGAATGCAGTACTTTTTATTGTGGGGACAGAATCTTTCATGCATTTTAAGTGCAGAAGCTTAGGAATGAAATATTTCTCCTTTTTGCTCACACTCAGATGATCTTTAGTAGTGGATTGGAGAGTGAAAATAAATCTCCTCTGCTCACCAAAAATGATGAGTGCAGATCTCTTACTGATCGATCTGCTTTGAGTGTGACAATCCTCACCAAATGGTTACCCTGTTGGAGAGGATTGTGCAAACAACAACTTGCATTTATATAGCATCATTAATGTTGTAACATGTTTCAAAGTGACTCACAGGGGCGTTATCAGATAAAATTGTCACTGAGCCGCAAAAGGAGATATGAGGCCAAAGTTAGGAAGTTTACTGAAGGAAAGACGGCAAGGTAGAAAGGCCAAGAGGTTTGGGAAGGGAATTCTAGAACTTAGGCCCTTGGCATAGTCACCAATGGGAACACCCACCACCTGGATGTTCCTGTCCAAGCCGTTCACCACCCTGACTTGGAACTACATCGCTGTTCCTTCATCGCTGGGTCAAAAATCCTGATACTCCCTTCCTCACAGCATTTTAGGTGTACCTGCAAAACAAGGACTACAGTCGTTCAGGAGTGGCTCACCACCACCTTCTCATGGTGGAATTAGCAATGAACGCTAGCCTTGCCAGCGACGTCCATATTCCATAAATCAGTCAAAAAAAAAATGCTCAGGAGGTCAGAGTTAGAGGAGCACAGAGATCTCAAAGGTCATGGAGGGATTTGAAAACCAGGAGGAGAATTTTAAAATTGTGGTGTTGCTGAACCAGGAGCCAGGCTGTTGTGGGAATGGAATTTTGGCAGCAGGATTTTGATGGCCTCAGGTTTACAGAGGGTAGAATGTGGAAGCCTGACATTTGGTTGCTTTGGAATAGTCAAATCTAGAAGTGACAAAAGCACAGATGAATGTTCAAGCAACAGACGAGCTGAGGCAGCTGCAGAATCAGGCGATGTTACGTAGGGTGGAAAAAGGCAGTTTTTGTGATGGCATCGATATGTGGTCAGAAACATGAACACAACATCAAGATTGTGAACATTGTGGTTCAGCCTCAAAGTGGCCAGAGAGAGAGGGTTGGTGTCAATGGCTAGGGAACAGAGTTTAGAGTGGGACTGAACACAGTGGGCTGAATTTTCTGTGCCCCCAGTGGGCATGATGTGGGGGTGGGTGGGAGGGAGGGCAGCAGGTAAAGTAGAATGAGTGCCCATCCCACCACCTGCCCACCAGGCTGGAATTCTCCCAAAAAAATAAAAAAAAGAATTCATATGAGAACTGGAGTAATTCACACTTTTTTTCAGTGAGAGTTCAGAGAAGAATCTCCCACATTCTGTAAATATCATTAAAATCCAAGGGATGGGGCCTATCCCCACTGGAGACGCTGAAATCAGCATGCTGAGTGGGCCACTGCACATGCACCTATCTGTTGGTGTCAATCTGCACGTTGTAGTGGCCCTGCTCTAAGAACCTACCGATCACTGGCCGATCCCCTCCCAGCCCATCCCGATTTCCAGCCTCCTCCCACCTCCACCCCACCCCGGCATACTCCTGCCCACCCAGCACATCCCGATCGCTGGCCTCCCTCCTTCCTCCACCAATCCTGACTGCAAAGTGGCAGCAGGACCCTTTCACCCCCGCCGATCACCCTCTAGGCCCCACCCCCTTGGCACTTCGCCTGCCAGGGGGCACAGGCTGACACTGTCAGGTTGCCAATGCCCAGGAGGCACCCTCTGCTGCCCAAACCTCTGGAGGGCCCTGATTGCCGCTCCTGCCCCCTTCCTTTCACTCCAGCAGGGGGGGTTGGAAGATGCTAGTGGCCATGGAGACTTCAGTCCTGGGCCCGCTAATTATATTGAAATTATATTCAAATGACCATTTAAATAGCCTTTGCGCCTCCCTGCAGGTTTCCAGCGCAGATCTGCTGGAAATCCAGCACTCGGAAATGCTAGTGGGGCACAAATGCGCATGCAAGTCCTGCCAATCAGCCGTGCGAGAATCCCCACGCTCTCTGCACTAAAATATGAGTAAGAAGTCTCACAACACCAGGTTAGAGTCTAACCAGTTTATTTGATAGTAATCTTACAAGCTTTCGGAAATGGTGTTCCTTCGTCAGGCGCGTGGAAGGTTCTGATCAGAGAAAGGCATATAAAGTCCTCAGGAACTGCACTTTTCAATGGGCAGAGTTACATTTTAGATATTTTCTCTTAAGGCTTCTTGTGAGAGCTTTTTTTGACGGTTCATTGAATATTATCCTGTCCTTAACCCAGGGGTGTGGGAAGCATACTCTCTGAGACAGATGGGGTTTGTGGTCTTGAAGAGAGGAAGATTGGGAGAAATTGGAGAGGAATAAGGGATGAGAGGGGGCTCGGAATGCTGAGACTCCACAGGAAGAGGAAAGAGCAGTGCCAAATCCCAATGGTCAGGGGAAGCCTGGAAACCCTCCAAGGCGGAGGTGACATGATGCAGCACCAAGAGTATATAGGCAGAGATTCAGCTACATGCCACTGAGCGAGACTCAGTGAAAAGGAC
This sequence comes from Carcharhinus amblyrhynchos, assembly GCF_965287045.1. Lineage (NCBI taxonomy): Eukaryota > Metazoa > Chordata > Chondrichthyes > Carcharhiniformes > Carcharhinidae > Carcharhinus > Carcharhinus amblyrhynchos. Next base: position 36,357,365 of record NC_137337.1, read on the forward strand.
AACTGATACTTCGTTTTGAGAGATGGGTGATCTCGTCACTGGGAGGCCATCCGATGCTTGTCACCATGAAGGAGATAGTGGTGCGGAAACTTTTCACCACAGCTTCTTTTCGGGCAGCCAATGAAGGCCTGCCTGGGAATAACACAGCTTGCTGCATATCATTACATCAAAGTGTTCACTTACGCAATGTTCCAGAAGGCTGGCAATTACATCACCTTCACACAGTCACCTCAGGTCACTGTCTGTGTGGAGTCTGTACGTTCTCCTCATGTCTGCATGGGTTTCCTCCTAGTGCTCTGGTTTCCTCCAGCACTCCAAAGATGTGCAAGTTAGGTTGATTAGCCATGCTAAATTGCCCCTAAGTGTCAAGAGGATTAGCAGGGTAAATATGTGGGATTATGGGGATAGAGCCTGCGTGGGATTGTTGAGGATGCTTGCCCAATGGGCCGAATGGCCTCCTTCTGCACTGTAGGGATTCTATGTCAATATGCCAAAGACTTAAGTGGAGTCTCTCGCCATAGCCACATTGGGTTGTGTAAAATATTGTCACTCCATCTCGCCGTTGCAAGTACTGAAGCCCTTACATCCACATTTTCTCTATCTAGCCACATGTTTACATGATCCTCCCAGCCCTCCCTCTGCCTTTCATTTCCTACCTCAACCATCAAACACAATTCACACACCCACAGCTATCAATGAGAACATAAGTACGAGGGAACGTGAGCTTTGTGTTGATTCACAAGTCTTCAAGACATACCAGGAAAGGAAAATGTCACCCATGTGTCCCAATTGTGACATTTGGATATTTACTTACTTGTTTATGAGGGCTCCAGCACTGCCCCGCCCTCCACCCTGACTCATACTTGCAGGTGCACTGGAGAGGAGTGACTGATCTGCCACTTCCCTTATCCTGATGTCTGGTGGCGTAGCTATCCGTGCATGAAAATATTTAGTTAATATATAAATTATCAATGTCTGAAGGTGGTAGACTTGCTGATTTGCGATTTTGCCACCTTGGAAGTTTCCAATAGTTGGCCGATATAAGCTCAAATTAAAATAGACTAATTTGGATAGACTGCAAAAATCACATTTCTTCAAGATGCACAGTTTCTGCTCTTAAGGAATCATCTGATTGGTCATCTGACACTGACCTGTGCTAGGGCACCTTTTAAAGGGCTGGCCGTGTCACTGCCTGATGTCTCCGAGACCAGGCATCCCGTCCTCCAGCATACATTGGGCAGGATGAAAGTCTACGACCCACACTTACTGGTAATTGGCAGCAATCAGTGTTTTGTCAGGCGCTGATTTACTAGTGAGCCCAGAGCTTGGAAGGCACCTGAGTGCAGAACCCACCTTTTGCACAGGCCCATGTTATTCAGCCCATGTTGTCAAGCCAGTTGACTCTGTTAATATGCTTCCCAACCCATAAAATGTTTGGTGTGGCAGCAAGGCAGGATCAGGAAGCCCATTTTTTGAACTTTAATGATTAATAGGTGGGAAGAGGCGGTGTTGCTTTTCAGGGGTCGTCTTTTGCATCCTGTCTAACCTACCCAAACCTTCCCAGTTTGCACTTACCTTTCTCGGAGATCTGTGGGCTTTGATGTTTCTCTTTTCCTGTAGTCCCAGCAGCTGCCACTGGCGCCTTCCTGGTCTTGTTGGGACTGATGGCCAGCAACCTCAGGGGCTGGTCTCCTCCACCCCAAAAAGGGGCAGAAGTTGCACTCAATCCTGGTTTTAGGGCAGAGTGGAGCCAATTCCACCCAATGGCTCCAATCTTCCTAATATTTAGTCAAGGGAAAATTCTGCAATCTAGTTGCTGAAAGCAGATGAGCACTGACAAATTTGGACACAATGAAAGAGTCAGAAGAGGTTTTGGTGAGGTAGCACTTGGTGTCATCAACATTCATGTGGAAACTAATGCTGTACATTTGAATAACGTTGTCAAAGATAGAATACAAATGAGGAATAGGAGGGGGTCAAGGATAAATCCTTGGGGGACACCAGAGGTAACAGTGTGGGAATAGGAAGAGAAACCATTGCAAGTGATTCTCTGACTTTGATTCGAAAGTAAGAATGGAATAAAGTCATGGTAGTTTTACCTAGCTGTGTGAAGGAGGAGGAGAGATGTGTGGAGGATGCTGGTTGAAGACTGTAGACAGGTCAGGAAGAAGGGAGAGAGATAGTCTATCTTAGCGACAAAACACACATTAGTCAATAAGCTTCTTGGCCTTTTCATAGAATCCCTACAGTGGAGAAGGAGGCCATTGGGTCCATCGAGTCTGCACTGATCTCAATCCCATCCAGGCCCCATTCCTGTAACCCCACACATTTACCCTGCTAATCACTCTGACACTAGGATCAATTTAGCATGGCCAATCAACCCAACCTGCAATTCTTTGGACTGTGGGAGGAAACCGGAGCGCATGGAGGAAACCCACACAAACACTGGGAGAACGTGCAAACTTCACATAGACAGTGACCCGAGGCTGGAATTAAACCTGGGTCCCTGGCGCTGAGGCAACAGGGCTAACCACTGTGCCACCATGCCACCCCCTAATGAGATCTTTTGGTTAAGATCAAACATCAGATCAAGCCCAAGACGGGGTGGGCAATGCCTTATTTTGTCGACGTGGATCTTGGATGCGATTTGAATTTGGTTATTTGAGCAAACAAGGAGATGGATTCGGGTCTGCCCAGTCGACTCTGAACATTGATTTTGTGACTTTAAGAATGGAGTAAAAATTACAAAAACTAAATAAGTACAAATTCATTTGCATGAATTTTCTGCATAGCGATGTGCCAGCAACTCATAAGAGGGCAAGGGGGGAAACAGCTGCACCTGCTACAATTAGAATAACAGGACAATTGATTTTCAAAAAAAACACAACATACACAGCACAGCTTTGTTCCCGAGAAAAATAAAAGCTAAAATTTTTTTGGCTGCAAATATCTGAATGATAACTTCTTTGTATCATTCCCCACCCACATCGCCCTTCCACACCCCAATACCATCTTCTTCTGTATTTATTACTAGAAAAAACAACCCCACCCACACCCCCAGTTCAGTTTCAAGCTGTCAACTGGCTAGCCCTTGTCACAATATTTCTGCAGCTAGCGATTTACTTAGTCGCATCTTTGGACATCTTTGTGGGTTTTGACAGGCTTTTCAAAACAAATCAGAAGCACAAAGCTGGCTGAGAACAGTGCAGCAACTGGTGAAACTGACAGACCAGAATTTTAAAAATCAAAACCTTCACCCTGTCAGATGCAGTTTTTTTAAAGCCAGTCCGTCTGGCCTGTAGCCCAGGCTACTCAGTTTGGACGACGCGAAACTCCCATTTACAACAAGAAACCCAAGCGCCCCCTTCTAACCCTGGGCCCTGATGTTTCACGCCACCTGCAATCCCATCTCCGAGACCCTGCCAGGGTCATCATAGAGTGAAAAGTTTATTTTCTCTACTGGATACTATCTATTTAACCCCCACTCCCTCCCCATCTCATTGCATCCATTCTCACCTCAAACAAGTGTGACGATCTCATGGACTTTTGTATCAGTAAGATTGAGACCACCATTTTCCTCTGTATATTCCTCCCTTTCAGTGCTCACTTGACCAAACATCCTCTCTTTCCTTTCTTTCCTGCTTTAACCCTGAACTTCAAGTTTCTCTAATTTCTTGGTCGTTTTTCTCTCAAGTTCCTTTTTCAAGCACATTAAATCCATGAGACCTACCTCATGCTCCCTTGACTTAATTCCCACTAAATTGCTGACCTCCAACCGCCCCTCCTGACCTCATGCTAGCCAACATTGTTAAAGCCTCTCTCTCTTGAGGTGTTGCCCTGCCCCCTCCATTAAATCCACTGTCTTCACCCCTCATCAAAAACACCAACCCTTGACTCCCACATCCTTGCAAATTATCGTCCCATCTCAATCTCACTGTAACTTTAAAAGTTCTTGGATGCATTGTTGCCTCTCAAATCTGTGCCCAGCTCTCCCAGAAGCAGAATGTGGGCAGTATGGTGGCACAATGGTTAGCACTGCTGCCTCACAGTGTCAGGGACCCAGGTCCAATTCCGACCACGAGTCAGTCTGCGTGAAGTTTGCACTTACTCTCTGTGTCTGCATTGGTTTCCTCCCGGTGCTCCAGTTTCCTCCCACAGTCCAAAGATCTGCAGGTTAGGTTGACTGGCCTTGCTAAATTGCCCCTTAGTGTCAGGGGGATTAGCAGAGTAAATGTATAGGTTTACGGGAACAGGGCCTGGGTAGGATTGTGGTCGGTGCAGACTCGATGGGCTGAATGGCCCCCTTCTATACTATAGGGACTATCTGATAACTGGATGTTTGGATCTCTCAAATGAAAGCAAATTACTGCGGATGCTGGAAATCTGAAATGAAAACAGGAAATGCTGGAAAAGCTTGGCAGGTCTGGCAACATCTGTGGAAAGGGAAACCCTAATATGCCTCATCTTCAGAAACATTCGGAAGTTACAAATTTCAGTATTTTCTATTTTCATTTTCAATCTCTTGTTTTGGGTTTTGACCTTGGTCACAGCAAACAAAATTACAAATGGCATTTCATGTGACTGTGACAAAGGTAAACTATTCTCCCTCGCTTTCGTGACTTGGCTGCAGCCTTTTGAGCACTCCTGACCATACCGTCCTCCTCAAGGGCCTCAACACCATAACTGTATGGAGCTGTTCTCACCTTGGTTCATTTTTACCGATCTAATCAGCATCAGGGAATTGCTGGTATTTGCATCTTTCTACAGTGTTAGCTCTCAAACTGCCTCCTAATTCCTGCCTACAAGCTGCTCCTTGGTGACATCCACTGCAGCTGTTTTCACATGTATGCTGTTGACACCCAGTTCCACCTCATCAGCACCTCCTCTCCACTTCTCCGCTGTTGCTAAGTTATCAGACTATTTATCTGACATCCAGTGCGGGATGTGCAGAAATTTCCTCCTGTTAACTGTTGGGAAGACTGAAGCTATTGTTTTTAGTCCCTGTTCCAAACTCTGTTCGCTCGCTACCAACTCAGTCCCTCTCCCTGAGGGAGGAATCTGAAGCATCTGGAGAAAACCCATGGAGACATGGGGCGAAGACAGTTTGATCACTCTCCTCCAACCCTTTGACATATGTGAGCTGATCCAATTCTAGCCTCTTGAGCATTCCTGATTTTAATTGCTACACCTTTGCCTGAGCCTTGAGCTCTGGGATCCTTCCCTGCATCTCTCTGCCTCTCTAGCTCGGTATCCATCTTTAAAACAATCTTTAAAAGCTGCCCCTTTGAGTAAGCTTGTGATAGTCTGTCCTTGTATCTCCCTGTGTGACTCTGCATTTTTCAGATAAAAGTACTGTGAAGGGTCTTTGGCATGTTTTATTATGTTAATGGTGCTATATAAATTGACGGAGTTATTGTGAAGTTATTCCCTCCACTGTTTATACTCCTGTCATCACCAAAGGAGCTTACACCAGCCAAAGCAAAAGCATATGGTGTGAATGTTTTTGCCACATTTGCTAGTGGCCTTGTAGAAAAGAGGAAGAAATAAACATTGTTTTTTTAACATGGAGAGTAACTTTTGTAACATCGAGTAGAAACTAAGCTGTGTTTTTGCAGCCTTTGCACAATAGAATTAAATGCTTATAAAGCACCAATCTTTAAAATCACTTGAATGTTGGTTCCTTGCAGAGCTTCCCTATCAGTAAGCATTACTTTCTGAACTCCGGGAAAACATTTGGCCACCTAACTTTTTCGGTGCCAGATAATTAACCTTTTTCACACCAAATAATACCATCTCCAGAGGAGTTCAGAGCTGAAGGAAGGGGTCTGTGATTCAGCAGGAGGGTGCCATGTTCCGGCATGGCTGGGACAGTCAAGGACTGGACCACCCCTCTTAGAGGGGCGCAAGTCCCACACTTGTTAAGTCTGTCCCTGGCTACTATTGTTGCAGGGCATAAAGACTGCAGGCTGAAAACTGACTTCCTACCAGGGAGGAGGAGATGATGAGCAGTCCACACACTCTCTACCCTCCCCAGTTTTGTTCCTCCATGGAAAATCCATCCCCAACTCACTACTTTTGGTTCCTAGTATCAGTCTTTATGTTGGACTTTTTCAACAGTTACTGAGTTATGACCTGCATTAATAAATATTGAACACTCCAGAACTTTTTTTGCCATTTTATATTAGTTAAGTGGCTTAGTAACTGCTCAGGACATATTAACAGATTGTTGTTATTGCATCTCATGGTAATTTACATTCCAACTGAAAAAAATAGGAGTTGCACATTATGAACCAAACCTTTTCATGATTTCGTTAGAAGGCTGCAAATTACAGAGAAAATGACCTTCCGTCTTTCAAATAAAATCAAAATATTTGCTTAAAAGGCTTTCCATGGAAATGCATTATTACCCTTTTTTGTGTAATAGGGTTATATAAGTTCCCCATTTATTCTCAACTTTTTCAAAACTCATTTGACACTAAGTCTGTCTGTGTGGAGTTTGCACGTTCTCACTGCATCTGCATGGGTTTCCTCTGGGTGCTCCAGTTTCCTCCCACAGTCTAAAGGTATGAAGGTTAGGTTGATTGGCCATACTAAATTGACCCAAGTGTCGGGGGATTAGCAGGGTAAGCAGGTGAGGTTATGGGAATAGGGCCCGGGTGGGATTGTGGTTGGTGCAGATTTGATGGTCTGAATCACCTCCTTCTGCACTGTAGGGATTCTATGATAAATGTGTGATTCCCATTGGGAAATGCATCATAGAGCTCTGCGCTGGTTTGGAAACGTTGTGGCCAGAGTTTGTTTGAGCTCAGCATCACGTGGTTTGACTTGTTTGTTTGACTTGTTCTTTGGCCCCCTTCAGCGCAGTGATGATTTTTCTTGCTTAATTTACACATTGCTGTCCCCTTTGCATTAAGGATGGAGTGCTTTGTTGAGACACCATTATTTTCTTAGCAAAATTTCTTACGGGTGGCACAGTGGTTTAGCACTGCTGCCTCCTAGCATCAGAGATCTAGGTTCAATTCCAGCCTTGGGTGACTGTGTGGAGTTTACACCTTCTCACTGTGCCTGCTTGGGTTTCCTCCAGATGCTCCTGATTCCTCCAACAATCCAAAGATTTGCAGGTTAGGTGGATTGTCCATGCTAAATTGTCCCTTAGTGTCCTAAGATGTGTAGGTTAGGGGAATTAGCAGACTATATGCATGGGGTTACGTAGCGGGTGGACCAAGGTGAGATGCCCTGTTGGCAAGCCGGTGCAGACTCGATGGACCAAATGGTCTGCACTGTAGTGATGCTATGAAAGTTCCAGCCCAATATGTTCTACAAACAGCACAATTGGTGTCTGTTTCTTTCCTTTTGAAGACATTGAATAATGTTTAAACTTGTAAGTGGGCAAGAATACCCAAAATATCCCAGGATTTTCTTTTTCAAAACTGCTTTATACTCCACTGGGGTTCTGCTCCAGATGAAGCAAACAGTGTGAACCAATGTCTCTGAAGGGCTCTTAACATTATTGTGTGTCAAAGTCAAATCAAGAAGGGAAATTATACAAAAGCAAGAAAGTTTCAATATTTAAATGTATCTAATTTTCCACAACCAATTCCAAAGCAATAAAGTCTTGTCACTTTTTACCTTTTACAAGGGCAGCATGGTGACACGGGGGTAGCACTGTTGCATCACAGTGCCAAGGACCCAGTTTTGGGTGACTGTGGAATCTGCACGTTCTCCCCATTTCAGCATAGGCTACTTCCAAGTGCTCCAGTTTCCTCCCACATTACAAAGCTGTGCAAATGTGAATTGGCCATGGTAAATTGCTCCTTAGCTTCCCAAGATGTGTGGGTTGGGGGATTAGCAGAGTAAATACATGGGGTTACGAGCATAGGTGCAGGGTGAGATGCTCTGTCAGAGACATGATGGGCCAAGTGGCCTCTTTCTGCATGGTAGAGATTCTATGATTCTGCAGTAACTTTTGAGCATGAGCTTGTGGTGAAAAGCTTTATATGAGGAATAAATCTCATGAAGGTGCTATAAACCCTGACTCAAAGCAGCACAAAGCAACAGGAAACTGAAGAGCGTAGGATACCAGCTTTGATTCTCTCTCTCTGTTGCTCTCATGCCCCAGCACACACAATTTTTCAAAAGAGTAACTATTCTTTCCAATTAATCAAGGCAGTCTAGACACATGAGGAAATTCATCTCAGGCTGAGATGAAATAAGTTTGGTTTTATTGGACTCGGACTCTAGACCGAAGTTTGGCTGTTTTCTCCTAATTGACCGAAGTTATCAGAGAAAACTGCCTCTTATCAAGCCCCAAACAGGAAAATGTGTAAATTTGTCTAACTGTTACCCCTAAGCCTCTCTCATAAAACAATTACAATGGCCCAGTTACAAATTCACAGAGAAAAGGTAACATTAAATTTATTGTTGTCTGCACCTGACACTACCTTGTATCTGTGCCACTCCTTGTGTCAGCACAACCCAATACTCGTAAATACTGGGCTGATACCGGAGTTGAGGGGGTTAAGCTATGAAGAGAGGCTGAATAGACTGGGCTTGTACTCGTTAGAGTTTAGAAGGATGAGGGGGGATCTTTTTGAGACGTATAAGATGATGAAAGGGATGGATAGGGTAGAGATAGAGAGATTCTTCCCTCTCAGAAAGGACAGCAGGACTAGAGGGCACAGCCTCAAGATAAGGGGGGGGTGCAGTTTAGAACAGAGTTGAGGAGGAACTTCTTCACTCAAATGGTGGTGAATCTCTGGAATTCTCTGCCCGTTGAAGTGGTGGAGGCTACCTCACTAAATATTATTTAAGACACGGGTAGATAGGTTTTTGGTAGGCAAGGGGATTAAGGGTTATGGGGAGAAAGCGGGAAAGTGGAACTGATCCACCATGATCAGCCATGATCTTATTAAATGGCAGGGCAGGCTCAAAGGGTTAGATGGCCTACTCCTGCTCCTATTTCTTATGATCTTATGTAAAGTTTGTTTATTTATTAGTCACAAGTAGGGCTTACATTAAACTGCAATGACATTACTGTGAAATTCCAGTACTGCCCATTTTTGGTGAGCACTGCTGCCTCACAGTGCCAGCGACTCGGTTTCGACACCCAGCTTGGGTCACTGTCTGTGTGGAGTTTGCACATTCTCCCCGTGTCTGTGTGGGTTTGCTCTGGCTGCTCCAGTTTCCTCCCATAGCTCGAAAGATGTGCTGGTTAGGTGCATTGGCCTTGCTAAAAAATTCTCCCTCAGTGCACCCGAACAGGCCCCGGAGTGTGCGATTAGGGATTTTCACAGTAACTTCATTCCTACTTGTGAAACTAATAGATAAATTTACTGCAACAAAATACTTAACAGCTTTTTGTTTTGCAAGAAGCACGAAATCCTTTAGTGATCCATATATTGAACGGTTGTCCTATCAACTCAATGACCGTAACAAGGACGATAGCAAAGAAGTAATGTAGAGCTTATCTACTGAATGAAACAATATTAATATGGCGGTTCAGGGCGGGGGGGGGAACTACTTGCATTGTAAAGAGGCCCAAAAACTAACCTTTAGGGTAATTCATTCATAAGCCTTTGCAGTTTAAAAATCTCCACTTGAGATTATTGCATGAACTTAAGCTATATTTTATTCAGCAGTCGTCTTTATTCTATAATTCGTTTTGGCATAATTTCGGTTTTCCCTTACTAGATATCAAATGGCTAGCAACAACACAGCAGGCATAGCACACGCCAGGAAGATGGTGGAACAGCTGAAAATGGAAACCAACATTGACAGAATAAAGGTGAGAAGCTTATTACTTCTGCTTGCCATTTATTAGGTAAAATAACAGGGGTTTATTCAGTGGTTTGATGCATCTCTCTTTGGTTTTATGTTCACTTCTTTCTCTGTGCCACAACGAAGAAGCATAGGTTGTTCCTCTATTTTAAATGTGCTGTTTTAAAAGTTGGGTTGTTGGTAAACAAACTTCGGGTGGCACAGTGGTTAGCACTGTTGCCTCACAGTGCCAGGGATCTGGGTTTGATTCCAGAATCTGTGCAGAGTCTGCATGTTCTTCCTGTGTCTGCATGGGTTTCCTCTGGGTGCCCCGATTTCCTCCCACAATCCAAAAGATGTGCTTCTTAGGTGCACTGGCTATGCTAAATTCTCCCTCAGTGTACCTGAACAAGTATGGCAACTAGGGGATTTTCACAGTAACTTCATTTCAATGTTAATGTAAGCCTACTTGTGGCACTAATAAAATAAACTTTTAGCTCTTATCCCTTCTCATTTCAAAAAATGAAATTAATAGAATCCAACCAGCTAAGATTAAAAGGATAAAGCACTATTAAACATAGTTAATATATTTGAGTCTATAATGCAGTTTAGTCTGCTTAGGACAGGTATGTTTATAGCCTAGGAATGATCTTTTCAGGAACCAAAAATCATTGTGAGCCTGTGACTTAAACACAGATAACTGCAGCAAAACTATGTTTTAACGTATTAATAGATGCCCTTTTATCAGTCGAGTTAACAGGTTAGATGGTGCTCATACATGGTGACAGATACTTGTCAAAGATCATTAAATTGTATTTCAACATGAAATCTCATGCATTTTTATGTGCAAACTGCTTGGATTATGTTTGTAATTCAATGCCTGCAGGTGTAGTACAAGAATGATAAAACAACCATGGGGCACAAAAACTTCATTTACACAATTACATGTCGGCAGCATTTGAAGAGAAAAATGTGAATCTGGGAGCAAGTGAAACTGCTGCCAATGGCAAAACATCTGATACACTGCAATCACCAGAAAGAAGAAACTGGACCTTGTGTTTACTTAGAACACTTCCATCTGAGTCCTTTTTTTCCATTAATATATTTCAAAGAATAATTCTGCTGTATTGATCCTATTACTGGTGACCCTACGACTAAATCAAAGTTGCACAAAACACAATGTTTAAAACAACTAAGATATACCGAGGCCAAAGTTTCTCGCCATTCCGGCCAGGAGAATGCTGGAAAGGCCAAGTGGAAACATCTAGTGCTTGTTTTGCCCAAGAGTTTTCTTCAGCACTTGAGCTTCTAGTCATCCTGTGTGAAGCCATTGCTGTTGGGGGGGGTCAGGGCTGGCAGCGAGGGCACCAGTTAAAGGATTGTTGGTATGCCCAAAGGCAACCATAGCAGGACTGACATTTGTAGGAGTCTGACAAAGGGTAATCTAGACTTGAAACATTGGCTCTATTCTAAACTCATGGATGCTGTCAGATCTGCTGAGATTTTCCAGCATTTTCTGTTTTTGTTTCGGGTTCTAGCATCCGCAGTATTTTGCTTTTATATTTGTAGTATTCGTATTGGGGGTTCAGGTCTGGGCTGATGAAGAAGTCAAACGTTTATTTTTAAGTAAACCACTTACCAAAGAAGCTATTACAGACAAAGACTGTGACGGCCTTCTCCGCTTCAGCCAGATTGCTAAAGCCACCTTTTGCACACCGAATGGTAACAGCACCTATCAGCTCATGCAGAAGGACACCGACAGATCACCACATATTTCAACAGCAACTGCAAGGGCTGAGACCATCGGTAGTCACAACATTGACCTAAATACTGGATTGCACAGCCAATGATTTTCAGGATCATTGTAATTGACTGTCATTATAGGCTGTGAACGATGTCAGTAAAAAGCATAGGAAGGATCCATCATAAAACATAGAAAGGACACATTCCAATATGTGTGTTGAATCCATCATACAAGGTGAAATGAATGTGAATAACTAGACCCAATGTCCGTGTTCCCCAGTATGTCACAAGACAAATGTGGATTAGATAGGGAAATAGTTTGAAATGACATAGAGGAGCATAACTAAAAATGTAAGGGCAATTAGAATGTTTATTCCAATCAAAAAATAGTTGAATAACAGGCAGAATGACTTGCATTCAGTGAATCAGAGTTCCACTTAAAAATATGGCTAAGGACAGAAACCACAAAACTGCAGAGCTGGCGGAAGAGGAACTTCAGCACTTAAACATAATCTGTTCCAAGCCACTTCCAATCATGAGTGCGAAAGTAGAACTTCTTTCAATTATTGCATGTGTAAGGATCATATGATGGATACCATAAAATAATGTGGAATATCTCCTGCAATAAATCAGTTCAACAAGGAATCCTAAAGTCATTCTTCTTGGTTTTAACTTTTTCAATTACAAAAGCAGCCTTCCCTAAGAGAGTGAGCAGATGTACACGAGCACTTCAATGCAAACTGCCTGTGGGAGGTGGGTGAGAAAACACATGGAATGGCTTGTAGGTGGCTCCATATGAGGAAGTGGTTTGCCTCCACTTTGCTGCCACCTTGCCAACACAATCAGAACCGTTATTGCTGTTATAGGAAATTACAAATGTAAACCTCCATCCTATCAATCTGTAGCACAAACTCTAAACCAATTGACCTGACCAAGCCTTTTATTGAACCAACAACATGTTTCAAAAACAAAACAAAGTTGATGGAATGGATGAGAGCAGTTCCTAACTCAGAAGCAAAATACTGTGGATGCTGGAAATCTGACATAAAAATGGAAAGTGCTGAAAATTCTTACATCAGGTAGCATTTGTGGAGCAAGCAATAGGTTTAACAGGCAGGAAACTGGCCCGATGGAGGAGCTTAATTTGGTGGGAGATCAAAATTCAGTTTCCCAACAGCAGGATTAACTTCAGCGTTTAAGTTCTCAGAACTTTAAATGTGGTCATGCTGCCTGGCAAACTCATGTCGAGGGACCATTAGCATGTCCTGCATAGTCATTGGAAGGCTACTTGCCCAGGTTTGTCCTCCAGATGAAAGATGGAGTTTGCCACTCCCACCAGCAGTGGGTATTGTGGTGTGCTGGGGCACATAAAGTTAAAGTTTATTTATTTATTAGTCACAAGTAAGGCTTACATTAACACTGCAGTGAAATTACTGTGAAAATCCCCTAGTCGCCACAGTCTGGAGCCTTTTGGGTTAGTGCACCTGACCAGCACGTCTTTCAGAATGTGGGAGGAAACCGGAGCACCCAGAGGAAACCCACACAGACACGGAGAACGTGCAAACTCCACACTGACAGTGACCCAAGCTGGGAATCGGTGGCTAACCACTGTGCCGCCCAAATAGGGTCAGAGTCAAAAAATCTGTTTCCCGACAGCAGGATGAATTTTTGGAATTCTGTTCTCCTGACTACCAAGACGGGTCAAGCTTCCTGACGAACGATGTCAGGAATTTCATTTGCATGAAATAACATCTCATGCATACTCATTAAACGTCCTCTGGAGTGGAATTAAGCTTGCCCTCCAAATTAGATTTCCTGCTGAATTTTGAATGTCCAATTTTTCAACTATGTTGGCGGCATGTCTCCGGCAAGCTTCACCTCCTTTCATGAGTTTAAGGTTCATGTATGTTGCACTCGGGGACCTTGCATATCTTCACTCATATTGAGTGCAATTAGCAAGAACTGTGCCAAAGCTGGATAAGGAAGGCAAGTGAAAGCCAGAGACAAGCAAGGTGGAAGGATGGAGTGAAGGCTGGATAGGAGAGGCAGGCTTACAGGACAATGGTGAGGAGAGTGCCATGGGAAGTGGGGTTTAATGTCCAGGAAGGTGTGAGGTGGGAGTGTGTTTTAGAGGGCAGTGTTAGTGATTTCGATGGTGGGTTCCTGGAGAGAGAACTAAGAGTACTGTTGACAGGAAGGAATGGTTATAGTCAGCAGAGGGCAGGTGTGGGGTGCGGGGGGGTGGGTGGGCGGGGGGCCGTAGTAGGGTGGGGGGGAGAGGGAGAGTGGGTGCAGTCTGGTGAGAGTCTGGCAGGTGAAGCTTTCATCATGAGGACGACCAGGCAGGTGGCTTGGATAAAGGGAGAAGCAGGGTCAGAGTGCGCATGGAAACAGTAACAGGTGCTGGTTCTGCAGGGAGGGAAGGCAAGTTCAGGTAGATTGTGATAGGGTCCAAGTTACAGGGGCAGCTTCATGGGTCACTGAGGGGAGAGGAATGGCGATGTTGGATAGGTCTTTGGTGATGGGGGAGGGGAATGCGCAAGGGGCGACAAATAGGGCAGAAGATAGTGGAGCGAGTTTAAATGATGAGCAGCATTTTTCCAAATTGACTGTGACCCCACTGTTAGTCAGAGAGGTCCCTCGAGATTGGAAGAGGGTCTTCCTGGGTGAATGGAGTTGAAGGTCAGCACATGTGACCAACTGGGGCACCCTAATGATTATGAGACAACTTAATGTGAGAGATGCTCAGTTAGAATATCATGGCATCAGGTCAAACAGGGGCAAGGAAACCTGCCATGCACCATTTCCGCACCCCCCAGTACTCTCTTTTGTTGAACACCATTTGGAGAAAGCACTGAGGGTGGCAAGGGTGCACAGATCACTGAGGAATCCAGCTCTAATAGTAATAATCTGCTCACTGACACTCAGAATGCACTTCGCCTGGGTCACTCAGTTCTTGACCTCATTAGAATTCCTTTTGTAGCCTCCTTGTGTCCTCTTCAAAACTTATTTTCCTACCTATCTTTGTGAAATAGGTTTTAAGCAAGTGCAAGTGGGGAGGGTGGGAAGCAAAGCGAAAAGGAAGATCTGTGGAAGGGAGGAGAGAGTTCCATGACAAATGGTTTCATGGTGCAAGGCCAAAGAGAGTAAAAATAAAGAAACAAAAGATTTGTTTGATGAAAGTCTGAATGGTTGCTTTCTGAAAGAAAATAAAATAAGGAAGAAACACAACAGAGGGTTGGGGAATAAACCAACCAAGAGAAAGAAAACAAAATGGGGGCAGAGATTATGATTTTAAAATTCTGGAACTCAGTGTTGAGTCCAGAAGATTGGAAAGCGTTCTGCTGAAAGATGAGGTGCTGTTCCTCAAGCTTGCCTTGAACTTCACTGTAACACTGCAGAAGTTCCGAGGACAGAGAGGTCAGTGTAGGGACAACACAGCACAGGAACTGGACTTCAGCCCTCCAAGCCTGCACCGACCATGCTGCCCGACTTAACCGAAACCCCCACCCTCCCGGGGGCCATAATCCCTCTATTCCTATCATATTCATGTACTTGTCAAGATGCCCCTTAAAAGCCACTATCATATCTGCTTCCACCATCTCCCCCAGCAACGAGTTTCAGGCACCCAACACTCTGTGTAAAAAATCTGCCTCATACATCTTCTGTAAACCTTGTCCCTCACACCTTAAACCTATGCCCCCTAGTAATTGACTCTTCCACCCTGGGGAAAAAACTTCTGACTAACTACTCTGTCCATGCCTCTCATAATATTGTAGACTTCTATCAAGTCCCCCTCAACTTCCATCGCTCCAGTGAGAACAAACTAAGTTTCTCCAACCTCTTCTCATAGCTAATGCCTTCCATACCAGGCAACATCCTGGTAAATCTTTTCTGTAGCCTCTCCAAGGCCTCCACATCCTTCTGGTAATGTGGAGATTCTATAAAGCTGCAACATTACTTGCCAATTTTTAAACTCAATACCCCGGCCGATTGAAGGCAAGCATGCCGTTTGCCTTCTTGACTATCTTCTCCACCTGCATTGCCACTTTCAGTGACCTGTGTACTTGTACACCCAGATCCCTTTGCCTATCAATACTCTTAAGGGTTCTGCCATTTACTGTATATTTCTTGTCTGTATTAGACCTTCCAAAATGCATTACCTTTGTCCAGATTAAACTCCATCTGCCATCTCTCCGCCCAAGTCTCCAACTGATCTATATCCTGCTGTATCCTCTGTTGGTCCTCATTACTATCCGCAAATCCACCAAGCTTTATGTCATCTGCAAACTTACTAATCAATTCAGTTACATTTTCCTCCAAATCATTTACATATATAACAAACAGCAAAGGTCCCAGCTCTGATCCCTAAGGAACACCACTTGTCACAGCCCTCCATTCAGAAATGCACCCTTCCACTGCTACCCTCTGTCTTCTTTGACTGAGCCAGTTTTGTATCCACCTTGCCAATTCACCTGTTATCCCACGCGACTTCACCTTTTGCACCAGTCTGCCGTGAGGGACCTTGTCAAAGGCCTTACTGAAGTCCATGTAGACAACATCCACTGCCCTACCCTCATCAATCATCTTTGTCACTTCCTCGAAAAACTCTCTCAAGTTAGTGAGACATGGCCTCGCCTTCACAAAACCATGTTGCCTTTCACTAATACGTCCACTTATTTCCAAGTGGGAATAAATCCTGTCTCAAAGAATCTTCTCCAATTATTTCCCTACCATTGATGTAAGACTCACCAGCCTGTAATTACCTGGATTATTCTTGCTACCCTCCTTAAACAAAGGAACAACATTGGAGAATAGCCAATGTGGAAAATTAAAATAACAGGGAGTCGCATCAGTAGCAAAACAAGCTGATGTGCAAAGCAGTCACTTACATTGTAATCTCCCTGAGCTAGAAGAGAGCACATCATTTTGACGTTTGGGTCTGACCTTGGCCAGAGAAATGATGGGGGTTCATTTCCATAGGTTGTCTCCCGCTCAGCCATAACAACTTTAGCAGCAGAGCCATGGAAGTCACTGGGATTGGTGTCGTTCTTCCATTAATCTCATGACAGATCTCTCCAGTTTGAAGTTAGTATCCAATCTGGCGACTTGCACAAAAGCAAAAAAACTGAGTTTACTTAAAATGCAATTACTTCTTCAGCTTAAGTGTGTTTGCCTAGTCTCTTTGTGGTCACAAGAGTCCTAGTAATTTCAACCTAGAATCTTTCAAAGAACTGGCATTTATATTCTGTTTCACAGCCAGACATCCCAAGCTGCTTCACAGCCAATGAAGTATTTGTACTTGAAGTAATTGGTATTTTGAAAATACTTCATTGGCTGTGAAAATCAAAGTTAGGAAATTGCAGTGGGTAGATTATAGAAAGCAATTAGATAAATGGACGAATAATGTGCTTCTGTGGTGTTGGTTGAGGGATAAACTTTTGATAGGATAACTGGCCTGCAGTTCTTCAAATAGCACCGGACTCTCTCTGACTCCACCAAAGAAAGTATACAACTCGATTTGACGGTTTATCTTAAGTGTCACCCAGCTAGTGCAGCTCTGTCCTCATTACTGCTCTGATGCGTCAGCCTGGATTTATGGTATAAAAACCTTTGAGCAGCACTTCTGACTCAACTGCAGAAGTGATGCTACCCAGCCACTGTGCATTTCACAAATATCACTGATTTCCCATTATTGCCACATTTTGCAAAAGATATGGCTATGGTGTGCTCTGGTGGAAAACTTAGTGGCTTGACTTTTTGTTGATTGTAGGCAATCACTTGAACTTGGTACTCACCGGCTACAGGCAAATGTGGAAAAGTCTAACTCTTACCTGCATGTTCCAGGTATCCAAAGCAGCAGCAGATTTGATGGCCTACTGCGAAGCTCATTCTAAAGAAGATCCTTTACTGACACCGGTTCCTGCGTCAGAAAATCCCTTCAGAGAGAAGAAGTTCTTCTGCGCCATCCTGTAAAGCCCCAGCTCGCCTGAGAACCAGGCTGCTCTGAACAATGGTATTGAATTTTACCAATGTGGACACATTCCTGTCTGCAGAATTTTTAGCAAAGCCAGGAAGCTACAGGGATGTGCATGTTTAAAGAATCTTGTCCGCTTATTGGGAATGGAAGCAGAAGAACCACCTTGTGAAAATAGAGATTCTAAAAACCGCTTAGAATGAAACCGTGTAGAGATGTGTTAACATTTTTTTTGCTCTTGCAAGGACCGTAAATTATGTTTGGTAGTTTGATGTCTAAAGTATGACAGTTGTTCCACGAAAGGTAAATACTGAAGAAAATGTATAATTTTATTGGAATGATAATTGTTGTTCTTCAATATGATTTTAATTTAAGTTAAACAGACAAGTATACAATTAAGATAGATTTACTGTGGTGTTGTACCTTAACATTTGGTTATGTGCTTTTTGCATTAGAGTAGCACAATGATATGCTGGACGTTCCTTTGAGAGACGATTTCCAAGGAAGAGAAATGTTACTAACAAGCACTTGGCAAATGGAATGCCATTTGCGAAACATAAAAGCTGGCAGCTTGCGTATTTTCTTAAACTCTTTAGTGTTTCTCCGACATTTGTGGATAGTTGCTTACAGTTTTTGCTAGTATAAGTAACACGTGCTATTTAGTGATCCTAATATTTGTGACAGCAGCAAACGAGTTGCATGGAAATGTCCCTGCCATTCCCCTTTTTAATTGATTTTAGTTTAGATGATCTGAAATGATGCAATGTAAATACACAGAACAGCCAAGATTTTAATTTCAAACTCTGACTGCTAAAGAAGCACACTGCCTATTTCTTAACAGCCCTGTTCTCTCACTAATGCTTGTGAACACTATAAGAAATATCTGTCATTAAAATCATTTATATAAACAATTTATACCAAATTAAATATTGTAAAATAACACACATTTTACTGGAAGTAAAACTTGCATGCAAACAATAGTACATAGACATACATGGCAATGTTTGAAACGCAAGACTAATTGTCAAAAAGTAGCTTTGTATACAAAGAAGTGAACAAACAGGCGAATGGTTTACAAAAAATCTTCTTAGTCCATCAAGTTAACAAAATAAAACAATTTTGGAAGATAGAATCTGTCCCTCGATGCAATCTTTCTGTGCATCTTTTTTACCCAACAAAACAGGAAAAGGTTATCGTACAGTGTAATATGCAGATGCACAAACAGGTCTCAGCTTTTGTGAATAATCGGATAATTTTACCTTGGACTGTTTCACCGCCTTTTAACAAACCTTTTTGATATTTTCAGATAACGTATTTTTACTCGATTGCTAATTTTCTTAGATCTGTCGGCACCAACATCTGCCATTACACTGCCAAACTAGCCCTCCTCTTCCATTTCCAATTCCGTACAAAGGAGTGATCCACCATAGTATTAGCCCACAAAAGTAGGAGTTATCATCAAACAAACTGATACATTAACCAAAGTAGCTACATTGAAAACATTACAAAACAAGAAAGACTGACATGTATGACTATGGCTTGTTGAGTCTAATTTTTCTGTAAACTTGTGTTCATGGCAGCAGTGAGTTGTAGTGCCTATGAGTCACCAGGAATGCTATATATGACAGTAAGAATAAAAGGGATGTGTGAATTTTCTTAAACTGAGTACATTGTAAAAAAAAATGTGTATTGTATTTCTGGTTGTATACCCTTGTTAGCTTTGTATAGGGAAACTTGAACAAAGTCTGATGTATTGCACATTTTCATGCCAGCCATGTGAACAATGTATCAGTTTTAAATAAAAATCTTCAGAACATTTCACTTACAGGCATTTTAAACAGCATTGGGTTATACATAATATACGTCCGCCTAATGAACACACTGAATCATTACTGTTGAAATATTAAACATGGTGCTGTTCTTGAGAAGTTCCTGCTACCATGCCTGCCCAAGAAAACAGTATTGAATTTTGTCTGCAAGCACAGCTATTGCTTGGTGGGAGTCATATTCAGACCTAAATTGTCAATTTTTTCATTATGTGGAGATGCCAGTGTCTGACTTGGGGGGTGGGCACAGCAAGAAGTCTCTCAACACCAGGTTAAAGTCCAACGGGTTTACTTGGAATCATGAGCTGCTCCTTCATCGGGTGCCTCTTTAACCTGTGATTATCCCTGTCTTCCCTTGCACTGTCTGTATCGGGAAAGACTTGATTGCCTGTAAAACTCACATTCCAACTATTATCTTGCAATTGTGTCTTTGCCTATATATGTCATGTTTGTGAACCCACCTCTCCATTCACCTGATGAAGGAACAGTGCTCCAAAAGCTCGTGATTCCAAATAAACCTGTTGGACTTTAACCTGGCATTGTGAGACTTCTTAACAGTTTTTTCGTTAACAAATTGTGTGACCAATTGTTCTGTATGGGGATCATCCCATAATTTTATTTTACATTTTGTCCCATGATCCATTTATCAGTTCCCTGGTAGATATGCTACTTGTCCTGTATTTTCCAGGGTGGGGACAGGGAGACTACTGAGGAATCTCCCCTTTTCTGCTGCCCTTGTATCTATGGTGCTTGTGCATGCTCACTGTGATTGTGGTGCTGATTGGCCAGGGTTCAAGAGAAATTCTGGAGGAGGACTCACTCAAGGCCAGCACTCTGGGCGGAAAATAAAAGTTGCCAAAACTTGGTGAAGCCATCAGGATTCTTGACAGGCCCAGGGTTGTAACGGCACAGCCTTAGTCTTGCGCAGTGTGGGCCCAGACCTGGAGTGTGTTTAGGGATGGAGGGAAGAGGGTTTGCTGAGTGAGTAAAGGGGGATTGAGAAGAGGAGCTGCTGTGTGTGTGGGATGTTTGTGCAGACGGGCTGCAGAGTGAGTTTTGGAAGAGAACAGGCTGTTGAGAGAGTGAGGAGAGACTTTGAGAAGAGGGGAGTTTGTGCAGTGGGAAGAAGTATGGAGCTTCAGAGCAGTGCATGGGACATCGGGGGGAATCAAGGAAGTAGACTTGTGTAAATTATATCAAGCTGGGTGGAAAGGTAAGCTGTAGAGAGGGCACAGTGGTTGAGAAGAGATATAGGCTGCGATTCTCCCATCCTGCTGAGCTAATTTTTCAACGCGGCAAACTGGGAGAACCACACATCGGCCGATTCGCAGGGTTCCCACGAGTATTCACGCTGCGCTTGCATCTCCTAGGGATTTCTGGTGGCATCGGCACTGCACTGGAAATTGGCTGGAAGGCAAGGTTAGCATCTGAATAGTATAGAGCATATCACTTAAATGCTATTAGTGGGCCTGGACCGAATTCTCTGGGCCTGGTAGCATCTCCCACCCTGCCAGAGTATTTCACTCCAGTGGGGATTACACTAGAACCTCACTTTTGGGAAACTAATGGCCCAACCCCACTGGAGTGGTGAGGGCTCCCCAGCTGGTCAGGCAGAGAGGGGTGGTGCCCCCTGAGTATGGGCAACCCTGGCACTATCAGCCTGTATCCCCTGGCACTGTACAAGGTGCATAATGCCAATGCCCAAGGGGCACCTTGGCACTGTCTATTGGGCAGTGCCAAGGGGATGGAGCCTGATGGGGGGCGATTGGTAGGGGAGGGGTGGGAGGGTTCCGCTGTCATTCTGCTAGGATCAGTTGAGGCAGGAGAGAGGGCAGTTGGGGGGGGTTAATTGTCAGGAGGCAGAGGGCTGTCAGGGCTGGGCCCGGGAATGGTCGGTGGGCCAGTAATCAGCCTGTGAGGGTGCAGGGGGAGGAGGGCAGGCATTGCGGGGGAATCAAGGAAGTAGACTTGTGTAAATTATATCAAGCTGGGTGGAAAGGTAAGCTGTAGAGAGAGCACAGTGGTTGAGAAGAGATATAGGCTGCAATTCTCCCATCCTGCTGAGCTAATTTTTCAATGCGACAAACTGGGAGAACCACACATCGGCTGATTCGGCCGATGATCAGCGATCAAGCTGGCCAACAAAGCGGGAGGTTGCCAGTGTGGGGCTACTTGGCATGCACCAATCTCAGCACTGGTAGGAGAATTCAGCCATGGTTAGATTAACTGAATCAGCAGCAAGATGGAGTATTATGTAGGGAAGTGTTAAGTTATTCATTTTGGTTATAAAAATAGAAAGGCACAATCTCTTTACAAAGGTTTGAAACTTGTAAATGTTGATGGTCAGAAACTTGTGTGTGCACGTACAAGGACCATATAAGTAAGTGTGCAGGTGTAGCAAGCAGTTAGAAGGGTAAACAGCATCTTGGTCTTTACTGCAAGGGGTTTGGAATACAGAAATAAAGAAGTCTTGCTATAATTGTAAGGGCTTTGGTGAGACCACATCTGGAATGTTGTGTGCAGTTTTGATCTCCACGTTTAAGAAAGGATATACTTGCACTGGAGTTTGGCTAAAGTTCACTAGATTGGTCCCTGGGATGAGTGGGTTGTCCTTGATGAGAGATTGAATAAATTGGTCTTATACTCTCTGGAGTTTAGAAGAATAACAGGTAATCTCATTGAAATGTACAAAGCTCTGAAGGGGCTTGATGCTGAGAGATTGCTTCCACCGGTCAATCTAAAACAAAAGCAGTCTTGGGATGAGTTACCAATTGTTCAGGACCGAAATGAGAATTTACTTCATTCAAAGCATTGTGAATCTTTGGAATTCCCAACTACAGAGAGTTGTGGATGCTCCATCGTTGAATACATATAAGGCTGGGATAGACAGAATATTGGTCTCTCTGGGAATCGAGGGATATGGGGAGTGGGCAGGAGAGTGGAGTTGAAGCCCAAGGTCAGCCATGATCGTGTTGAATGGTGAAGCTGGTTCAATGGTTGTATGGTCTATTCCTGCTCTTAGTTTTTGTGTTCTATGTGGACCTTTGCCAAATGTCTAGTTTTGTAATTAAACAATTTCCTAAGAAACTTTTTGCTTAAAGTGCAGCATCTCTGTTGCCTTGACCTCACTGCATGGAAATTATGTCCATTGTTATCAATGACGCAGCCTCCATGACTGCATAGCTGCTGTGAAATGACTACAAATCCTTCTCAGAGTGCCATCATCAGTTGAATGATTGCGTATGCAAAGGACTTTTTATTGAGTTTTATTTAATGGATGATTATTGAAAATACACTTGCTCCCCACCCCAATCTCTGGTCTTGCCACAACCCTATTTCCTATCCCTCTTTATCAAAATGTATTTTATTTCCTCAGAATTTGTCACCTTGTTGACAAAGGGTCTAAACTTGACCAATATAAGAGGAAAGAATTAACCATCAGGCTCCAGATATAACAAGTTGAACGTTGGTGAATTACTCTCAAATTGCCTGGATCTGATTAGCTACAAGAGCAATCATTCCAATTATATATTACTGTTCACGTTATATATTAATGATTTGGAAGAGGGAACTGAACGTGTTATCTCCAAATTTGCAGATGATACAAAGTTGGGTGAGAGGTTGAGCTGTGAGGAGGGTGCAAAGATGTTTCAGTGTAATTTGGATAGGCTGGGTGTGTGGCTATTTGCATGCGGATAAACGTGAGGTTATCCACTTCGGTGGCAATAATAGGAACACAGATTATTACTTGAATGAGTGTAAATTAAGAGAAGTGGATACTTATCAGGACCTCGGAGTCCTCAAGCATTAGTTGCTGAAAGTAAGAGCACAGGTACAGTAGGCAGTAAAGAAGGCAAATGGTATGTTGGCTTTCATACTGAGAGGAATTGAGTATAGGGATAGGGATGTTTTGCTGCAATTGTATAGGGGGTTGGTTCACATCTAGAGTTTGTGTGCAGTTTTGGTGTCCTTATCTGAGGAAGGATGTCCTTGCTATTGAAGGAGCGCAACAAAGGTTTACCAGGCTGATTCCTGGGAAGGCAGGTCTAATATATGAGGAGAGACTAAATCGGTTAGGATTATTTTCACTGGAGTTTAGAAGAGTGAGAGGGGTTTTCATAGAAACTTATAAAATTCAAACAGGCTTAGGGTAGATTCAGAAAGAATTATCCAAATGGTGGGGGAGTCCAGAACTAAGAGTCATAGTTTGAGGATAAGGGGTAAACCTTTTACAACTGAGCTGAGGAGAAATTTCTTCACTCGAAGGATAGTGAATGTGTGGAATTTACTATCATAAGATGTAACTGTGGCCAAAACATCTGATTTCAAGAAGAAATTAGATATAGCTCTTGGGGCTAAAGGGATATGGGAGGAAGAGATGATCAGGATATTGAATTCGATGATCAAAATGAATGGTGGAGCAGGTTCAAAGGACCAAAGGCCCTACTCCTGCTTCTAGTTTCTGTATTAAAAATCTTGATACCATCCAGGATAAAACAGTTTACTTGACCAGCACTCCATCCACCACCTTAAACCTTCACTGGTATATTGTGGCTGAGTGCAGCTAGCATGTAACAAGTCAGGGGTTTGGGCAGAAGCTTTGTTGATCTCCATCACATATGAAAACAAGGACTGGCCACAAGTGCATACGAACACTATCACTTCCAATGCTCTTC
This sequence comes from Carcharhinus amblyrhynchos, assembly GCF_965287045.1. Lineage (NCBI taxonomy): Eukaryota > Metazoa > Chordata > Chondrichthyes > Carcharhiniformes > Carcharhinidae > Carcharhinus > Carcharhinus amblyrhynchos. Next base: position 36,381,343 of record NC_137337.1, read on the forward strand.
CAAGTCAGGGGAGGTGGTGGGATAGTGGTCTTCCTCTTCAAGAATTTATCTAATTTTGGAATTAACCAGCCTTTAATAGCAATAACTACAAGCATTTGACACCTCCTTATCTTGTGTAAATAAACATTGAGCAATTGAGAAATAAATCGAGGAGGAATCAGTGGCAGGTCTGTTTATGAGACCCACAATAAAAATACAACCGACTGTGTGTGAGTCAGAGGTGATAGGTTTTCACTAGGTGTACTGTACAACAACAGCAAAAAAAACTTGCATTTCTGTAGCACCTTTAAAATAGTAGAACATCTCAGGGCACTTCACAAGAATATTATCAAATAAGATTTAACAACAAATGCCATAAGGAGATGTACAGTCAAATGACCAATAGCTTGGTCAAAGAGGTTGGTTTTTAGGAATGATTTAAACCAGGGGTACTGGCATTAACACGGGCCAAGTAATACAGAGACCCAGGGTAATGCTCTGGAGACCTAGGTTCAAATCTCACCATGGCAGATGGTGAAGTTTGAATTCAATATCATAGAATCATAGAAACCCTACAGTGCAGAAAGAGGCCATTTGGCCCATCAAGTCTGCACCGACCACAACCCCACACAGACCCTACCCCCATATCCCTACATATTTACCTGCTAATCCCTCTAACCTAAGCATCTCAGGACACTAAGGGCAATTTTAGCATGGCCAATCGACCTAACCCGCACATCTTTGGACTGTGGGAGGTAACTGGAGCACCCAGTTGAATAAATCTGAAATTAAAAGTCTAATGATGGTCATGAAACTATTTGATTCACTAACATCCTTTAGGGAAGGAACTTTGGTCTGGCCAACATATCACACTCGATCCACAGCAATGTGATCTACTTCTGAGCCACTCAGTTCAAGGGCAATTAAGGATGGGCAACAAATGCTGGCCTCACCAATGACGCCCACATCCTATGAATGAATAAAAAATGTAAGTGCTCTAAAAATAAGAGGAAAGGAATCCTCAGAGGAACTGGCTCAAGGCCATTTTAGTTGCTGAGACTAACGTCCAAAAAACCCAGAAATTACTGGCACCAAATAAAATACCAAATCTGCAAAGAATTAATGCAGAAAAATGAATCCCAAAACTAAAACTCCACTAATCTAAATTTCAATTGCAAAAGGCAGCAATCATTTTTCAGAGTACAAAAATAGTGCGACAATTCCAAACTGTGTCTTCTCAGTGGTACTCCATAGAAACATTAGTTCCCCTCAGGTGCAGCCTGGGAGCAACAGAGCGTAACAGTAATACATGTGTGGGTTCAGTTCAGTCAATTAGTCTGATAATCCCACAGAATTACAATAAGAATCATTTTTAAATTAATTATAGTTATAAGAATTTAAATGTACAGTTGAATGCAAATGCAATAATAATGTTTGTTTCCCCCCTTGCTGTCTTTGTTGTTAAGCCTGTCTGACATCTGTCTAAAACCTCACTGTCCTACAGGACTCTTCCTGCAGTGCATGTAATCTCATCATTAATTCATGGTGTATCTATGTACTCTGCTGATATCGCTGTATCGCTGCAGTCGACCAGCGTGGCAGCTGCTTCAGAGAACTCCCACAAAGTTTCAAAAGCCGTTGGACACTTAAGACACCAAAGCGCTTAATAATCAGCAGAGATATCTCTCAGAGACTGCAGAATCCCACTGGGAGCTATCTAAATTGGTGAGCAAGGTAAACTCTTACAGGGAAATACTTTGAAGCTGGAAGAAGAGCTTGGTGTTCCAAAGCCTCAGTTTCACAAAACAAGTTAAATAACAAGAGGGCAGGAAAGATGATTGGTAACAAAATATTTTCTTCCAGGGAAGCACATAAGAAATCTATTTCAAAGGAAAGTAACTGGGAAGTTAAGGGGTGCGCCACAGTGGCACAATGATTAGCACGGCTGCCTCACAGCGCCAGGGACCAGTGTTCGATTCCTGGCCTTGGGTCACTGTCTGTGCGGAGTCTATACGTTCTCCCTGTGTCTGCGTGGGTTTCCTCCGGGTGCTCCAGTTTTCTCCCACAGTCTGAAAGACATGCTGGTTAGGTATGTTGGTCAAGCTAAATTCTCCCTCAGTGAACCCGAATAGGTTCCAGAATGTGGCCACTAGGGGATTTTCACAGTAATTTCATTGCAGTGTTAATGTAAACCTACTTATGACAAATAAGTTTTACACTTTTTTAGGAACTACTGGTAAGGCAAAAACAAACACCTGAATGAAATAGATGATAAAAGGGGGCCACTCAAATTATATCCAGAAAAATAGAAAGTAAGTTACCACATTCGATAGAAGTAAAATAGAGTATCCAAGATTTAAAAAAAGTTCAACCAGAAGAGGTCAAGTGAGAAATATAACAAGGGAAACAGCTGAGGCAATGAAAATTAAGATGGAGCTAATAAGTTGTATTTCACAGAATCATAGAATTCTACAGTGTAGAAGGAGGCCATTTGGCCCATCGAGTTTGCACTGGCCACAATCCCACCCAGGCCCTATCACACAACCCTATGCATTTACCTTAGCTAGTACCCCTGACACTAAGGGGCAATTTAGCATGGACAATCCACCTAATCTGCAAACTTTTGGACTGTGGGAGGAAACCAGAGCACCCAGAGGAAACCTTTTGCTGGGCAATGTTCACAAATGAGAACTACTCAGAAGATTAATGAACATATACCAGGCATTGAGCAACACAGCAGAATAATACAAGATCCCAGAGGCAAAGGAAGAAAACCAGAAAATGTGGCCTGGAAAAAAGCTGCAATTTGCAGGTCATAGACAGATGGTAACCATAGCCACCTGTTTCATCAGGAGAGTTGATAATCATGTATGCTGCAAGGAAAACACATTCAGAATGCTGAGCTGTTTACATGGATGTACAGACAAAAAAAATGAGATATTGAATAGGGAAATCCATTGGTGATATCCTATTTTAGGATGAATGCCAAAGGGAGAAATACCCTGGCTCTGAGAAGTAAAGTTTTAAAAAATAAATTTATTTGGTCACAAGTAGGCTTACATTCACAAAGACACATATGTAAGGATTGGTTTAAGTTCAAACAGAGACGGTTACATGTATTTTCATTATTTATAAGGATGGAGTTTTCCAAAAGAACTGAGCAGAATTATTGGTGTCTGGTACAATGGAGGGGGGGGAGGGGGGTGGGCAGGCAGGGGAGTGGAGAGAGAGCGGGAGGTGGTTGGGGGAAGAGTTGAGAGGGTCTAATGTTACATGAGAAATTCACAAGGAGTTCCAGGGTGTTGTCAGAGGCAATTTAACTCAAAGTCTTATTGTTATTTTATTTGGACTTGGCATCACATGCATGGCGACAGGTATAGTACCATCCACATGACACCATTTCAACTTGAGTAACTAAAGGCCCAATTAAAAGATGGAATTTGGAGGAATTGGGAGGTCTTTGTACAGAGACAACCATCACACAAGATGGCTGCTGGATACTCGAAGGCTGTGCTGCATTTCAGCACTGCCTCCCTTGCTCTAATGCTGGTTTCAGTGAGAAGTCAGGGAGAAATATTCCTCCGCAGTGAAGGGAGGATGAAGCCTGCTCACAAGGGAAGCAGAGGTGGCTGAGCAGGTCAGCAGTAGGAGTATTGTGCCTCAATTCATGGAAGAAGTGCTTTAATGGCATAACAAGGCGGGGAAAGAATTGCAGTTCATGTCCAAATGCAACAAGAGCTGCATAATATCCAGGTTTCAGATGATAAACGACAAATAACATTCATGCAACACAAGTGCCAGGCAATAGCCATCTCCAACAAGACAGAATCTAACTGTTGCCCCTTGACATCCAATGATATCGTTGTTGAATTCCCCCACTGTAAACATCCTGGGGCTACCATTGACTAGAAACCAAATTGAGCTAGCCTTATAAATACTGTGGCCACAAGAGCAGGTCAGAGGAGTCCCACTGTGAGTAACTCACCTCCTGACTCCCCAAAGCCTGTCCACAATCCACAAGATATAGGTGAGGAGTGTTATGGAATACTCTCCATATGCCTGAATGAGTGCAGTTCCAACAACACTCAAGTAGCTTGGAAACATCCAGAACAGAGCAGTCCACTTGGTTGGCTCCCATATTCATACATTCACTCTCTCCACCAATGACACACAGTCTCTGCAGTGTGCACCATCTACAAGATGCAATGCAGGACCAGGGCTCCTTAGACAACACCTAACAAACCGACGACCAGTACCATCTAGGGAGCAGATACATGGAAACATCGTCACCTGGAAGTTCCTGCCAAGCCACCCATCATCCTGACTTGGAAATACTTTGTTGTTCCTTCACTGTTGCCGGGCCAAAATCCTGAAACTCCTTTCCTAACAGCACTGTGAATGTAACTACACGACATGGACTGCAACAGTTCGGGAATGTAGCTCACCATCATCTTCTCAAGGGTCAATTAGGGATGAGCATTAAATGCTGGTCTACCCAGTGACAGCGCATCACAAGAATGAATTTTTTAAAATATCACTTACATCCTGTTGTGCACATCCTTCCTCCATCCCCAAACTTCTTCAAGTCTACTCCATCACATCACCCCCACACCTGCTTACCTTGCAAGAACATCCTTTTCTTTCTCTGCACTTCCTCACATCCCCATCCATCTATCCACCACTGCTGATATTTATGCAGTTTTTGCCTTACTCTGGTGGCTGCCCCTCGCCAAGTGTATTGTATCTCTCAGGTGAACACATTTTTGCTTTGGCAATCACGGTGAGTCGCATGTAGTCTTATATTGCTCATGCCCATCAAATGTAACTCCATTTTCTATTTTCAAGGCCAACAAGGCAGTCAAGCAGCAGTTCTGAGCCCCTGGAATATGTCAGGAGAAAGCTCTGGAAGAACCATCACAGCGCTTATCTGCACCCTCCACCAGTGCAGAGACACTCACCTCTAGAGTAGGCACAGGTTCACTTCATGGAGAACACCTCACTGACACGTCCCGGCAGCAGGCAGGGGCACGGACAACCAGGTCTTCAGCACTCAATCCCAGTCAGACAATGAGCCATGGGAGCAGCCCCTAACTCAATGCTGGGGATATAAGGACAGGCGGTGGATCATCAGACAGGGATTCAACAATAACTCAACAGACTAGAGCGAATGATGGAGGAATCTGTGCGTTCTGTATGATGATGTGGAGCTCACCTGACGAAGGAACAGCATGTTCCTAAAGCTCGTGGCGTTTACTATCAAATAAACCTGTTGGACTTTAACCTGGTGTTGTGAGACTTCTTACTGCGTTCTGTATGATGTCATGGCTCCAACATCTGAGGTCACTATAGGAAGGTTGGTGACCACCACAGAGAGACCTTGGTCCAGCAGGTCCTGCCAGATTTATGCTTGGCCCAGCACTCAATTGCCACACACTCTGTGGGGAGCACCACCAAGATATAGGCAAAATGGGAACAAGGAACCTTGACCTCCCTCCAGGCATACGTCATGCCAGGGCCCGCAGGCACCCACAGGGAGGATGAGCTTCAGCCAGACACCCTGGGGACCTCTTTACAGGATACTTCAAAGGTGTGCAGCTGCTCAGAGTCCCCTTTGCCTGTGACCCCCCCATCCACTCCAGCTGCTCAGGTTGCCAAGGGCGATTCTGCCCCTGAGCAGGAGACAATTATCAGGCCAGGGGCCCTCCAGGCCTTGAACCAAACGACAGCAAGACAGAGACATCAGAATGTAGTAGTCATCAGGCTGTCTCCACCAAGCCAACAGATCCAGCAGTGTGGCGTTCATTGCAACAAGAGCAGTGCAGCACTACGGTGCGTAGGTTCTGTATGTTGCACTCACCTCAAAGTCATGAGTAAACAGAGGTTTGATGTATGCATGCCACTCATTTTTAAATAGGTTTGAGGCCAGCTTAATTTCCTGACTGTGTGACACAAGATTGGAAGGCGTGAGGAGATCCCAGTGAGCAGCTGTTTTGATGACGAACAATCATGAGATTTAAATGAATGCAAATGGCGTTCAGGCCACCAGGCAGTGGGTTAGTTGACCAACCATTAACCCACCATCAGGAGAATTGCAAACTGTTTATTCACCAGCGGGTTTCTGACATTTTGCCTACAGCTGGATTCTCCTTCCCACCCGTCACGAAATCCGTTGCCGGTGAGATGGGAGAATTCCACCCATCGCCAACTGCAAAAATATTACAGTTTGGCAATGAGAATAGAATTGCAGATTCTATATCTGAACAAATCTGGTTGAAGAAGCTTCTAACACACCAGTGGAATAGCTGTGAGATTTTGTTTTGCTGAGAAACAGGCTTAAAAATCCAATTTAGAGAGAAGGCTGATTGTACACGTGGGTGGATTGACCTTTGCAATTTGGCTGCATCAATTGGCATTATTGGGCATCTGGGAGAGTACAGCTGTGACCAAGAGTCTTCCAGTGTTTATGTGGAGCAGTTCATGATGTTCTTCACTGCTAATAATATCCTTGATGATTTTGATAATCTATTCATTAATCAGGCAGCGGGGAAAAGGAAAAGGCTGATATTTTTGTCTGAAATAGGGCTAGAAGTGCATGAAGCACTCAAAAATGTGCTCACCCCAGGAGAGCCAAAAGACAGACTTTTGTCAGACATTTTGCTTAAGTTAGAGTAGAATTACAGTCCCAAGCCATTGGAAATTCCTGAAACCAATTATTTAGAACAAGGAATCAGTTATCCAGTGAAGACATTGGCGAGTTTATCATTTGATTTTATGTGGAGGTGTCATGAGAATGTGCTTCACGCCAAATATTGATTTTAATCCACTGATTGAAAACCTGAAATTAACTCTTAAAAGCAGGTTTTTGAAAAAAAGACTAAGTGACGACTAGCGTCAATTCACAATACGATTGTCACGATTTTGCCATTTTGATTCTAAGTGCTGGGTGATTTGAAACTGGGAGTGTTTCAGATCCTACTTTTAGACCCATTCTCAGGCACCTCCATACATTGAAAAATATCAGCAATTTCGAATCGCACTGCAGAAGCCTGTGGGTGGGGTTTAACATGCCTGTAATCCTGTAACTCGAAACAGCACCTCCAACTGCACATGTGCAAAAAAAAGATAGAATGCTGCTCCCCTGCCAAATTGCTCCCAGGCCGGCTAATGACTCCACCTGGCCCCCACAGACATTGCCCCACCCCCACATTATGGGCCCTCTTATTTCCCTCCCCCCACCTCACTGATCTCAAGCAGAGTGGCAGTGGACCCACTCACTGATCTCAGGCAGACTATCAGTGGATGCCTCCTTCCTCCTCTCTAATCTCAGGCAGAGTGGCAGCCAATCCCCTTCCCCCTCATTGATCTCAGGCAGAATGGCAGCGGGCCCCTCTTCCCCGCCTCCCTTCCACACCCCCGCCCCCCCCCCCCCCCCCCCCCACCGGCACCAATCTCAAGCAGAGAGCCATCGAATCGACCCCCTCCTGCCCAACGGATCTCAAGCAGAGAGCCGTTGGACGCATGGCACCTACTCCTCACTAACTGGAGCGCCCAAATTGGATTTTTCTGCAGCATGTCTGTTTTGCGCCAATTCCGGATGAGCGAACAAGGTGGTAATGGGGGAATTGCCGATAAGGTTGGGTGTGCAGCCCATTAAGTCCATTTAAATGCATGCAAATACATTTAAACAGCTGTCATGCCCGATTTGGGTGCAGTCCCTAAAACATCCTGGCTTTTAGTGCTTCTTGTATGTAACTGGAATTGACACACTTCCCATTATGAGGACTTTCTCTTTATAACTTTGTAATTCTATGTGTGCTTTCTGCAGCTGACTCGACTTCTGACAGTATAGCAATTTAAGAGTCACACTAATACACCCGTGTCAACCTCCAAGCTCCATCCAACACTACTCGGACAACATTGCCCAGGAAATCTCCCCTAGATATTCTTGTGCTTTGGAGTACTGTGAGCAGTTTTGATCCCCTTATTTAAGGAAATATATTATTTCATCAGAGGTAGTACAGAAAAGGATCAGTAAGATGATCCCGAGTGATTGGCTTATGAGGAAAGATTAAACAGGTTGGGACTCATTGGAATTTATAAGAATGGGAGCTGATCCCATTGAAACAAATAGGATTCTTAAGGTTCTTGATAGAGAGTGTAGAACCAGAGGGCATAGCTAGCCTCAGAATAAAGGGATGCTATTTTAATACTGAGATGAGTCGGAATTTCTCTCAGAGGGTTCTGAGTCTTTGAAACTCCTTGCCACAGACAGTTATGGGAGCAGAGTCCTTGTTATATTTAAGGCTGAGATAGATTTTTGATAGTAAGGGAATCAAAGGTTATGGGGAAAGGGCAGGAAAGTGGATATGAAAAATGTTGGATTAGCTATGATCCTAATAATTGAAGAAGCAGACTCGAGCGGCCAAACGTTCCTATTTTTTATGGTCTAAAGTGCAAAATTGCCCATTGTAGTGAAAGATTCAGTGGAACACAATACCAGTTTACCAAAGGCCCCATCTGGTGTCCTATGCTTTAATGGAGACAGTAGGGCAAGAGCAGAAAAGACATGAGACTGAGAACTTTGGGCAGGATTTTACGTGCAGCCCCATGTTTTACAGCAGCTAAGACATGCCCGCCATTGGCTGGCTGCAGGATTTTTTGATCCCAATGCTATCAACAGGGTTTCCCATTCAATGCGCCCTTTCCACTAGGAAAACCGCAATGGGGGTTTGACATCGGCGAGACCAGATTTCACCATCAAAAATGGCCGATAAATTATGGCCATTGTCTCTAAAGTAGAGCTGAGTAATTGGGCTACTCCAATAGTGGTAGTACCAAAATCAGATAGTGGTGCAAAAATATGTAGGGATTATAAGGTAACAGTAAAGCCAGTACTAGAATATTATCCATCTGAAATTTTACTAAACCTGGAGGATCTGTTCACAATGCTGTCAGGAGGCCAGATTTGTTTTCAAAATTAGATCTGGCAAACACTTATCTGCAACTTGAGTTAGATGATGAGTCAAAGTCATATCTGATTATTAATATACACGAATCTATTTCAGTTCCATAAGCTGCTTTTTGTTGTTTCCTCAGTCCGTAGAATTTTCCAATGGGTATTGAACCAAATTTTGCAAGGAATTTGGGAAGTAGTGCACTACTTAGATGACAGACTTATTTCAATTCTAACAGGGAGGTCCATGACGACAGGCTGAATTAAAATGCTTTTTTTGATTTGATTTATTATTGTCACGTGTTAGTATACAACGAAAAGTATTGCTTCTTGTGCGGTATACCATACATGGAGGAGAGTGCAGAACGTAGTGTTACAGTCATAACTAGGGTGTAGAGAAAGATCAACTTAATGTGAGAAAGATCCATTCAAATGTCTGACAGTAGCAGGGAAGAATCTGTTCTTGAGTCGGTTGGCACATGACCTCAGACTTTTTTTCCCAACGGAAGAAGGTGAAAGAGAGTATGTTTTATGTGTGTGGGGTTCTTGTGTGGGAGGCTGGCATGTGTGATGGACTGGGCTTTGTTCACAACCCTTTGTCATTTCTTGCGGTCTTGGGCAGAGCAGGAGCCATTCGAAGCTGCAATACAACCAGAGAGAATGCTTTCTATAGTGCATCTGTAAAAGTTGTTTGGAGTCATAGTGGACATGCCAAATTTCCTTAGTCTCCTGAGGAAGTAGGGCTGTTGGTGGGCTTTCTTAACTATAACGTCAGCATGGAGGGACCAGGACAGGTTGTTGGCGATCTGAATACTAGAAACTTAAAGTTCTCATCCATCTGGGCAGCACGGTAGCACAGTGGCTAACACTGCTGCTTCCAGGGACCTGGGTTTGAATCCTGGCTTGGGTCGCTGTCTGTGTGGAGTTTTCACATTCTCCCTGTGTCTGCATGGGTTTCCTCCAGGTGCTCCGGTTTCCTCCCACACTCTAAAATGTGCGGGCTAGGTTGATTAGCCATTCTAAATTGCCCCTTAGTGTCCCGGGATGCATAGGTTAGAGAGGTTAGTAGGTAAATATGTAAGGATATGGAGATAGGGCCTGGGTGGGATTGTGGTTGGGGCAGACTCGATGGGCCGAATGGCCTCTTTCTGTACTGTAGGATTCTATGATTTCCATTTTATCCCCATTAATGTAGACAAGAGCATGTCTTCCACTTTCCTTCCTGAAGTTGATGATGATCTCTTTCATTGAGGCAGAGATTATTGTCATTGCACCAGATCACCCGATTCTCTATCCATTTCCTGTACTCTGTCTCATCCAACATTTGGAAAAGCATGGAGTTCCAGATAAACTAGACAAATATGAATTGTTCCAAAATTCTGCAGAGTACTTGGGTCACAGGATGGACAAAGATATATTACATCCTATCAAGAGTAAGGTTCAAGCAATAAGAAATGGACTGTACCCTCAGAATATCTCTGAGCTCAGATCTATTTTGGGCCTGGTGAGTTACTATGGTAAAATCATACCAAATTTGATAAACTTATTGCATCCATTGAATGAACTCTTGAGGTGGGGTATTCCATGGAATTGGATCAGTGAGCATGACAAAACATTTCAGTTTTGGTATGTGGCAAAATGATTGTGTATTATGGTGTGTCCAAAAAGATTAAGCTGGCATGTGATCCTCTCCATATGGGATAGGTGCTATGATCTCCCATAATGGTTGGATAATGGTGAGGTGAAGATGACCTCATGAGATGTCATCGACTTCAGGAAACGTAAAGGAGAACATGCCGCTGTTTACATCAATGAGGACGAAGTAGAAAGGGTAGACAGCTTCACGTTTTTAGGCGTCTAGATCACCAACAATCTGTCCTGGCGCCCCCATGCCGACACTATAGTTAAGAAAGCCTACTAATGCCTCTACTTTCTCAGAAAACTAAAGAAATTTGGCATGTTAGCTATGACTCTCACCAACTTTTACAAATACACCACAGAAAGCATTTTTTCCGGTTGTGTCACAGCTTAGTATGGTTCCTGCTCTGCCCAAGATCACAAGGAACCACAAAAGTTCGTGAATGTAGCCCAATCCATCATGCAAACCAGTCTCCCATCCATTGACTCTGTTTACACTTCCCGCTGCCTTGGAAAAGCAGCTAGCATAATTAAGGATTCCATGCATCCCGGACATTCTCTCTTCCGCCTTCTTCCTTCGGAAAAAGTCTGAGGTCACATACCAATCGCTCAAGAACAGCTTCTTCTCTGCTGCTGTCAGACTTTTGAATGGACTTCCTTGCATTAAGTTGATGTTTCTCTACACCCTATCTATAACTGTAACACTACATTCTGCACTGTCTCGTTTCCTTCTCTATGAACGGTATGTTTTGTCTATATAGCGCGCAAGAAACAATACTTTTTACTGTATGTTAATACTGGTGACAATAATAAATCAGATCAAATTAAATCAAAACCTCATTTGCTTGATGCACTCTCAGTGCCAATGAGCAAAACTACACTCTGATACAACGGGAAGCATTGTCTGTGATTTTTGGAGTAAGATTTATTTTATTTATTTGTTTATATATAAATTTTTACTCCATTCTTAAAGTTACAAATACGGATTAAGACAGACCTTAATCCATCTTCTTGCTTGCTCCAAAAGCCAAATTCAAATTGAATCTAATTCATGGTGCTTAGAAAAGAGACAAGCAAGATCCAAGCTGACAAGACATTGTACCCCATCTTGGGCTTGATTTGACACTTGATCTTCCAACTGATCATAAGCCACTGATGGATGTACTGAAACCAAAGTCTCCAGTATCCTCTTTAGCTGCAACCTGAAAGTAATCAGGATTGACAGCTTATAAAAATGACATTAAGTACAGACAATTGAAAGACAATTGTGATGCCGATGTGATATCTAGATTATCATCTGCATCAAAGGTGGAGCCCAACGGAGATGTCATTTCTTTTACATGTAAATGGGTTGCCAGTCACAGCAGATGACATTGGTAGAACAACTCATAGGGACCCTGTATTGACAAGGATATCGAACTATATTGTAAATGGGTAGCCAACACAGATACTGGATTTAGAAATCAGGCCACATTCTATGCATACAAATGAATTATTTGTTGGTAAAGATTGTGTTATGAGGGGAGCCATAGTTTCCTGAGCGTAACATATCACAGTTGTTATGTGATCTTCATGATCAATACTTAGGGATGGACTTAACAAGAATCTAGCAAGAAGCTATCTTTGGTGGCCAGGGTTAGATTAGGATGTGAAATATTGTAGAATATGTCAAGCAGAAGAAGCCACCATCTGCACCTTTGCAACTATTGAAATAGCCATTGGCTGAGGAGATTTTGCAGAATTTGAAGGGTATCTAATCTTCATAGTAATAGTCTCTTGCCATGGATTTAAGAGTTCCTGATGAATCAAACCACAAGCAGAGAAACTTCAGTTATTTGGCATTCTTTGTTTGCTACTAGAGGACTATGAATGTCAGTTTTATTCAAGAGTTTTCAAATTGCATGGGAATTATTTTCATTCATTTATGGGATGTGGGCACTGCTGACTAGGCCCAGCATTTATTGCCCATCCCTAATTGCCCTTGAGAAGATGGTGCTTATCTGCCTTCTTGAACCACTGAAGTCCATGTGGCGCAGGTACACCCACGGTGCCGTTCCAGGATTTGACCCAGTGACAGTGAAGGATCAGCGAAATAATTCCACGTCAGGATGGTGAGTGGCTTGGAGGGGAACTTCCAGCTGGTGGTGCTTCCATGTGTTTGATGCCCTTGTCTTATAATGTGGTAGCAGTCATGAGTCTGGAAGGTCTAAGGAGCTTTGATGGGTTCCTGAATGAGTGAAGCAAAACACACTACAGTCTAATCGTATCATCCTGCTTGAGAAACAGAGCACATGACACAAATTGTTAACTGTGCTCTTGTTAAGACAATACTAGATACGAATTGGAAGAAATGTCATTGACTCTGAAACTGGCAATGTTTTTGTTTATTTATTGCAACATACCTCAAATTACTCCAAGTAGAATGCCAGCTGAATTGTTTCTTAGAAGACAGCCTCAAATGAGGTTTTCATTTCTGTAGCCACAGTTAGGGGTCAATAGAAAACAAACGATCCAGGTTGAAAGAGAATTATGAAAGGGGTCAGGTGAGAGAACAAAGTTTGATGTTGAACCAGAAGGTTAAGGTGAAAGAACATCATCATAACTGGTTGAAATGGCTTCCAGGAAGAGTTGTAAAAATGTGTGGTCATTTTAGATATATGGTCAGGATATTTGATAGTGGAAAGATGAGGTTTGTACATGTAGATCATGTTTTACTTTCAGAGGTTCATGAAAAAGGAGGAAGTTGAGAAGAATCAACTAAGTCTGATCAACTGGATGATTGACAAATGAGTACCAAATGTTACTCCAATACAAGTTGTGCCTGAAACCAGTTCAAGTCCCAGTCACTTAGACCAATCTGGTGAATTGCATATGTCTATTCAAGGTCAAGGGCAAAATCAATACTGGTTGGAGAAAACCTCTCTCCTCAGACTCAGGCCTAGAATGGTCAAACTCCTTACCCAAGTTAAGAAGTTTGGGTCAAGGAAGGAGATGTCTTTTTAGGTTTAGGAAACCAGTGGTTGTTCTATCTGTAAATAAAAAAAAAGAAATATAGATAAGTTGTATGGCAGGGCAGCACAGTAGCACAGTGGTAGCACTGCTGCCTCACAGTGCCAGGGATCCGGGTTCAATTCCAGCCTCGGGTCACTGTCTGTGTGGAGTTTGCATGTTCTCCTAATGTCTGCATGGGTTTCCTCTGGGTGCTCCAGTTTTCTCTCACAGTCCAAAGATGTGCAGATTAGGTTGATTGGCCATGCTAAATTGCCCCTTAGCTTTGGGGGAATAGCACGGTAAATATGTGGGATTATGGAGGTAGGGCCTGTGTGGGATTGTGGTTGTGCAGACTTGATGAGCTGAATGTGTTCCTTCTTGCACTGTAGAGATTTGTGATTTGCACATTTGCTTACGTTCTCATTACGGATGGAGGCGTGTAATAGCGCCCTCTTGTGGCTATGTGTGTATGTGTATAAGTTAAACCCAATTTGTGAAACTGACCAATTCATGAAATGGGCACTGGTAGAACCCATTTCAGGAACTGGACAAATTCATTGCATGGCTCGTGAAATACACAGTTTGACTGCTCTTTTCTTGGAATAGCCAGGGCTATGTACAAGTTTTAAAATCTTATTTGTGGAATTATTGCACAAGCCTGGTGCAGCATACAAACTTAACACCATGTGCTAAGTTGCTCAATAACAGCATGAACTTTGTAAATTTGGGAAAAGAAATGTTCTCTACATAGGGACAAATGGTGGAATTCCATGCTGGAAGAGTAAATAACACAGTGTTGACTTCAAAGGTTCATATGGCAAGTAACATTAACAGTTCATTGGTGACATGTTCATCTCTCCTTTGTTGTGCCCAAGTAAAAATGTGATGGCAGTCACACCTCTTGTAGAACCAGAATGCAAGTACAGAAATCTATACTAACCAATATAACCCCTGAAAATCCTAAAAATATTTGTGAGTACATCTCTAGGTGGTGTGGACAAGATAACCAGAGGAATGGTAAGTACATGGCCCAAGTAAGCAAATCTAGGCATCATGCAACAAGCCCACAGTGAAACTGGCAATGGTGGTGAAGACTCAAGAAACTCTCTGAAAAGTATGCAAATACCCCACTGGAATCTGGAATTCACTGCCTAAAAGAGCGGAAGACATGGGAACTCCACAACATTTAAGAAGTATTTAGATGTGCACTTGAAACAAGGCTTTGGACCAAGTACTGGAAAATGGAATTAGAATAGATTGGTATTTGATGGTTGGCACAGACATGATGGGTCTAAGGGCTTTTTTCTATTCTGCAAACCTCTCTGACTCTGTGAGAACCATCCATCATAGTTGATCCTGGATTGGCCCCAGATCATCCAACATGTTCAAGCTTCAGCCAGCTCTCAGATCATTCAGCATGAATGATTCTGACACATCCTTGGAACTATCCTTCATGAACGATCCTGAGCAGGCCTCTGGATCATCCACTCTAAATCTGATGAAGAACTTCATCCTGCCAATGTGCAAGGTGGCACACCAGAATATTACACAGCAAGCCATGCAGATGGTGACACACAGCATAAGGTTATTTCAGGGTGTTGGAGACAATATGACTGTCCCAGTGTCAGCATTCAACCATAACCATGGTAACCCACCAAACGTTATGGGTTTTGTGCTAATAGCAAATGGGACTACATTGGAACAGCTCAGAGAATTGTGAATGGCAAGCTTGCCAGGAATCCGTTTGAATTTGTGCAGTACATTGATCTGAGTGCAGAAGACATTCCACTAGAACAACTCAGCCTTTAGAATCCCTTCAGTGCAGTTTTGGCCAACTGCAATCCCACCCAGGCCCTCTCCCCATAACCCCATGTATTTACCCTAGCTAGTCCCCCTGACACTAAGGAACAATATAGCATGGGCAATCCACCTAACCCCCACATCTTTAGGCTGTGGGAGGAAACCGGAGCACCTGGAGGAAACCCAGGCAGACACAGGGAGAACGTGCAAACTCCACACAGTGACCTGAGGCTGGAATTGAACCTGGGATCCTGGGACTGTGAGGCAGCAGTGCCACTATGCTGTCCTTTGTGAGATTGTATATGCTCAGAACATTTGCGATAAGCAAAGTTATGGAGATGTCACCAGAGGAGTAACTGCTTAGCTTGTCACAGCTGCAAATGCTGTGACAACCTTGACCAGTACTGGTATATTAAATGTGTATGAATTGTATTTACACTGCTGTTGTAAACATTGATGTATAAGCTATCTGAATGGTTTTCGGGTGATCCTGAATGAACTATAACAGAATTTGAAATCTTTGGATGGGTCACAATGAATCTGGAATGTACATTAAATAAAGGCAGTAATGGGCTGCATGGTAGCACAGTAGTTAGCACCGCTGCTTCACAGCTCCAGGGACCTGGGCTCGATTCCCAGCTTGGGTCACTGTTTGTGTGGAGGTTGCACATTCTCCTCGTGTCTGCATGTGTTTCCTCCAGGTACTCTGGTTTCCTCCCACAGTCCAAAGATGTGTGGGTGAGGTTGATTGGCTATGCTAAAATTGCCCCTTAGTGTCCTGAGATGTGTAGGTTAGGGGGATTAGTGGGTAAATGTGTAAGGATAAGGGGGTAGGGCCTGGGTGGGATTGTGGTTGGTGCAGGCTCAATGGGCCGAATGGCCTCTTTCTGTACTGTAGAGATTCTAAGTAAGCAGATTATGCATTTGTGAATGAAATTTTATTTTCCATTCATAGAAGTTGCCATTTCGTGAACTGGGCAAGTCTTTGGAATGCTCATTTCACAAACTGGGCGGTCAAACTGCTAGTCCCATGAACTCTGAGGCCAGGCTGACCCTTTCAAGAAATGGGTAATTTGAATGGCCATTTCAGGAAACAAACAAATTCACAAAATGGGTGTGGCATATATAAATCAAACAGGATTAAACTAGTTTAGGTGGGTATGTGACTTCCATGCGGTCTTTGTCCTGCAAAGATACCACATAACCCTTTGCTTAGCTTCTCATTTGTTACATCTGCGCTGTTCACCTTAATATTTACTCCGTGTGAGGGCCATATCCACATTCTCACCGCTCTTCTGGTAATAACATTTCTTGGGGAAAGGGGTGCGGGAGCGAGAGAGGTGGACAGGAGCTGGTTAAAGATAGCGGATAGTTGGTGCTACACACATCATGTTGATCCGAATCACATAGAAACAATCCCAAGGCTTCGTTGCCAAAGGAGACCCACCTTTCAGCGCAGCCGCAATTAAACACAGAAACGTCATAGGCATGGGGGTACGACGCTCCGTTGATGACATCAGACCGTCGCAGAGCGCGTCGGGCGGGACGCATGTCAAATGACGCGCTGACGTCACACCGACGCAGCGTGCGGCGGGACGCACGATGGATAACGCGCTGGCGTCGCCCATACGCGGTGACGTGTCGGGTCGGGTCGGGTCATTGTTGGCGAGTTACCGTGGCGGCTGACGAGATGTTTCGCAGGAAACTGTTGGCTCTCGAGTATCACAACAGCGGCGTGTTTGACTGTAAAGGTACGGAGCAGCACGGAGCGGAGCCGGCCCGATAGTACGCAGGGCCCGCCCGCTCCGTCTGGGCCACTTGCACCATTCAGCCCATAGCCGGTGGAGAGAGTGCAGGTGGAGAGAAGGGTCCAGGCCGGGCCCAGTGAGCCATCCCCACAACCCTCCCGCAGCAGCAGCAGTAGCCTGCAGCCTTACACCAAGCTCTAACATCATTAAAGGCATCCCAGTATTTCATCATCTCAACACTGTTTCTACGTAATGAGAAAAGTGAATTGTATAAACCACTCTCTAGCAGTCTTGTCGACAAATGAAGTAGCCATTTTTATGCACAGCAAGCTCCCACAGGCAGTGCTGAAACCACTCAGCAATTTCATTCATCTGATTGTGGCGGTTTTCATAGGAAAGTGGTACAGGATAGCTACCCTCCCGTTCTTAAACTGTGCCCAAGTCCCCAATATCTCTATAAGGAAACAACATTGAATTAAATATTTTTCTATGGTTCTCACGTTTTATTTATACTGAGATGCAAAGTGGAAATCTTCAGAGAGGTAAAAGTGCACAACTTAAACAGAAAATGCCCCCTCCTCCTCGTAAATAAGGTTTCAGTGAATTTG
Organism: Carcharhinus amblyrhynchos; assembly: GCF_965287045.1. Lineage (NCBI taxonomy): Eukaryota > Metazoa > Chordata > Chondrichthyes > Carcharhiniformes > Carcharhinidae > Carcharhinus > Carcharhinus amblyrhynchos. The sequence goes on from NC_137337.1 coordinate 36,399,060, forward strand.
TGATGTTGTAATTTAGTGTGTTGTGGAAGTACTTCCCATGTTGTTTAACTAGATGTAGAGAGATGTATTGATGTGTTAGGAATGGAAGTTGATTAACAACAATTCGTTATGCATTAGGGCTTTGTTGAAGATTCAGTAGAAGTAGCTATTGAGAAAAGCTGTGCAATGAAATGAGAAGGGGAACATGAAATATGACCCAGGTGTCCTATTAAAAGTGAATATCCTGAATGTTTTAACCCTTATTTCACATCTCAGTTATAAGATTTTGCTCAATTTCAAATGAAGTGTTTGAAGATTACATTTGTTTTTACAAAATTGAAAATCTGATTGCATAATTTTACACTTGCCAAGCGATCTGAAAAATATTGAGATGTATAAGCTTAGTACTGACTCTTAAGTTACTGCTTTTGCTTCAGTTGAATCAGCAGTTCTAGACTATTTTAACTCTTTTTTTTCCTTAATAAATCTACCTGAGAGTTTACCAGTATTATGACAGAATGTAATTCCTGATGCTGATTTGACAGTTGAAAGGTTGCTTATTGAATCCCTCCCATGCAGAAGGAGGCCTTTTGGCCCATTAAATCTGTAGCAACCTTCCGAAAGAGCAGTCTACTTAGGCCTCCTATCCCATCCTATTCCCAGACCATGTGCATTGATCGTGGTCAATCCACCTAATCTGCATATCTTTGGACATGAGCACACCTTTATAATATTGCACTGGACAAACAAAATCAATTGATTGCTATGGAAGTGTTGTGTAGGTGCCAATGGAAATCAACTCCACAACAAAACCCTACAGCCAGTTAATGAGATCAATGATTAATTCACTTTTATTGGCGTTGGTGGAGGAAGGAACGTGGGACAGGGCAGTGGGAGAACTCACCATTCTCTGTTGTATAAGATCATGAGGGCTATCATGCCTGCTTGATATAGGTGGATAAAGCCTCTGTTTAAATTATTCTTTTGAAAGATAGCCTATATAGAACTTTATAAAGGTTCAGCATATCCTCCCTGCCTCTATAATCGATATAACTATTTGTGAAGTGCAGCATCACCTCCCATCTTTTAAAGAAGAGGGGCCTCTCCTGATGTGACTTTTTTGAGGATAGGCAGGAATGTGGGGTTGAAGTTACAATCGGATCAACCATGATCTTACTGAATGGCGGGGCAGGCTTGAGAGCCTGAGTGGCCTACGCCTCATAATTTGTGTGTACATATACTCACGTTAGCAAAAACTGCTCTCCAGGATCAGTGATCTCAAACCAGATGAATGAAAATGTTGAGGAGGGAAAACAGTGAATTAAAAGGATATTTGTGAACACAAATCTATTAAATAAGCTCTATTTCCCTATTTTAGAGATAGAATCAAATTGTTGTTTTCCAAAAAAACCCCTCTCTTTTGAAAGAGTAGGATTGCGGGGGAAAAGCACAATGAACTCTTTCTGACACAAAGTTAAACAAAGGCAATTATCAGCTTACATTTTAAGAATGGGGGGATATGGTAAAACATGAATCAACCTTAAAATTGGGGAGAGGTTGACGATTAAAAACTTTTTCTGAAGGAGGCTTTAATATTTACAGTCCTATTTTGGAAGTACTGTATTCAGTGAGCCTTAAATTTTAATATAATTTATACAATGAATCACAGAAATTTAACATGAGTGGTTACTCATAGTTTAACAGTGGATCTTACCTGTGATTCTTGATTCCAAAGTTAGGTCGATTTGTCAGGTCTGTTTGAATGAGTAAATCAGCTATAAATGATGAATTCTTAGAGCCAATTTTTTTTTAACTCATTCAGTTGATCTTAAGCTTGAAGTTTGTTTTGTCGAAGTTTTTTTTGAACTAATCTGAATTGGTTGCTTTTTATATTCTAGATGAGGTGGAATTTAGAAATTTAATTGTGTGGCTTGAAGATCAGAAGGTAAGACATTATAAGATTGAAGAGAGAGGCAACCTTAGAAATGTGCACAGTAACGAATGGCCAAAACACTTTGAAAAGGTGAGCATCATATTGAATAACATACTTTGTGTGCATGTTTAATCTGCATGCTTTAGTCTGATATATTTGTAAATTGTTTTGCCAGTGAATTATCATATCCTCTAATTTTTAAATTGAAAGCATTTTGTTTTAAGGCAGAGGAGTGGGTAGAATGGGTGGCACAGTGATTAGCACTGCTGCCTCACCACCAGGGACCTGGGTTCAATTCAGGCCTCGGGTCACTGTCTGTGTGGAGTCTGCACATTCTCCCTGTGCCTGTGTGGGTTTCCTCTGGGTGCTGTGGTTTACTCCCTCAACCCAAAGATGTGCGGGTTAGGTTGATTGGTCATGCTAAATTGCCACTTAGTGTTAGGGCGATTAGCAGGGTTAAGGGGATGGGGCCGGGTGGGATTGTTGTTGGTGCAGGCCTGATGGGCCAAATGGCCGCCTTTTGCAATGCTGTTTCAGAGAGCCAGTGCAGACCCAATGTGTTGAATGGCCTTTGTCTGCGTTGTAAAGATTCTGAAAAAGGTGATGTAGAAACAACAGTACAGAAGTGATACAATTGGTTTGGATGACGAAGAGGATCAGAATGCATTGACAATCAGGGCAATATGGCTAACCTGTTGACTGATATCTGTGTCTTCTGTCAGCTCTGCAGCCAGTTGCCAATTGACATGTTTGACTTGCATTTTGATAGAAATTGCAACTGACGCATGAAGGGATGAATTTGCATAATCATATCTTATGACGCCACTGAGTATTTTAATAAATATTTGCCATGGATATTTCAGACTTTAGTAGAAGGAGAAGGAGTTCCATCGCTTGAAGATTGTCATAGGAGTCACAACAAAGGAGATAATTTATGCATAATTATAATAATGATGCTAGATTTTCCATTATCAATCCAAACCTACTACTTTTGCCCTTTTCCCCACATGTTTTACACATCTCAAATTCGCTTTTTTCACATTGTACCTTCTCAACACCCACTTTGTGGCAGATCATGCCCACTTTGTGGCAGAATATTGCATATTCTAATAAAACTATGGGAAAATTAATTATTCTGCCTTGGTTGTTTTAGTAACCTGGAATCTTTGTCCCCATACCTACAAAGAACAAAAGCAATCTCATCACATTCTCCTTTTCTCAGTGGTAGAACTAGTCCGAAAGTCCTCTGTTCTATTCCAGAAACTTTCAGCGCATTATCTAGGCAGATGCTTCAATATAGTTTTGGTGGGGGTGGCGGGCAGGGGTGGGAGTGGTGGGGCGGTGGGGGGGAGGGGGGTGGTGTTCTGCACATTAGAGGTATCGCTTTTAGGATGAGTTGATAAACTAAGGCATTGTCTGCCATCTCAGGTGAACATCAAAGCTTCCTTGGTGCTATTCAGAGAAAAGCAGAGATTTCTGGTGTCCTGGTCAATTTTTATTCCTCACCCAAAATCGCTTAAAACTGATTACCTTGTCATTTAGCTCATTCCTGGTTGCGGGACCTTGCTGTGTGCAAATTGGCTGCTGCACTTCCTTGTATTACAGCAATCACTCACTTTAGACATGCTGAACACATGAAGGCTCAGTCCTGGCATAATTAAGTGCTAACTGCTCCTGAGTCCCTAGAACTATATGTAGAACTTGAAGATTTACTTAATATTAGACTGTGGAAAATTCCTGGCAAAAATGTGCAAACCCACAGTCCAGCTAACTTTTATGTTCTTAATTGTACCCTCTAGTTTCTCAAGAGTTTCAATAAATGCTTTTCATGTATGTAAAAAGCTATGACAGCAGATTTGTTGTTGCAAAGAAGCTGTTTGTAATTCTCCACACTTCAAGCTACCAATTTGATCCCTCTCCCTGGCCACTGTTTGAGGCTGAGCTAAATTGTTTAGATGAGCTTTTGATCGTTTATTTGCTCCATCACAAAGACAGTCCAGTAACTGTCTCTGCCACATTGCCGAACTCTTCCCCGCCTCAGCTCATCCATGATGTCTCCCCCATCTTCTACCCTTCAGAAGCTTAAACTCATCCAAAGCTCTACTGCTCATGCCCTAAGTCACACCGAGTCCAGTTCACCCATCATCGCAGTGCTCACTGACCTACCTTGGCTTCCAATCCAGCAATGACTTGATTTTAAAATTTTTATCCTTGTTTTCAAATCCCTTTGTGTCCACCCTGCTTCCCTATTCCTGCAGCCATCACCAGCTTCACAATCCTCTGAGATATCTGTGCTTTTCCCTATCTGATGTCTTGTGCAGTGACTGTGTTGTCAGTGCCTAGGCTCTGGAATTTCGTCCCTAAACCTCTTTACCCATTTTAGACAATTCTTAAAACTCAACTCTCTAACCAAGCTTTAGGTCACTCTCTGAACATCTCCTTTTGTACTCTGTCACAGTTAATCTGTGAAGTGCCTGAGGACGTTTAACTACTTTGAAGTATTATATAAATGGAAGTTGTTGTAGTCATTTCTCAGGGAATCTGAATCTAAAATAAATCGTCACCTGATGAAGGAGTAGCTGTCTGAAAGCTTGTGATTTCAAATAAACCTGTTGGACTTTAACCTGGTGTTGTGAGATTTCTTACTGTTCCCACACCAGTCCAAAGCCAGCATCTCCAGATCATAAAATAAATCTGGCACAGATCTATAATGTTATTTTGTTTCTAACAACTCCCCAGTATTTTAAAATGGATGAAAATAGAAGAGGCCAAAGCTTAGTACAAGTGCCCTGACATAGTTCCTAATTGGAATTGCAGGCATAGAAATTGACATGAATTGCTCTGAAAATGGTCATTAGATTGTATATGTTCACTGCTGTATATCTTATGAAGTCTTAATATTAAAAGAAACACTTAACAATGACTTGAAATGTTTATGAATTTTTATTTACTCGTAACCATTCTTACTGCTAACATGTTCACAGTCCAACATATTTAATGATCCACTGACTATTCAACATTCTTGTGAACCATTAATTGAACAACTTTGTGAATTCTTGTCAATTATTAATTTTGTAAAGTTAAAATCTTGCTGTATCTGATTCATTTACTTTCAGTATCTGGCGGATGTAAACTGCCCATTCAAGGCTCAGGAAAGACAGGAAAGTGTTGACTGGCTTCTGGGCTTGGCTGTGAGACTTGAATACTCAGATAATGGTATGCTTCTTTAAATCGCTTGATGTTGCTGACCATTTTATTATTGGCCTTGTGAAACACTTTTAAAAATTGATCTTTTATTGTTTACATCATAATTTTCCTTTTGAATTTTACAATGTCCATCTGTAAATTGGTAGTTCAGCCTTTGTTAGAAACAAACCACAGTATAACATTGGGGCAGGAGAAAGCAATAGTGCATGTGGATGTTTGTTTCTGTTAAAATCCCTTGATTATTTGTACTCTGAAACATTCAACTGAACATCAGCCTCCAAGCAAACGTTATTTTCGATATATATGAATACTGGTTGTGGTTAGTTTTCTGTTGTTTGCTTTAAAAATGGGATATTCTAGCTTTCTTCTTTCAACTATTGAAATTGGACTTTTAAAGGACAGCAATACTGTCGGTTAGAACATAGAACATTACAGCGCAGTACAGGCCCTTCGGCCCTCGTTGTTGCGTCGACTAATCTAAAGCCCATCTAACGTACACTATTTCAATATCATCCATATGTTTATCGAACGACCATTTAAATGCCCTTAATGTTGGCGAGTCCACTACTGTTGCAGGCAGGGCGTTCCACGCCATTACTATTCTCTGACTAAAGAACCTACCTTTGACATCTGTCCTATATCTATCACACCTCAATTTAAAGCTATGTCCCCTCGTGCTAGCCATCTCCATCTGAGGAAAACGGCTCTCACTATCCACCCAGTCTAATTCTCTGATCATCTTATATGCCTCAATTAAGTCACCTCTTAACCTTTTTCTCTCTAACGAAAACAGCCTCAAGCCCCTCAGCTTTTCCTCATAAGACCTTCCCACCATACCATGCAACATCCTGATAAATCTCCTCTGCACTCTTTGCAATGCTTCCACATCCTATAATGCGGTGATCAGAACTGTACACAATATTCCAAGTGTGGCCGCACCAGAGTTTTGTGCAGCTGCAACATGATCTCATGGCTCCGAAACACAATCCCTCTACCAATAAGAACTACCACACCGTACGCGTTCTTAACAACCCTAGCAACCTGGGTGCCAACTTTCAGGGATCTATGCATGTGGATACAGAGATCTCTCTGCTCATCCATACCATCACGTAACTTACCGTTAGCCCAGTATTCTGTATTCTTGTTACTCCTTCCAATGTGAATTAATTCATAGTTTTCCACATTAAGCTCCATTGCCACCTTTCAGCCCAGCTCTGCAGCTTATCTATGTCTGAAACCTGCAACATCCTTCCGAACTGTCCACAGCTCCATCGACTTTAGTGTCATCCACAAATTTACTAACCCATCCTTCTACGGCCTCATCCAGGTCATTTATAAAAATCACAAACAGCAGTGGCCCCAAAACAGATCCTTGTGGTACACCACTAGTAACTGAACTCCAGGATGAACATTTCCCATCACCCTCTGTCTTACAGCAAGCCAATTTCTGATCCAAACCGCTAAATCACCCTCAATCCCATTTCTCCGTACCTTCTGCAATAGCTTACCTTGGGGAACCTTATCAACGCTTTACTGAAATTCATATACGCCACATCAACTGCTTTACCCTCATCTACCTCTTTGGTCATCTTCTCAAAAACTCAGTAAAGTTTGTGAGGCATGACCTACCCTTCACAAAACCGTGTTGACTATCCCTAATCAAATTATTCCTTTCTAGATGATTATAAACCCTCTCTCATTTCCAAAACTTTGCCCACAACAGAAGTAAGGCTCACTGGTCTATAATTACCAGCGTTGTCGCTACTCCCCTTCTTGAACAAGGGGACAACATTTGCTATCCTCCAGTCTTCTGGCACTATTCCAGTAGACAATGACGACCTAAAGATCAAAGCCAAAGGCTCTGCAATGTCCTCCCTAGCCTCCCAGAGAATCCTATGATAAATCCCATCTGGCCCAGAGGACTTATCTATTTTCATACTTTCCAGAGTTGCTAACACCTACTCCTTATGAACCTCAATCCCGTCTAGTCTAATTGCCTGTATCTCAGTATTCTCCTTCACAACATTGTCTTTCCTGTGTGAATACTGACGAAAAATATTCATTTAGCGACTCCCCTATCTCTTCGGCCTCCACACACAACTTCCCACTACAGTCCTTGAATGGCCCTAATCTTACCCTGGTCATTCTTTTATTCCTGACATACCAATAGAAAGCTTTAGGGTTTTCCTTGATCCTACCTGCCAAAGTCTTCATGTGTCCCCTCCTGGCTCTTCTTAGCTCTCTCTTTAGGTCCTTCCTGGCTAACTTGTAACTCTCAAGTGCCCTAACTGAGCCTTCACGTCTCGTCTTGACGTAAGTCTCCTTCTTCCTCTTCACGAGTGATTCAACTTCTTTAGTAAACCATGGTTCCCTTGCCCAACCACTTCTTCCCTGCCTGACAGGTATGTAATTATTAAGGATACGCAATAGCTGTTACTTGAACAAGCTCCACATTTCAATTGTGCCCATCCCCTGCGGTTTCCTTCCAAATCCTATGCATCCTAAATCTCACCTAATCACATCATAAATTCCTTTCCACCAGCTATAACTCTTGCCCTGCGGTATGTACCTATCCCTTTCATCGCTAGTGTAAACGTAACGGAATTGTGGTCGCTATCACCAAAATGTTCACCTACCGCCAAATCTAACACCAGGCCTGGTTATTATCCAGTACCAAATCCAATGTGGCCTCGCCTCTTGTTGGCTTATCTGCATACCATGTCAGGAAACCCTCCTGCACGCAAAAACTGACCCATCTGAAGTACTCAAACTATAGCTTTTCCAATCAATATTTGTAAAGTTAAAGTCCCCCATAACAACTACCCTGTTATTTTTGCTCCTATCCAGAATCATCTTTGCAATCCTTTCCTTTACATCTCTGGAACTTTTTGGAGGCCTATAGAAAACTCCCAACTGGGTGACCTCTCCTCTCGTTTCTAATGTAAGCCCATACTACCTCAGTAGGCAAATCCTCATCAAATGTCCTTTCTGCCACCGTACTAATGTCCCTGACTAACAATGCCATGCCTCCCCCTCTTTTACCACTTTCCCTGATCTTACTGAAACATCTAAACGCAGGAACCTGCAACAACCATTCCTGACCCTGCTCTATCCATGTCTTTGAAATGGCCACATCCTCGAAGTCCCAGGTACCAACCCATGCTGCAAGTTCACCCACTTTATTCTGGATGCTCCTGGCATTGAAGTAAACACATATCAAACCACCTTCCTGCCTGCAACTTTAACTTTATTCATGACTTCACTACTCTCAACCTCCTGTACACTGGAGCTACAATTCAGGTTCCCAACCCCCTGCTGAATTAGTTAAACCCTCCCGAAGAGCATTAGCAAATTTCTCTCTTCTTTGCACCTCGCGCACGCGCACACACACACACACACACACACACACACAGACCCCCCCAACCGCCACTGCTGCCGCCACGACCACAACCACGAGATTGGCACCCCTCCGGTTCAGATATCGACTATCCCATTTGTAGAGGTCCCACCTACCCCAGAATGACCCTCAACTATCCAGGTGTCTGAATCCCTCCCTCCTGCACCATCCCAGTGGCCACGTGTTCAGCTGTTCTCTCCCCATTCCTTGCCTCGCTAGCACGTGGCATGAGTAACAAACCGGAGAGAACAACTCTTTGTTCTAGCTCTAAGCTTCCACCCTAACTCCCTGGATTTCTGCTTTACATCACCATCCTTTTTCCTACCTATGCCTTTGGTGCCTATGTGGACCACGACTCAGGGCTGGTCCCTCTTCCCCTTAAGGACCCCGAAAGCACGATCTGAGACATCATGGATCTCACCTGGGAGGCAACACACCAGCCAAGCGTCTCTCTCGTTCCCAAAGAATCTCCTATCTGTCCCCCTAACTATGGAGTCCCCGTTGACTAATGTTCTACTCCTCTCCACCCTTCCCTCCTGAGCAACAGGAGCAGACTCTGTGCCAGAGACCTGTACCCCATGGCTTACCCCTGGTAAGTTATCCCCCCAACTGTATCCAAAGTGGTATACTTGTTATACAGAGAAATGGCCACAGGGGATCGCTGCACCGACTGCTGCTTACCCCTTCTAACAGTCATTCAAGTATCCTCATTTCTAGGAGTGACTACCTCCCTGAAGCTTTTTTCTATAACTGTCTCTGCCTCCCAAATGATCCTGAGTTCATCCAGTTCCCTAACACGGACTTCAAGGAGCTGGAATTGGGTGTGCTTCCTGCAGGTGTACTCGCCTGGGACACTAATGGTGTCCCTCACCTCAAACATTCCACAGGAGGAACATTGCACTGGCAGCCCTGCTAACTTCCCTTTCTAAGAAGCGAAAGAGAAAAGAAGGAAAAAAGGTGAATATCCAAAGTACCCAACCCCGCCACTTCAACCTATGGTCTTATTTCTCTATGTCCCTCGGGAGGCGGTGCAAATTTCAGCTATAACTGTATTGATTATCTGATTCAACTCTGCTGCTGTGTAGAGCAGGTCCTTTGGCACCTATTGTGGGTGTACCGAAAGGTGAATAACTGCTGCTTTTCTCTGCCTACGCAATGTGGCACCAAAATTAGGAGCAAGTTCTTAATGCAAGAAGTGGTAATAATTTGGAATAGTTTACTGAATAGATGGTTGGAGGCAAAAATCCTAAAACTCTTTCAAGCTGAAATGACAGGGAATGTTTACCTTGGAATTGGGGCTTTGCATTCAAGTGATAGTTACATCCAACATAGAACATAAGAAATAGGAGCAGGAGTAGGCCACCTAGCCCTTCGAGCCTGCCCCGCCATTCAATAAGATCATGGCTGATCTGTCGTGGCTCAGTTCCACATTCCCGCCCTCTCCCCATAACCCTTAATCCCCTCTCTTATCAAAAACCCATCAACCCGCTTCTTAAAAATATTTAGCAAGGCAGCCTCCACCACTTCAACTGGCAGAGAATTCCAGAGATTCACCACCCTTTGAGTGAGTTAATTTTCAGGATATTATATTTCTATTGTGGAGTTAAACACGTAGAATGAAACGGATTAAGAGTAAAGAAAGGAAGTTAATGTTAACGAAATGTGACTGCTTGCCTTTTGCCATATGTCAACCCTCCATTCTAATGGTATGTATTTAAAAGTGGCAATAGTTTTTTTTAAATACTTAGAGCCATCAACCTCTGTTTCAAACATTAAGGCCATTTGGAAACATGAGGGAGTGGATTATGTTGTAGCGGTAATACAGAATTAAGGCTGTGAAATTCACTTCCACCATTAATGATTGAGGTAGAAACTACCTCGACATTTAAGGTTAAATAGGGTAAGTGGATGAAGCAAGAGAAGATAATGGCATGGAGAGCAGGATGGGCAAAGATATTTGCTTGCAAGCAGGGTGAGAACGGGACAATTGGTTTGGCTTGCATGTGACTACAGTCCCACACTATGTAGTTGATTGTAAGTGGCCTAGGAAACCTTCAAATGTAAATGCAGCCCCTACCAGAGCAGCAAGAGGTCTGCAACATGCACACCCTAACAATATTTAAAAGTGCTATCTTCTTTCAATATGTTTGATTTTGAACTATAATTGTTGGCATTCCCCTTACAGTGGATAAATACAAGAATTGCACAGCAGAAAGTGTAAAAAAGGATGCTACTAAAGGCACCGATCCACTTATTAATCTGGATGGTAAGTAATAACCTTGCTGAGCCGTAGTTTATTACAAGAAGAAAATGCATTATTGAAGCAGTTGGATTGTCCAGATTGACCAATAAGTTGCAGAGAAGCAATATGCTTCTGTTGAATGGCCTGAGGTGCTCTTCAAACACTGCAGTAGCCTGTTGACATCTGTAGGCCATAATCAATTTCTGTGTTTCCATCACTAACACATACATTTGTTCCCAGATGCATTATGGAAAATGCCAGGAATGTGCCAGACAAAGAATCATAGATATAAATTTGATTACTTTCTTAGATCACAGTCGTAGAGTGATTGAGGCACAAAATGAGACCATTGCACCCATTAAATCCATGCTGGCAAAAGTGCAAGTAGCAAGCGAATGGATCTGGCAAGCTTTCCCAATGCCACGCTGCTACAAAAGATTGGAGAAAGCAGACACTGATCCCACCACCTCTCTGATGCTAAATGATACTCTACTATTTAAGCTAATTCCCTGTCTCTTGCAACATATGCCTTTCTAGCTTGCTAGTGCATGTCCCTTTATTCATTTCTTTTGCAATGATTAGAAATTCTAATCTGAGTTTTTATGTTTGCCAGAAAGTGGTTTTATCCAATGCAGCAATCAGTTACATTTTTTTTAAGCTCTGGTAGCAAGCCAATCTTAAAGTTATACTGTCATCCTTTCATTAATGTGAAACAGTTTTAGGTGATTACTTATACAAAAGTGGTCATTTAACTCTAGAATTGGGACCCAGTGGAACACCTGGGCATATTTAAATCAGGCTGTCACCACTTCACATCCCTCAGAGATCGCATCAGCTGTTGTATAACTCTCTTTGATGCACTGTTATATTATCAGGTCTTTTGACACTCAGTTATCCTTCTGAAAACTCTGTATGGAATCTTCAACAGCGAGCAGATACTTCCTGTTTTCTATTATCTGTGTGTATTGCCAAGCATATTATGGGCTTTGATGCGAAAGTTGGTGCGACATGAGGCAAATTGCAGTTGACATAAAAACAGAAAGGTAGCAGCTATGTGCTATGCTTCCACTTATTTTAATCCTTTTTCCATTTGTTGTGTGTATTTGCCACAGGATCAGGGAGTGTTTGTGGCGTTTGCCAATATCACCACTGCCTTGAATTTCTGGCACTGTATTTCTTGAGAAACATACACCCCATAGAGGGTGCTGTTTACAGCCATTGCTGTGGCTTTGCATTTACTAGATGCTGTAGCCATAATTCTTTAGTGTTGAGAAAGTAACTTGTTTTTCGGAGACTTTGAATTAAAGAAACTGTTAGCCTATGGGTAGTTTTTAATAAACTAGATGCTGCTGTTTTTATATTTTTTCAGCTCATAAATGTTTTTATGTTCTAGTTAACAATGCTGACTTTAAGGCTGGTGTGATGGCATTGGCTAATCTTTTGCAAATCCAACGCCATGATGATTATCTGGTAATGTTGAAGGTAAGCGTAATCAGCTTCATTAGTGTCCTTTAACCATATCTCAGTAACTTGAACAAAGTAGTTCTTTCTACTGCACCTGGTGACAAAATATTTCAGTGATCAATGACTTGATGCACTTCCTAGAATACATACTTCCTAAAGTAAATAAGCATGCATCTCATTGCATAAATAAAAATCAAAAAACTGCAAATGATGAAACTAGAACAGAAAGTGCTAGCAATATGCAGCAGGTCAGTCAAGGTTGTAAAGAAAATACAGGTTAATCTTTGGGTCAAAGAGCCTTTCTCAAAGATGAGTATGGGGAGAATTAATGGATATTTTAATCAGTCAGAGAAAATGAATGGATTGAGTGACCTGCAAACTGCTTCGTAGAAAACCATGTCATCAACGTTTATCTCGGAGGCAATGTCAGCATATTAAAGCAAATAATAGCACAGTGGCACAATGGTTAGCACTGCTGCCTCACAGCACCAGATACCTGGGTTCAATTCCTTCCTTGGCTGGCTGTCTGTGTGGAGCTTGCGTGTTCTTCCAGTGTCTACATGAGTTTCTTCTGGGTGCTCTGATTTCCCCCCACGCTCCAAAGATGTGCAGGTTAGGTTGATTGGCCATGCTAAATTATCCCTTAGTCTCAGGGAATCAGCAGGGAAAATACATGGGGTTATGGGGATAGGGCCTGGGTGGGATTGTCGATGCAGGTTCGATGGGCCGGATGAGCTGCACTGTCAGGGATTCTAAGAGATAGCTACGAGTGTATTGAAGACATAGAAGACAGTCACTAAAAAAATGGAGTTGCAGAAATTCTGAAGTATTAATAGAAAAGCCTAGAAACATAGGTGGCCTGCTGGTCCCATAAAAACAAAAAATATCCTAATGTGACAGGTGTGTTACTGCTATTGGAACTGTGTTCTAAGGAATGATGTACGCCCAGAATGTCAATGTCAACCTCAACCCACTCTCCCCCTCACCCATCGCTTGTAGATCCAACCCACATCACAAGAACTTCTTGCTGTAACAAAAAGGGGATAGTGACTAATGTCTAAAATCAATGTTCAACCAAAGATCGCTTAATTTTATACGGATAGCGTTTCATCATATTGGTACTTTGAGTTACCTTTACCTCTTTGTATTGGTGCCAATAATCGGGCATGATACAGTCCCACATTATTTTCTTTACACTCCTGCTGAGTGTAGCCAGTTCTTTGAAATTACTCTAGTGTGACTGATTAGTGCAAACAGAGCACTGCAGGAGGATAGGAATAGTTTATGGAGGAAGTATATTAGTGTGAAGGCTCCAATTGAATGTAAAATTAACATTAGTTAGGGATTTCACTAGATATTAATTTGTGACTTGTAATGGAATGGTAGCTTACAGAAAACATTCTGCCTTCGTGAAGCACTCAGGAAAAGTGTGTAGCAAAAGCAATTAAAACAAAATTCCTTGAATTGTAATCTCTTGAGTGTTGAATCCTAGCTGGATACATTTAATGCCCTGGCAGTAAATGGTGACATGCTGCCCTGTGAATACTAGTGCAGGAGTGATCTCAGATGTCAATATGAACTGGCCTTGCTGATTGTCCAGCATTGATACTTCCACCAGGGGTCACTGGATGGCTATCAGGTGGAGAAGTCTGGCTGATTTTATCTATCCTGTCACATTGCGGCAATTGGGGAATCTTTACCACTGGTATTGGTTAAGAATAGTTTGTTAAGTCCAAATTGGAAATTAGAGCTGTGATTTTCATGGCCTGTATGGCACAATTTAGCTAGATAAGTTTGCTGAGCTGTTGAAGTGCAAGAAGGGAAGGAGTAGAGGCACACTGTCCTGGTTATGTGATCTCTCTCCCTTGTTTTCTAAGATTGTCACCATCAACTGAGTTCACTTCTGCATTTCTTCACTTTGAATTTGTCAGACTCTGGTCTGACCACAGTACTGAGACTGCCTGGCTCAAAGCACCAATGATTCCTCTGACTGTAGCAGTGTTCTCTTTATGCTTGACGTTTCTGTTGTATAGCTGGCTGCTTCATCCTTCTACACTCTTGTTTTATGTTTTCAAGGATATAAAAGTTGCAGGCTAGACGAGGATTTGTTGTTGATTCCTAATTCCTTTTAGGAAGATGATGCTGAGCCTCCTCCTTGGACCCAGTGATAATGAAAGAGGGTGATATGTTCCATGTCAGAATGGTGTGTGACTTGGAGGGGAATTTGTAGGTGGTGGTGTTCCCATGCATCTGCTGCTTTTGTTTTCTAGGTGGTCACGGCTGTGGGTTTGGAAGGTGCTGTCAAAGGATGAATGGTGGTGATTTGCTACAGTGCATTTTGTTGACGCATCAGTGGTGGAAGGTGCGAATCTTTAAGGTGATGGATGAGGTGCTGAACAATCAGCTGCCTTGTCCTGTATGGTGTCAGGCTTCTTGAGTGTTGTTGGAGCTGCACTCATCCAGGCAAGTGGGGAATATTCCATCACACTCCTGACTTGTGCCTTGTGGTTTGTGGACAGACTTTGGGGAGTCACGAGCTGAATTATTTGCAGCGGAATCCCCAACTTCTGACCTGCACTTGCCACCATAGTATTTGCATGGCTTGTTCAGTTTCTAGTCAATGGTAACCCCCAGGATGGTGAAGTTAGGGGATTCAGCAATGGTCATGTTATTGATCTTCTTTTGTAGATAGATGGTCATTGCTTGGCATAAATTTTATTTACTATTTATCATTCCAAGCCTGAAGCTGGCCAGGTCTTGCTGTACGTGCATATGGACTGCTTCAGTTTCTGAGTGGTTGTGAATGCTTCTAAACAGCATACAAGCATCAGCAAACAACCCTGCTTCTGATCTTAAGATAGCAGGAAGGTCACTGATGAACCAGTTGAAGATGGCTAAGCCTAGGACACCACCTGAAGAACCCCTGCAGTAGTTTCCTGGACTGAGATGATTGACTCCAACAACCACAGCCATCTTTCTCTGTGCTAGATTCCAAGCAGCAGATTCCCCTGTAATTCCCATTGACTTTAATCATACCAGGGCTGCTTGAAGCCACACTGTCAAATCCCTTGATGTCAGTGCCAGTCGCCCTCACCTTACCTCTTGAGTTCAGCTCTTTTGTCATGTTTCAACCAAGGTTGTAATGAGGTCAGGAGCTGAGTGTCATTGAACAGGTTATTGCTGTGTAAGTGCTGCTTGATGGCATCACTTTGCTGATGATCAAGGGTAGAGTGATGGCTGGATTAAATTTGTGGGTGTCCTTGTCCATGAGAAAGCCCCTCATGTGGTCTTACTTCTAGTTGGAACTGGCTAGAAGGAATACAGTGATTTTCTTCGAACTACTATCCTCCTATGTCCTTTGATTCACACCTTCCACCACTGACACATCAGCAAAATGCATTGCAGCAAATCATTACCATTCACAGTTTGACAGCATCTTCCAAACCCACAGCTGTGACCACCTAGAAAACAAAGGCAGCAAATGCATGGGAACACCACCATCCTGACACAGCTGGCACATTTCCAGAAATGACTTCTGCTCGCATCCCTAATTATCTCCTGAATGCCCCCTTCCTCTTCTTCAGATGTTATCTAGGTACTTATGAATACTTTTCATTTGTAGACTGCTCACTCAATACTTCCACTATCCCTCAATTCTGCCTTTGTCTTGTCCCTTCTGGTGCTGCAACTTTGCTTTCATTGCAACAGCAACTTGTGCTTCTTATGTTTAATTACTGATGGGGAATTATGTAGCCTTGTCAATGACTCCCTTGTCCCATCAATGATATAGTACGTGATGGTATATTGTCTTTAAGGTAGCAGAATGTCTCAAGACACTTCATAGGAGCATTATCAAGAAAAATCTGACAGTGCCATATAAGATTGGGGCAGAAGACCTAAAACTTAATCAAAGATATAGGTTTTTCTTAAACAAGTGTTTTAAAGGAGAAAAGAGAGGCAGACATATTCAGAGAAGAAATTCCAGAGTTTTGGGAAGGGTTTTGGGATGGCTGAAGATGCAGTTCTCCTGTTGATGAATAGATTGAAATCAGGATACTCAATGTCAGAATTGGAAGAGCACGGAGATTTCAGAGGGTTAAAGAGCTGGGGAAGGTTACAGACACAATGAGGGCACAGGCCATTGAAGGATTTGAAAATGGGGTAAACGTTTTAAAATTGGGGTGATGCATAACTAGGAGGCAGAATAGGTCAGCAAGCTCAGAGATAATGGTGAGGAGACTTGAACAAGTTAACTCTTCAGAAAGAGAGTTTTGAATGACCTTAAATTTTTACAATGTGAAGTACTGGAGTCTGGCCTGGAATGTGTTGGATCAAAGGCACGGATAAGAGTTTTAGCAGCAGATTGGCTGAGTTGGAAATAGGCTCACTTAATAATGGTGCAGATGTGTGTTTGCTAACTCATCCCGGGGTCAAAATGCCAAGGATGTGAACAATCTGATTCAGCCTCAGGCAGTTGTCAGGGAGAGGGATGGAATCCATGGGTAGGGAACAGAGTTGTATGGGTGGGGTTCAAAGGCAATAGCTTAGCTTTTCCCAATATTTAGTTGAAGGATGTTTTTGCTCATCCAGTAATGGATGATCAGAGAAACAGGAATAATTTAGAGACATTTTTAAAATGTAGAATGTGAGATTAAGAAGAAAAAGCTGGAAAAAATACTCTTTGTAATTTGTGTGTTTTATTTCTTGCTTTGCAGTGCGCATGCGTGCGCACACACACACACACACACCCGCCTTTTTGGCAGGTGGTTGGTTTCTGAAAACAATATTCCCAGCTGGCAGCTGAGCAGAGGATTATTTGCTTGGCAGTTTGTATCTGTGATTTAAAGTGGATTGCTGTGAGTTTACTTCATTGGCTGCTGGTTGAAGCTTGGCGTTAACAGCAACCGAGTGAGCAGAGCGGCATCACTGATCACTGGCACAGGAGGAACGTGGGCTGGCCCAGTGAGAACCTGTTCAACAAGGCTAGACCAAGAATCAAGCCCGGTCTGCGTGGAGTGGAGATGTCATGTTCTGGACAAGGCAGCGAGACATGGGGAAACATTGTTGTGAAGGTGAAAAGGGCACGAAAAGGGGGAAGGCCCCTATGTTTGGGCCGTGTCTTCTCCCACCACTGATGGAACTTCTCAGTTAGGAGCTGGAAGAAGCCAAACAGAACTAGAGAAGAAAGTAAAACCCCATCTGGACCAGAGGTAGCACGCAAACATGGGCCTAGGAGGGAGCGGCTGTGTCCAGGAATTGGTGGCTGAGCTCGGCCAGTGTTTGTCTTCAGTTGGAAGCACTTGAAGCCAGTCCAGGGGGCCTTCAGCTCCAGCTTGTCCTGTTGTGCTGTGCTGATCCCAGAGTTCCGTCTTAGGTAAGAGGCTGCCAGCATTCGCAGCAAAGTTATTTGTCGTCAGGATTATTGTCCATCTGTTTGTGCATATTCAGAATGTTCAAATCCTCATTCATTTCACATCCCCCCCGCCCTCAACAATTTACATTATTTGCCTCATGGTGAACTTGTCCTTATTGGTGTTATTCTTGTGAATTTCTCATTATGGGTGCATGTAACTTATATCCACTGATTATTGTTTCATGTATTTGCGCAAATGCTTTCAATTAGTCCATCAATGTCATGTATAAAATTACTTTTAGCTCCTTAATGATGCATGTTTGAGGGATATAACTGCAGAGCCACTGGCAACCAGGTGTGTAAACGCTGTTAGTAAGGACATCTCTTCTGGCCCACTGATTCCGAGAGAGAATGAGAGAGAAAAAAAAGTGTGATGCGCAGGATTGGAGACATTAGTGTTTATTTTTAGATTTGACTCTTTTGCTACTGCATCTATCCTGCAGTTTAGCTTAAAGAACAAAGAACGACACAGCACGGGAAACAGGCCCTTCGGCCCAATGAGCCCGCACCGCTATTTTAACATTGTGAGTTCCCTCTTCCACCCATGACCTTTGTCTATGCCTATGGCACTCTACATTGGATACCAGATTGAGGGGAGACTAATTTAGGGACAACTTGTTACACCAATCAGCCTAAGAGTACATCTTTGGGGTGTGGGAGGAAACCAGAGCGCCCAGAGAAAACCCTCGCAAGCACGGGGAGAATGCGCAAACTCCCACAGATACTGGCCCAAATCCATGTATCTGCACAGCAAACAGTGATAGTCGCTGAGCTGTTGTGTTGCCCATCAGCCGGTCCAGTTTAAGCGTACACTAACGACGTGAAGCACTAGGCTACTCTCGAAACATCCAAGAGCAGCCCTCGCACGACCTACCACGCGTATGCTCCTTGTTGGACAACAAGGCGGACCGAAGCACCTGTGGATTAAAAGAGAAAAACATCAATAACATGCACGTCTTATGCAAACATTCAAGGGAATCCCCAGAAGCTCAAAAGTAAAACAAGTGAGCCAGAAAATATGTTGGAAGGTCCATAGGAATCAGTTGATTCCCAGGAACGTCCCAAGGCTCTTGATCCTTATTTAAAATAGTCTCCAATATCCCTCCATCTCTATTCCGCTCACGTGCCTATCTAAGTATCCCTTAAACAACTCCAGCGTGCCTGCCTCCACTTTGTCACTTTGGTTCCCTAGGTCTAGCTTGTCTTTATAAAGGTGTATGTTGAGGATGGTAGAGCTCTGGGGAGAGTGCAGCCAGATTGGAACACTGTCAACGACAATGTCTCAGTGATCTAAATTGGAACGGCGTGTCTGCCTGATGTCTGCGCACATTGTCTGAGAGCCAAGCCTCTGTCAGCTTATGCTTCTGGATGAGTTCCCCATGTTTCTTTTAAATTTGCTGAATGCTTTTTATGTTTCTTCCCCACCCTTCAATCTTCAAGCAGAAATAGATGCAAACATTTAATGTACCCCCTCATTATGAGTTTTTTTTGTTATAGAATCATTGAATTCCCGCAGTGCAAAAGGAGGTCCCATCAAGTCAGCATCGACTCTCTGACAGAGTCTGTTACCCAGGCCCTATCCCCCTAACCCTATGTTATGTACTCTGCTAATCCCCCAAACCCACACATTTTGCGACGCTAAGGACTATTTACCATGGCCAATTCACCTGACGCACATATCTTTGCAGTGTGGGAGGAAACCGAAGCACCCAGAGGAAACCTACATAGACACTAGGAGAACGCGCAAACTCACACAGACAGTCAGTCCCTGGTGCTCTGAGGCAGCAGTACTAACCACTGTTCTGTCGTGCCACTCATGGTAGATGTCACTTTCAGAATTGGGACTTCTGGATTCAGGTGTCTCCTACTTTCACAACAGAGACATTCCTCATCTTCGTGATAATTCAGGCCAATGTTTTTATTTCAGATTTTTGGCGTTTGCAGGATCTTGTATTTCATTTAATTGTGTTCTCCAGTGAAAAGTATACTTTTTTTTGCACAAAGGACTAATTCTTCCACTTCCAAAAAATGTGACTGAATATTATAATGCATGTTGAATCTTCTCATAGCAGGTTACAGCTGTGTTGTTGTTAATGTTACTTCTGCAATGATCACTTCATCTCGTCAGAGTCTGAGTCATTTTCATGCTTTTAAATGAAGAAACAGCCTCAGCTTTAAACTCTGTTTTAATACCTGGCTTGACACAGACGTAACCTCACTGGCTGATTGGATGGAAAGCGTAGGGATTCCCTCATGTCTCTGGTTAATGAGATTTCCCAACAGGCAAAATTATGTGGGGAAGGAGTAAATGACACTTAGGAGAACTGGAGTTTCCATCTCCTTTTACTTTTTTTTGAAAAGGGAAAGTTCAATGTAAATTATTATGTCTGGGAGCATGAGTTGCAATTTGCCTAAGGCACGGATGGTTGTCTCTGTGATTAAAGCCACGCCGTTCCCATTCAAAAGCAATGCTGAGGAGTTAAATCTGGGGGATTACGCAATGGTTTTTCCCTGCAAATGGCTGGAGAATGACAACAGTATGAGCCTGAGCTCAACTCCCAACATCAATCATCAGGGTCAGCTTCACCCAGGCAGAGTCCCAACAGC
Organism: Carcharhinus amblyrhynchos; assembly: GCF_965287045.1. Lineage (NCBI taxonomy): Eukaryota > Metazoa > Chordata > Chondrichthyes > Carcharhiniformes > Carcharhinidae > Carcharhinus > Carcharhinus amblyrhynchos. Next base: position 36,419,302 of record NC_137337.1, read on the forward strand.
CCTGCATCTGAGGTAAAGACGGCTGAGCTCCCCATTATGGATCTTAGCGGAGGTATGCTGCACAGATAAGGGGCTGTCAAGTTATTTCTTAAAAGCTATTGCAATGAATAGTGCCAGAAAGAGAAAACAAGATTGTATTTTTTGCAAACTGGGGTGACTCTCAAATTTGGCCACTCTTTGTAACTGGCAGATAAAATTGCAATCTTGTAAGGTTTCAGCTGTAAGGTGTAGTGTTCCTCCAGATTCTAATGACATATTTAGTTTGTGGTGAGCAGGTTTGCTGGAAATCACTTGCTTTTGCTTCCACCTCCAAGACCAGTGTGGATTTCAACAGTTTTTGAAAAAAGAAATTAACAAATATAGCTGAATAGTTCAGGTTAATTTCCGGTTCTATCAGCATCTTTCTTTCTCTCGCATTTTTGAATGCAACATGTTTTGTTGATTTAATTTGTGAGTAATATTTCCTCTTTCTCCCCAAACTGTGAAATGTTTAATTCAATTATTCTTAATTTAAGATGGGCATTTCAAAAGATATATATGTAAATATAATTTGAGATTTTGAATGGCCTAAAATGGCAAGTATCTATGTGGAACCTGCCAAAATTGCAGCAGGCGCCAACATTCCATATCTCCAAGGAGGTGGAACATCGGGTGGCCCTATCCCTTGTATGTTACTGGCCACTGTTGATTCAATGATTATTGTAAATTGTGCATCTTTACAAATTTGTATGTACTGTAAAACGATAGTTGGGGTGATTGTGTGATTTGATAATTTATTGGTATTTGTTTTGAAAACTTTCCAACCTTTTTGTCTGGTGTAATATTAATTTTTCTTGTTCAATAAATGTGCTACTCTTTGTGTTAAAGTTATACTCAAAAGAAACTACTCAAAAATTAGGATCCAGCAATCCAGGTTTCGGTCTGGGATTGGATTTGTCCAGTATTAATGTCTGGGATCACAACAATGGACACGGAGTAGAAAGGATGGAGGGGGTCATGAGTGGAGAACGATACAAGGAAGTGATCAAATATGGCTTTATCTGATTAAATGATGGGAGTAGTGTGAGATGGCAAAGTCAAGGAAGTAGCTGCGAATGTGGGTGAGAAGGTTTAAATGGAGGGAGAGATTAGGGGCATTAGAAGGGTAGTGAACTCTGGAGATAGAGCCTGGTGAATTGAGATGGAAGTTGAAATCACATAGATGAGACTACACTTGGTAAGAGAAGAAAGCAAAGGAAATTTTTACTGAGTATTTTTACGGTAGTTCGTCTGTTCATTTTATTCTGTGATGCATTAACTGATTTTGGTCTTCTGGGTCAACCTCAGAATTGCAACATGATTTATTTTTGGCTATAATCAATTGGATAGGATGGCCCTTTCAGTTGTGTTTCTTGTTCTTCCTTGATGTCCTGCCTCTCATTGCAACTGGTACTGTTGTCTTTTATCAACTTCGGAGACTTGGGTCAGTGCTCACTCTTCCTATTGCTACTCAATTGCCCTATTAGTGAACTGATAGAACAGTGAATTAGTTGAAGTATTAAAGATTAATGTAGTATGATTTAATGCCTTTGTACTCCCATCAAGAGGCACTACTGCTGGGGTAATAAATTGCAAGTTCGGGTACGCTGCAGTTTTCGCAGCAATCAATTGTCGCACTCCATATATCAAATGTCCATGTACTCATATTTTGAAGGAAGCATATTCCTGTAGACCGTTTTCTAGTGAAAAAGAAAAGTATTTTCTTTAACAGCAACTACTGGACCAATATGATGTGGGCATAGTGGTTAGCATTGCTGCCTCACAGTCAGGGTTCAATTCCCGGCTTGGGTCACTGTCTGTGTGGAGTCTGCAGTTTTCCCTGTGTCTGCGTGTGTTTCCTCCACAGGCTCCCATTTCCTCCCACGGTCCGAAGGATGTGCTGTTTAGGTGCATTGGCTATGCCAACCCTCCCTCAGTATACTGAGTGTGGAGATTAGGGGATTTTCACAGTAACTTCATTGCAGTGTTAATGTAAGCCTACTTGTGACACTAATAAACTTTAAAACTGATTTAATCTTAAGTAGAGCATCTCCATTTTGTTTTAGCCAGCTGTTGTATCTTTTTTTTACTAATAATGTCTCAAGTTATTGTATACTCTTTACAAAAACAGAAGCACTGAAATGCACGAGTATTTTTTAAAACTGTAAGCAATGGGGCTAACTGCTTTGCTGTTAGAGTTGTAAATAAACCATTTTGTTGAATTGATTCCATACGTTAGCCATGAAATTTGTAAATTCTTCAGCTATGTGAATTGTCTTACAATATCAATAGGTTTTATATTATTAAATATATATCTAAGCTGTACTATAATGCTTCTCTCAGTAGATAAACTGTATTTTGTGATACCTGTAATTGAACTAGGGCCAGTGAAGACTGCATTCTTGGTTTGGTTTTTTTAATCACCATCCCTTACCTGTAAAATTTTGATTTTAGGCTATTCGCATTTTGGTACAAGAGCGATTAAGTCCAGAGGCCATTGCAAAAGCAAACCGATCGAAAGAGGTAAACACTGATTTAAAAGACGGTTCAGAATGACAATTTTTTTGTTTTAAGCTTTGATTTGTATGATTAATAGGTAAAGTTGCTGTGACTGCTAGTGATTTAACCTGAGAATCGCCACACCTCAGGTAAGGAGAAAGGTTGAGAAGCTGGGCCTTCATGAGTAACCTTAGGCAGTGTGGGAATTGAACCCACGCTGTTGGCATCGCTTTGCATCACTAACCAGCTGACCAATCAACTGAGCTAAACTGACACAGTTGAATCAGATGTACAACTCTGTGGACCTTTTGTTACTCAGTTTTGGTTTGATTTTAAGTGAAAAACAGGTTTGAGAATTTTAAAATAAGACCACAGAGAAAGAAAATTACTTAGTGTAGAAAGATCAAACCAGAAAAGGAATGCTTTGATTTAACCAGTTTTGGAATAACATAGAAATGTTACATCACAATGACTAGACTACACTGTTGAAACAATTAAAAATCATATTGTTTTGTGTCAGAAACATGGTTAACCTTCAGTGATGAGAGAGAAGGATAACAACAGTGGGCTAACAGCTTTGAAGAAGGATACACCACACAAGGAAGGAAGTAGGATGTGTGTTTGTCTGGAATACCCAAGATATAAAGGAAATAAAATCTTTGGCACAGAATAAACTTCCTTCAAAGTTTGTCTGCCTTTGAAGTGTGCAGTACAAAAGGAGCAAAGTGACTAGGTTTTCTAAAGACCACCTGGTCAAAACAAAATGGTCAGAATGAGAAAAGAAAGAAGTTGTGTGCAGAAGATAAGCTGTATAATGGGGCTTTTGATAAAGTGGAAAATTGCCTTGCTGGTAGCAGATGTGGTCAGATAAGGTTTCTGTGAATGGCTCATCTAGAATCATAGAATCCTTGGTGCAGAAGGAGGCTATTCAGTCAATCGAGTCTGAACTGACTTGATCTGACAGAGTACTTTACCCAGGCCCTTACCCCAGATGGACGGCACGATATCACAGTGGTTAGCACTGCTGCCTCGCCGCGCCAGGGACCTGTGTTTGATTCCAGGTCTGGGTCACTGTCTCTGTAGAGCCTGCATGTTCACCCTGCGTCTGGGTGCTCCTGTTTCCTCCCACAGTCTGAAAGACGTGCTGGTTAGATGCATTGGCCATGCTAAGTCTTCCCTCAGTATACCCAAACATGCATTGGATGTACAACTCTGTGGACCTTTTGTTACTCAGTTTTGGTTTGATTTTAAGTGAAAAACAGGTTTGAGAATTTTAAAATAAGACCACAGAGAAGGAAAATTACTTAGTGTAGAAAGATCGAACCAGAAAAGGGATGCTTTGATTTAACCAGTTTTGGAATAACATAGAAATGTTACATCACAATGACTAGACTACCCTGTTGAAACAATTAAAAATCATATTGTTTTGTGTCAGAAACATGGTTAACCTTCAGTGATGAGAGAGAAGAATAACAACAGTGGGCTAACAGCTTTGAAGAAGGATACACCACACAAGGAAGGAAGTAGGATGTGTGTTTGTCTGGAATACCCAAGATATAAAGGAAATAAAATCTTTGGCACAGATGGCGACTAGGTATTTTTACATAACTTAATTGAAGTGTTAATGTAAGCCTACTTGTGACATTAACACACAACCTCTAAAACTATCCCTGTAACCCCACATATTTGCCATGGCTAATCCATCAAACTTGCACAAGAGGCAACTATGGGAGGAAACTGGAGCACCCGGAGAAAACCCACGCAGACATGCCGGGAACGTACAAACTCCATACAGACAATAATCCAAGACCAGAACTGAACTAGTCTCCCTGGTGCTTTGAGACAGAAGTACTTGGACAGTGGATCCCATTATGTTTTAACAGAAAGTAATTTCCCAGTGTCCATTTAGGGTGAAGGAAGAACACAACAAAGCCACCTCTGCTGTAGCACAATTTCACAATGGATCTATCTCTCTCTTGATATAGGAAGTTATTTTTCATCTCAGCACTAATTTCCAGATTACTCAGCCTTGCAATTGCGTGTTGACCTATTGTGCTGTGTTGGCTTTGATGCTTATCTGTCAAACAAAGCAAACTAATCTATCAGATGGAATGACTTTATAGCTCTGTAACTTTGCTGTGTGAAACTGTTTGAAAAGTAATAATAGTTATCATGCAGCCTATCTTCCTAAATGGCTGTAACATTGTATTAGTGTATGTGACAGCTATTGACACTTTAAAACAGGCATGTTTTAACTCAAGATATTTGAAGGTATGTGCCCATGCAAGCTCTGGTTGAATCCCATTTTGAATACTGGGCACCAAATCACAGGCCTTCAATACCATTCATTAAAATTGAAAATTTCAAAACTGAGGTTAATTAAGTTTTGTTCAGCAAGCGCATTAACAGCTTTGGATCCAAGGCAGGTAGATGGAATTAGAATACGGATTAGCCAAGATTTAATTGAATGGCAGAACAAGCTTAAGGGACTTGACACCTTCTGTTCCAAAATCAACACTTCCCTAAAAACGACACCAGTTCTTTTCTCTTACTTTCGTCTCATTGCCTTGGTGAATAAAAGTGTTTAACTCCTTCAGATCCATTTCTGAGACAGATACACCATACAAATTCTTCTGCACCCTTTTGCAGAGACATTTCTCAAGGGAGCATTTGGTAACATGGCAGCTAAAGAGGGCACACTTCCTTATGTAGGCTGGTAAGGAATCCTTATCCTGCTATTTAATGGCATATTCGGTACAGTTTTTGCACTGCAATGGATAAATCACTAATAATGATCAAACCTGAGGACTGATTAAGTATGTGAAAGGTAAAAGGATAAGAAGAGAAGGGATAGGACCTATAAAAGGTGAGGGGGGAAAGGTTTGTGTGGAACCAGAAGAAATGGCGGAGGTGCTTAACGAGTACTTCGCCTCAGTATTCACAGTGGAAGCCGATCTGGGAGATTTTGTTATGGATTTGCAGCAGATGGAAAGGATTGAGTACGTGAATATTAAGGAGGAGGATGTGTTGGAACTTTTGAATTCTATCAAGGTAGATAAGTCGCCGGGACCAGATGGGATGTACCCCAGGATACTGTGGGAGGCGAGGGAAGAGATTGCAGAGCCCCTGGCGATGATCTTTGCGTCGTCAATGGAAACGGGAGAGGTTCCAGAGGATTGGAGGATTGCAGATGTAGTTCCTATTTTCAAGAAAGGGAACAGAGATAGCCCGGGAAATTACCGACCGGTGAGTCTGACCTCAGTGGTTGGTAAGCTGATGGAGAGGCTTCTGAGGGACAAGATTTACGAACATTTGGAGAGGTTTGACATGATCAGGAATAGTCAGCATGGATTTGTCAAGGGCAGGTCGTGCCTTACAAGCCTAGTTGAGTTCTTCGATAATGTGACTGAACACATTGACGAAGGAAGTGCCGTGGACGTAGTGTACATGGACTTCAGCAAGGCGTTTGATAAGGTCCCCCATGCAAGACTTCTTGAGAAGGTGAAAGGGCATGGGATCCAAGGGCCTTTGACCATGTGGATCCAGAACTGGCTTGCCTGCAGAAGGCAGAGAGTGGTTGTGGATGGGGCTTTTTCTGAGTGGAGGTCAGTCACCAGCGGAGTGCCTCAAGGATCTGTTCTGGGACCCTTGTTGTTTGTCGTTTTCATAAATGACCTGGATGAGGAAGTGGAGGGATGGGTAAGTAAGTTCGCTGATGACACAAAGGTCGGTGGTGTTGTGGATGATCTGGAAGGATGGCAAAAGTTGCAGCAGGACATAGATAGGATGCAGGACTGGGCGGAGAAGTGGCAGATGGACTTCAACGCGGATAAATGTGTAGTCGTCCATTTTGGCAGAACCAACGGGATGAACGAGTACACTATCAAGGGCAGAAGTCTGAGTAGTGTTGAGGAGCAGAAGGATCTTGGGGTCCGGGTCCACAGGACTCTTAAATCGGCCTCGCAGGTGGAGGAGGTGGTTAAGAAGGCGTATGGTGTACTGGCCTTCATTAATCGAGGGATTGAGTTTAGGAGTCGGGAGGTAATGCTGGAACTTTATAAGACCCTTGTCAGGCCTCATTTAGAGTATTGTGCGCAGTTCTGGTCGCCTCACTATAGGAAAGATGTAGAAGCTATTGAAAGGGTACAGAGGAGATTTACAAGGATGTTGCCTGGACTGGGAGGCATGCCTTATGAAGTTAGGTTGAGGGAGCTGGGACTCTTTTCTCTGGAGAGACGAAGGTTGAGAGGCGACCTGATAGAAGTTTACAAAATGTTGAGAGGAATAGATAGGGTGGACTCTCAGAGGCTATTTCCCCGGGTTGAAATGGTCGCTACGAGAGGACACAGATTTAAGGTGCGGAGAGGGAGGTTCAGAAGTGATGTTAGGGGTAAGTTTTTCACTCAGAGGGTGGTGAGTGAATGGAATCGGCTGCCGTCAGTGGTAGTGGAGGCGAACTCGCTGGGGTCTTTTAAAAGACTTCTGGATGAGTATATGGGGTTTAATGAGATTGAGGGTTATAGATAGGTCTGTAGGTTGGTAGGTGATGATGTCATCGGCGCAACTTGTGGGCCGAAGGGCCTGTTTGTGCTGTAGTGTTCTATGTTCTATGATTACTGTTTGATTATCTCAAAATTTCTTTCCACTCAGGGTTGATTAAAAACTTTGATATTTGTACTGAAAAGAGAAAGGGAAGGAACTAAGATTCAGCAGAGACAAACCACTGGTAATAGTATGGTTTTGGTCCTACCAAACTGACTGCCCCTAAAAGATATTTCAGGTTTCTCATGGAAAAAGCAGAGCACTTTTACCACCCCCCCCCCACCCCAGCACTAATACCATATATCCAACCAGTGATGAAGGACACCTTCAAAGTAGTCTCAGCAAATAAAGTTTTCTCTCAAACCCTTCCAGTTCATACTGTTCTTCCTTCAATCCAGTTGTATTGCTCATCTTCCACTCCTCTAGTTCATGTATTCTTTCTCCCTACATTCTCTTTCATGCTGACACTTGTCTTCCTCTTTCACCCAAAAGCATACTTACAATTTCATCCACCTCTTCTTCAAAGCACCACTTCAGGCTTCTCTCACATGCCTTTCTCCAAAAGCATCATTGTTCCCTCACCACGATTTTTATCGTCAGTCTCCCATTTTAGTCATTCGTTCCCCTTTGATCCAATCTGAGGTCAGTGCCTAACACAGTTCCCACATATTTTCTGTACCATTCCCATTGTTCTCACGTTCTTACCCACAGAAGCCACATCCTAGCCGTTAGCCCTGCGAGCTGTACAGGGAGTAGGCAGAGAGACTGACGGAGTAGCTATATGACACAAGACGAGCAGGTGAGGAACAAAGTAGTTCAGGCTGTGCTGACTTTTGTCGACAAATGCGTACCAGATTCTCTAAAAATCCATCATCAGCATGAAGCACTGCCAATTGGCATGTTTCCATGTATTTTTCTGCCCTGTAGATTAATCTGGACTCTCACATTGATTATCCTCAAGTTACAACTTTCATGTTCATGAACCAGCTCTGCAGTGAACATTAACTTGCTTCTGCAAGTTAAAATTACTGCCTTATGTTAGTATTTAAACAACCTTTATTGTTTTACTGTTTACAGTAAACTAACTGATGCTGTGGTGAAAATTTATTTCTAGGAAAAGGTTGTAAAAGTGTGGAGCTCTGGCTCTGTGCAGCCAACCACTAGAAACAACTTCTCACTGAATGGAAGTGAAACAAGGATTTTGCTAATATAGGCTTGCATTTTATTTTTCAGGGTTTAACTGTATCTCTGGAAAAGCATTTACTTGGCTTTGATACTGGAGGTAAGCAGAATAACATTGGATTGCAAATTTTGGATGCACTGGTTTGAGAGTTTTCTGTAATTTGTCTACATAAAGTCATAATTATAAAGGCACTGACAAGTGCAGCTTATCATATTCATGCCAGCCAGCTCTTTCTAGAAAAATTAACTACCTTATCTAAACATGCCGATCTCGTACGGCTCAATTAAATTTCAAGAAGAACAATATTCCAGCTTCTCCACCTAACCTTCTCACCTCTGGAACCATTTGATTAGTCTGCACCCTCTCAGGGACCTTCACATGTTTTTGAAGTGTGGTGATCAGAACTGGATGGAATACTCTTCTAATTAGAGCTTTACAAAGATTCGGAATAGTTTCTCTGCTTTTGTACTCAGTGCCCCTATTTATAAAGCCCAAAATCCCATATCTTTGCTCACAACTCTCTCAATATGTCTGGCCACTTTCAAAGAACTATGCATATGCATTCCTACAACGCTCTAACCCTGCACACTCTTTAGAACTGTGCCATTAAGTTTGTATTGCTTTTCCCTAACCTTTTTGCCAAAATCACTCCACAGTTTTCTGTATTAAATTCCATCTGCCACATGTATGCTCATTCTGCTAGCTCAGCTGTGTCCTGTTGTAGTCAGTTGGTATAATCTTCATTGTCGTATCTCCAAGTTTGCTGTTATCGTCAAATTTGGGCATTTTTACTCTGCATTCCAATATCCAAGTCATTTATGCATATCAAAAAAGCAGTGGTTCTGATTCTGGCCCTTGGGGAAACACCATTGTCTACCATCCTCCATTCTGAAAAACCATCATTTACCACAATTCTTCCCTGTCCCCAAGTCAAATTTTTTTACTCAAGCTTGCACTGACCTGTCTATTCCAGAAACCTCCATTTTATTAATCAGCCTTTTATGTGATACTTTGTCAGATGTTTTCACAAAATCCATGTAGACAACATCACCAACCTTCTGGTACTTGTGGGAGAAGATCAGGAAAAGACCAGTTATTTAATCAAGCCTGTCCCATCCTAATATGGTACAAGCTCCACTTTATTAAATATTGCCAATCATTAATATCCTGGAGAAACAAGAATTCAGAGGAATTAAAAGTCAGTTTAAGAAAGAACCTCTTGCAAATTCCTGTTTGCTCCCAGTCTCCAGTAAACAAATTCCTGGAAACTGCAGTGACTGGTATCATTGTTTATTTATCCACCTATCTTCTGCAATTTAATGCTTTGCAAACTGGTCCATATCTTTCTCGAACACTTGCAGTGAATCAACAGTCACTGTGCACATCACAACTAATTCCGAAAGTTGACAGCTCTCTGTAAAAAGAATTGTATTCTAGCATCCATCTCAACTCTCTTCACAACTTGTACTCGTTGCCCCCCTGTCCTCCTTAGACTATCTAGCTTTATTGTTTTAAGGACATCAGCCATATCAAAGACCTCAATGTCTGTGCTTTTTCAAAGTTAGAAGTCCCAACTGCGTAAGCATGTCCTAATAACTAATTGTGCTTTGCTATGGTATCAGTTGAGTATTGCTCCTTCAAATCTTTTCAGGTCTTTGATATTTGGGCAGCATGATGGCACAGAGGTTAGCACTGCAGCCTCAGTGCAGGGAACCTGGATTCAATTTCATTCCTCGATGACTGTGTGGAGTTTGCGCGTTCTCTCCATGGATTTCCTCTGGGTGCTCCGGTTTCCTCCCTCTATCCAAAAGTGTGCAGGCTAGGTGGATTGATCATGCTAAATTGTCTTTAGTGCCCAAAAATGTGTAGTTTAGGGGATTAGCAGTGAAAATGCACGGGATTACATGGGTAGGGCTTGAGTAAGACACTCTGAGGGAGAGTCATGCAGACTTGATGAGCTGAAGGGTGGCCTCCTGCACTGCAGGTATTCTATTCTACAGTATATCTGCCACAATGTGAAAACTCCAAAGCTGGGCACAGTATTCCAGATACAGTCAGGCCAAGGTCTTGTATGAGGAAAGGAAGGTACTCTAGTTTTATTTTGGATTGTTCTAATTAGATACTGGTGCCCTATTTGTTTCTGTATGAGATTTTATGGCAACGACAGGGACCTACGGTGACTCATAATCTGTAACCCCCAGGTGGTTCTGCTCAGCAGCTTGGAGAGTGTAACTTTGAATAATGTTCAATGTGATGCACTTGATCCTTGCTCAAATTCATCACACTGAACTTCCCTATTAAAAGACACGTGATACACAGACCCAATTCCCATTGCATCACAATCTAATCGTTTTTCATCCCAACTCCTTTGCTCGTATCTTTGTTATCAGTAAACTGGTAAGGGTGTGAATTTCTGTGTTGAACTGGAAGAACCAGTTATGTAATTATTATATTCTCACATTACACATTCCAAACTTCTTTCATAATTAGTTCAGTATGATTACATCAGTTGTTCTCCACTACCAAGTTTAGTTGTTCACAGTTGAATTCAGTGACAAAGAAAGCAGTACTAAATAATCAGTTGTTGAGGGATATTCATGCAGCTGCATTTTCAAGGTGGCGTAAGGCTTTTTGGTTTTGGAAATGTACACTGGAAGTTTTTTAAACTCCGTTCATCTAAACCAGTTATTTGAATTTCGTAACCTTCTAGTATAATCGTGTATATAATACGCTATATCCTTTTATCTTAATTACGTATTGTAATCCATGATGATGATTATTTACTTTCCAAATCAAACACGTGTTGAACAATTTAAATGTGTCTCCATCAACATTTTAAAAAGATATTTAACTTGCCTTTCTTTCCATTTCATCAAATTGAGATCCCATGTTATGGGATTTCTTCAGTATTGTTTGTAATCTTTGGTTTCTACTATTAATGTACTAATCCTTCATGTGATTAAATCTATAATATAAAGTTACATATCTATTCAGTTTATTCCATCCACATTGGTGTTTAACTTTTGGAGAGTAGTAAATCTAATCTTAGATGTCTCATTTCTTTTGTTTTCCATTAGTTCAATCACCAATCTAAGCTGTTAGATGATTGAAACCATGTCAAATTCTAACTACATTGGTGCATTCAGCCTCACAATCTGCTGTACTTTTAAAAAGTTTCCCTTCTCTGTCTTTGTATTTTTAAAATAATCTTTACTGGAATGATAGCCTAGATTTCTTCAATGGTCTTGCTTCTCGTATACACGAAAGATGTAGATTCAGTTCATAGAAACAAGATAGGAGGAGGCCATTTGGCCCTTTGAGCCTGCTCCGCCATTCATCACGACCATGGCTGGTCCAACTCAATAGTCTAATCCTGTCTTTCCCCATAACCTTTGATCCCATTTGCACCAAGTATTATATCTAGCCGCTCTTGAATACATTCAATGTTTTGCCTTCAAGTAATGAACTCCACAGGCTCACCACTCTTTGGGTGAAGGAAGTTCTCCTTCCTAAATGGCCTATCAAAACATTATAGGACACGAGGATCAGGAATAGGCCATTCAGCCCCTTGAGCATGTGTACATGGAGGACGTGTTCAACAGGTTGAATGGCCTATTTCAATTCAGTAATTTTCATATCATGGTCAAAGTATTGGCTATTTCACTGTATTAATGCCTATTTGATATTTGCAGATCACAAGCTTACAATTTAGCACTGATTTGCATTGTACGGTGTTTGTATTCCTGTGAAGGTACCAATTCCAATTGTGACAGGTTTATTTTTGTGCTGGGAGAAATTTATACTCCAGAATTAGTCAGTTGGTCTTACAATGCCATTATTAGATGATCCTATTGTGTACCAGTCACATCTGTTCCAATCACATTCAAATTAGCTTTCTAAATTGCTTGATTCCATTGCTAGCTGTTGGTATGAATTTTGCCAGAAATACCATTACTGACACATCTATTGACTTTAACAGATGCCACCTTGAATGAGGCTGCAAGAGTCCTCCGATTGCTGCATATAGAGGAGCTACGAGACCTTCAGACCAAGATTAATGAAGCTATTGTAGCTGTTCAATCAATAATAGCTGATCCCAAAACTGATCACAGGCTTGGAAAGGTTGGGAGATGATTAAAAGGTGGAAATAGTTGGCAATTTGCACTGTGTCTCATTTTTATTTTGAAGCTAGACTTGAAAAGAAGGAAAGTAACTTTTGAGCCGAGGTGATTAAGTAAACTGACAGTGGTAAACAATTCACTAAAATGGAATAAATGCTAAAAGAGCTTGAAAAATTACAAAGTGTTTTTTGAGTTTATTGTTAAATTGGAACATAGTTACAACAGTGTGATTACAAGAATATTGTCTAGTTACACACGTTCCAAGTGATGTATATGCTTTACATAATAAGACATAGCAAAAAGTACAAAATTTAAATTGTTCAGGTTGTGTTAAAATTATAGTTTATGCCTTGCAAGAGAAAAAAACACCTTGCAGGGAATAACACTACAACATGCGCTGTAAAATGAAACCAATACAAAACAAATGTTTGAGAGCACATTCTTTTATTAAATGTTTATTGATACATTAAACAATAAGAACTTGTGCTGATCAACATATTGCTTAATTTCTTTTTCAGTGAATAGCAAAACTAGAAAAGCTGAATAATTTATTTTCTATGATAACCATTGGAGAATCCACATTGAGCCAGTTGGAAGTGGCTCAAGCTATTGCTTCTCCCCACCTGGAGCAGTTTAGAAACAAAACAGGATTATTTTTAACTTAATGTTGGAAAGCATGCTAGAAAAGCAAAATGTGCACTGTGGATGAATTAATGAAATCATTGAAGAGTTCAAATTATTTTTCATTCAACCTGTCAGTTTCTGTGCACATTAAAGTGACGTATTATCCTGGTGAGATAGTTGCATGTCTTCTCATATTTATGATGTTTTGATACTTTGAGAATATTAGACTGGGAGTAAACATTGTGTAACTAATATGAATCAATAGTGCACATCACTCTCAGATTTTACACATACAATGTCTACTGCCAAGCTATTTTAGCAACTTTAAAACACAACTAAGGTATTTAAGAGCTTTTGAGGCAAAAGAAACATTTCTATTCCTTCATAACGTTTATTACCACACAATTTTGTCTCAATGTAAAATTGAGTCTACTAACACTCACTGATATTTAGTAAATGAGGGAGCAGCTATTGACAGCTGCACATCCACAGTAAAACAGAAATCAGGAAATTCCTGTTCAGTTTGCCCTGTTCCTCTGTGAGCTTTGCAACACCAATATCTCACTGAGAGACTAATGAAACATGGGAAAGGTGTGAAGTTATAGTGCTTAGCCAATAGATATGCCAAAAAAAGTTGCGTGAATTTAATATTATAACTTGCACTTCCTGATTTAGACATTGCATGTCTCAGTAAGAGACTTGGGTGCTTGCTCTGCTCACATAGGTCTTGGATCCCCTGGAGATTTCACTGTCTACAACTGTAAATTGCCACTCAGAAGCCCACTGAAACTCTGGGCATCTTAAGCAAAATGAACAATGAGCACAGTTCTCATCATTGACCACATAATCCAGGCTAATCAATAGAATACCTTTGAGGTTAGGCTGAATCTAAAATTCTGAGTTGCATTTAATAAGAATCAGTTCCACATTATGAAATCTGAAAACACCTGGATTAAACTGAACTCTCTGCAACCTTTCAAGTTTTTTATTACCGGGATTTTTTTTAAAAAAAACTTGAGTGGTTATAGTATGTTATTTCCTACCCCTACTCTTAATCTGTAACAAAGGTTGGCTGCCTGTTGCAAAATATTTTGATAATTCCCCAACTCAATTTTGAACCTTCTGCACCTTAATAAGGAAAAAAAACGTTTAGATTCTCTAGATGCTTTTCTTCCTGCCTGTCTTTTGTCTGCTTTGGTTGTCCTTTTCAGGAGCACAGGTTGAAAATGCATGTCTAAAGTCTAGTTTGTAGACTGTTTTCTAGGATTAAGGACACCTGCAGGGGAGGGTCACTGACAATAACACAATATCTAACTCATCTTCAGAGTTGCTGGGTATAGTTTATGTAAATTATTTTCTAGTTGGAGGGATACTGCATCAAAACTATACTGAATAGAATCTATGTTGTAAAACCACTAAAATTTGTGACAGCATCAGCACTGGATCAGTAAACTTTGCTGACATCCGTAGCTTCATTTATTAAATAGACCAATTAAAAACTACAGTCTACACTTCAGAAATATATAATAGTTCTAGAGTGACTTGACATGTAATTGCATTTCTGTGCCAGAGTCAACCGTAAAGATCAGGAATGAGCTACAGAATCAGACCAGTTCTTTTCATAAGAACTAGGAGCAGGAGTAGGCCATCTGACCCCTCAAGCCTACTCTGCCATTCAATAAGATCATGGCTGATCTTGAAAATGGAAGTCAACTTTTAAGGGAAAAAGATGCCTAACTTTAAAATATTCATGATGTAAAGAGATTTATTAAATTTGAGTAATAACTTTTGAACTAGTTTGGCAATTTTTATGCTTCGAAAATAAATAGCCCAAATGTAATATGATTTGTTGTACATATTATTTCATTGCCTGCCATGGTCAAACATAACCACCTGACATTTTGGGTTTTGTCTGTCATATTTGTCTGACACAGCCAGAATATGTCAGGCTAGTCATAAATGACACTCAAATTGCTGCTTTACTGATACAATTATGCAGGCATTTCACAAAATAAAACCAGTATTACTGTAGTTTGTTCCAGATTAAATCCGCTGATGTACCAAGCTGTGGCTCAATTTGTAACATTGCTTTGTGGTTAAAGCAATTTTGGTTAAAGAGAAATTTTCACTCTAAGCAGGAGCTATTTATTTGCGTCATCAAACTACGGTACATTCACGTATCTGATTCATCTCTATATTGTATGCACCTTGACAAAGTTGTAACAATTGGCTGAATAACTAAATCTTGCTGAGTTTCAAGATGTCAAACTTTTAAAAATCACGATCAATTGCAGTTTGAAGCTGATTGAAGAATGACAGTCCAGTAAATTCCGGGTGATGGGAAAGGAAATTGAAACTTTTGATAAACTTTTGGGAAAAAAAACCATCTTCCCTTAAACCATCGTTTAAATGTTTGTAGTTTTCTTATGCTCCACTGCATCGCATACTTATGTTATGTATCCAGCACAGTACTACTGTTTAAGCTTATGTTCCTAAATTTCCGATCAGGTAGGCTTGTATTTGTACCAGTCAGTCATTGTTTCCAATATATCAGTCAAAAGGCAGCACAGTAGTGTTTTCTTTTAAGTCATGAGGTAATGGAAGCTACGTAACACATTTTCAGTTTGGTTCCCTACTAACCGTGGGGGAAAAGTATACACCAATCTGTGCAGCATTCTGCTCCAAATAGAGATCTCCTTTTCCTCCGTTTGTATTAAGTTGAAACATAGTCGTCATTACCAGCAGAGTCATTATTTTCTTCCTGCCAGAAATGAAAGAAAAAGTTGGACGTAACTAATGGACTTCTAATAGAAATGCATCCACACAATGTTAACAAAGTTATTTCACTGAGTCTTGGCAATTGTGGTGGTTTGATACTAATTTTTCTTAAAATAATACATTGTCCAGACCCCTGCCTTGTTAATTAAGAGTAGATTGGGAACAATTTCTCCCTATGTGTTGGGGGCACAGATTTAGGGTCAAAGAAGCAATGGTGGTGATGAGGAAAAATCTTTAAACAGAAGTTTTTTTGGGGGGTTGGGGGGGAGGTGGCAGCAGAGTGTTACAGTGGTTAGCACTGCTGCCTCCCTGTGCCAAGGACTCGGGTTCAATTATGGCCTTGGGCCACTGTGGAGTTTGCATGAGCTCCCCATGTCTGCTTCCTATTGCATGCCAAAGATGTGCAGGTTAAGTTAATTGGCCATGTAAATTGCCCCTTAGTGTCAAGGGGACTAGCAGTGTAAATATGGGGGTAGGGCCTGGGTGGGATGGATGTTGGTGCAGATGCTACATTGTAGAGTCTACATTCTACATTGTAGGGATTCTATGATCCTAAACTCATATCCTACGCTGAGCAAAAATTGAGTTTCTCCCCATAATTTTTTGACTTTGAGTTCTACCATGGAACCATACAGTGCAGGAGGCCCTTTGGCCCATCAAGTACACACTGACACATTAGAAACATCTGAACTCCCTCCCACCTAATCCCATCTGCCAACACTTGGCCCATAGCCCTGAATATTATGATGTGCCAAGTACTCTTTCAGATACTTTTTGAAGGATTTGAGGCAAACCCACCTCTGCCATCCTCCTATTCCCCCACACCTCCTGCCTCTCACCTTGAGTCTATGTCCCCTCGTGACTGGCCCTTCAATGAAGGGGAATAGTTGCTCCTTATCCACTCTGTCCACATCTCTCATAATCTTGTACACCTTGATCTGCTCCAACAACCCAAGCCTATTCAACCTCTCTTCCTAACTTAAATGTTCCATCCCAGACAGCATTCTGGTAAATCTCCTTTGCATCCCTTTAGTGTAATCATATCCTTCTGATAATGTGACAATCAGAACTGCAGACAATACTCTAGCTGTGGCCTTACTAAGGTTCTATACAACTCCAACATGATTTCCTGCCTTGATGGATAAAGGCAAATGTCCCATATGCCTTTTTCACCACCATAATAACATGCCCTTCAGCTTTCAGAGTTCTATGGACAAACACGTCAAGGTCCCTTTGTTCCACAAAACTTCTTAGTGTCCTACCGTTCATTGAATACTTTCTTGTCAACATTCTCCTTCCAATGTGTATCATCTCACATTTTTCAAGATTAAATTCCATCTGCCATTTATCTATCCATTTGAGCATTTTGTCCATATCTACTTGCAGCCCAGGACACTCCGTCTCGCTATTAACCATCTGTCCAATCTTTGTGTCATCTGCAAATTTACTAATCCTTCCCCCCAAACTTACTTATATAAATGATAATAGGAGGCCCAACATAGATCCCCGTGGTACGCCACTGGACACTGGCTTCCAGTCATTAACCTTTGATTCGGACCTTCAGCGCACCCTCCGTGCTCTCATCCCACATACTCCCTGTGTTGGGGATCTCTACTGCCTCCCAAAGATACACAAGGCAAACACACCTGTCGGCCCATCGTATCGGGCAATGGGACCCTGTGTGAGAACCTCTCCGGCTACGTCAAGGGCATCCTGAAACCTATTGTACAAAGAACCCCTAGCTTTTGTCACGACACTATGGACTTCCTAGGAAACTCAGCACACAGAGTAGTTGAACCAGGGACATCCCTTGTCACAATGGATGTCTCGGCGCTCTACAAACATCCCCCATGATGATGGCATTGCTACAACTGCCTCAATACTCAACGCCGACAACTGCCAGTTTCCAGATGCAATTTTACAACTCATCTGCTTCATCCTGGACCACAATGTCTTCACCTTCAACAACAACTTCTTCATCCAGACACACGGAACAGCCATGGGGACCAAATTCACACCACAATATGCCAACATCTTCATGCACAGGCTCGAACAAGACTTCTTCACTGCACAGAACCTTCAACCGATGCTATACACTAGATACAGCGATGATATTTTCTTCCTTTGGACTCATGGTGACCAATCACTGAAACAACTATATGATGACATTAGCGAGTTCCATCCCACCATCAGACTCACCATGGGCTATTCTCCAGAATCAGTGGCATTCTTAGACACATGCACCTCTATCAAGGACGGTCACTTCAGCACTTTGTACCGCAAGCCCACAGATAACCTCACAATGCTCCACTTCTCCAGCTTCCACCCTAAACACGTTAAAGAAGCCATCCCCTATGGACAAGCCCTGCATATACACAGGATCTGCTCAGATGAGGAGGATCGCGACAGACATCTCCTGATGCTGAAAGATGCCCTTATAAGAACAGGATATGGTGCTCAACTCATCGATCGACAGTTCCGATGTGCCACAGTGAAAAACTGCACCGACCTCCTCAGAAGACAAAGACGAGACACGGTGGACAGTGTACCCTTCGTTGTCCAGTACTTCCCCGGAGTGGAGAAGCTATGACATCTTCTCCGGATCTTCAACACATCATTGATAAAGATCATCATCTTGCCAGGGCCATCCCCACACCCCCACTTCTTGCCATCAAACAACTGCGCAACCTCAAACAGACCACTGTTCACTGCAAACCACCCAGCCTTCAGGAGAACAGTGACCATGACACCACACAACCCTGCCACAGCAACCTCTGCAAGACATGCTGGATTGACATGGATGACATCATCTCAGGTGAGAACACCATCCACCAGGTACATGGCACATACTCAGTCAATGTTGTCTACCTAATACGCTGCAGGAAAGGATGTCCCGAAACATGGTACATTGGGGAGACCATGCAGACACTACGACAACGGATGAATGAACGCTGGACAATTACCAGGCAAGACTGTTCCCTTCCTGTTGGCGAACACTTCAGCAGTCACGGGGCATTCGGTCTCTGATCTTCGGGTAAGCGTTCTTCAAGGCAGCCTTCACAACACACGACAGCGCAGAATCGCTGAGCAGAGGCTGATAGCCAAGTTCTGCACACATGACGACAGCCTCAACTGGGATCTGGGGTTCATGTCGCACTATCTGTAACTCGTATCACTTGCCTAGGCTTGTAAAATCTCACTTACTGTCCTGTTTGGAGACAATACACATCTCTGTAACCTATGCTAATGCCATCTCCACTCACATTGTCTGCATCTTTAAGACTTGAATAGCAGGTTAGCTGTAAAGACTTGCATTCTAATCAGTATCCTGTAAAATGTGTGTGTCTTTATATGCCTTTCTCTGATCAGAACCTTCCACACACCTGACGAAGGAACACCGTTTCCAAAAGCTTGTGGGATTACTATCAAATAAACTGGTTGGACTTAAACCTGGTGTTGTGAGACTTCTTACTGTCTTCCAGTCACTAAAGCAGCCCACTGTCATCACCCTCAGTCTCCTACAGCTGAACCAATTTTGAATCTACTTTATCAAATTACCCTGTATCCCATGTGAATTTATCTTCTTTACAAGTGTCCCATGTGGGACCTTGTCAAAGCCTTTGCTGAAATCCATACAAACTACATTGACTGCACTGCACCCATCTACACACATGGTCACCTCCTCAAAAAATTCAATCAAAATAGTTACACAATAGGGAAATTAGACTTGGACTGGAATTTTGTTGTCCCACCCACCACGGAATCAGAGTGATTGAGGGGGTAGGCATTGGAAATGTCTGTTGAACTCAGGTGGGATTTTACAGTCTCAGGACAAGCCCACCCTAGGCTGTGAGTTAAGGCACGGGCAGCAGAGCTTTAGATAACTTCAATTTACAGAGGGTAGAATGTGGGAGGCCAGCCAGAAATGCATGGCAATAGAAAAGTTTAGAGGTAACAATGGTGTAAATGTTGCTTTCAGCAGCAATTGGGACAAAGAGGGACAAAGTTGAGTGATGCTACAGCAGTGGAAATAGGCAGTCTTAGGGCCCGATTTTAGCATTTGGAGTCTAAGGGCCGGATCCGAGTGTAGTACAGATCCGAGCCTGGAATCCTCTTTGCAGCCCACGTATATGCTTTTTGCCGGCTCCAGTCTGATCCGTGCTGTGGGCGGGGCTTAGCGCTGCTGGAACGATCGGAGCTCTGAACTGCGCATGCACAGTTAGAAAATAATTGGAAACAGTGCACCCGTGTCAGATCGCTGCCGAGCCAGAGAAAGCAGATCAAGAGCAGCAAGCGGGAAGGAGGGTGTATCTCGGGGCGGGGTGGGGGGGCGGCAGATGGATCTCTGGTGTGGGGGGACAGAGGGATCCGCTGCCACTGTGTGGGCAATTGTTTGAGGGGGGGGCGGCGGCAGGAGTGGCGGTCAGTCTGGGTAGCAGGAGGGATGATTTTTAGCTCTCAAGGATCTACTTCCATTCTCTTTTTTCTAGCCCAGAACTGTGTTTCATGGTGAGGGTTTTCTCTGGAGATCTGCCCTCAAGTACAAGCTAGGCGAATCTTCCAGCAGCATTTCAAATCTGCACTGTTTGGTCCTTACGATCCAAATGCAAGCTCCCACACACTTTCCTCTTCTGTGGTTGGTCCCCTGTTGCTCTCTCTCCCCCTGACAAGTCCACCCCGCAACCCCTGCCCCCCCCCCCCCCCCCCCGCACTACTCAGACCGACTGCCCCCCCCGCCCCCACCCCGACTGATTGCCCACAGAGTGGTAGCAGGCCCCCCCCCGCCACCACGCCACCCCCCCGCCCAGAGAATGTTCTGGCCTCACCCCCCCACCCCCTCAACGATCTGACCTCACTCCAACCCCCCCCCCCCCAGAGAATGGTCTGACCTCACTCCCACTCCCCTCCAGAGGAACATCTGACCCACCTCCTGCCCCCCTCCCCCCACCACCAGACAACGATCAGCCGTCCTGTCCCCACCAGAGGTACATCTGACCTGCCTCCTCCTCCTCCCCCTCCCAACCAGATAACGATATGACCTCACTCCCCTCCAATCAAAGAATGATTTAGCAGGTTCCTTACAGCGCAGATCCAGAGTGGATCAGAAGAAGGTAAAGTAGGATTTGGGGGAGAGTTGGGCGTGTGGTTCATTAAGTCAATTTAAATCATCGGGCTGCCCGATTCAGGTGCAGACCGGATCCGCGCCCGAATTGGGTGCCGGTAAAGCCGCGATCTGCTCAGATTTGGGTGCAAATCATGTTAAAGACCCGATGCCCGAATTTACCGCGTGGTAAAATCGGGCCCTTTAGGGATGGCACCAGTATGAGGTTGGAAACACATTGAAGGGTCAGATGCAGCACAAAGTTGTGAACAGACTGATTTTACAAGATTTTAAAAACATTGCTGCATCAAGTTTCTTCGAAGAAACATACTGGCCTTTTTAATAATGGTATAGCTCAAGCCAAAACTGTAGGAAGGATTTGCTTAAACATCCACACCCTTTAATCTAATTGCACAGATGGATATCAAAGTTGGACTTTTCTTTCATTGATATTTTAAGTTAAAGGAGAATTCTCATCACCACTTCTATTATACCAATTCTTAAAATATTTGCCAATGTGATTGATGCAAATGAGATCACAGTTAGTTCAATGTGACTTGCATGATATAAAAAAACAAGTGTATATAAATATTAATATTGCCTCAAAATTACTTCCCAAAAATTGGAAACTTTTTCAACTTGCATTTTCAAAGTTGGTGGAGGAATATTGATCGGGACACCAGAACATCCTTTGAATTAATTCTACAAAATATTTCAGGCCCACTTGAGCAAACGGTGGCACAGTGGATAGCACTCCTACCTCACAGTGCCAGAGACCTGGATTCAATTCCTGCCTGTGCAGAGTCTGCACATTTTCCCTGTGTCTGCATGGGTTTCCTCCAGGTTCTCTGGCTTCCCCTCAAAGTCCGAAAAACATGCTGCTTAGCTGCATTAGCCATGCTAAATTCTTCGTCAGTGTACCCAAACAGGTGCCAGAGTGTGGCAACTAGGGGATCTTCACAGTAAATTCATTGTGGTGCTAACGTAAGCTTACTTGTGACACTAATAAATAAACTTCAAACAGATAGAGAACCTTGCTTTAATAACTTTGTTTTATTTTTAACGAAGGGCGAAAAAAGGTACAGCACGGAAACAGGCCCTTGGGCCCTCCAAGCCTGCGCTGATCATGATGCCCTAACTAAACTAAAAAAAAACCTTCTGCCATTACTCAGTCCATATCCCTCTATTCCCTCCCTATTCATGTACCCATGAATATCTTTAGTCTTTCTGTACTTAAATGTCAGTTGACGTAGTGTGAACATGCGGTTTGAACTCCATTCATGACCTTCTGATTCATGAGTTGCATTGACTGATTAGATTGTCATGACTTCGCTATGTAAACTCTGCTTTGAAAACTCCTTGCAAATTCTGGCAGCAAAAATAAGAGTAGCCCTGTAATACATTTTTTAACTTTAAGTTTTAATTATTTTTGTTTTTCAAATTCTGGGGTCTAAAGTAATGAGAGGCTGCAGTAAGTCTATAATATGTTAGTATTAGAAATAGAATGCGGCTGCAACTTCATATTAGGCTTTTTAGAATCCTCACAGTGCAGAAGCAGGCCATTTGGCCCATCGAGTCTGCACCAACCAAATCCCACCCAGGCCCTTTCCCCATTACCCGTGCAATTATCCTACCTAGTCCCCCTGACTCAAAAGGGCAACTTAGCATGGTCAATCCACCTAACCCACACATCTTTGGACTGCGAGTAAAACCTGAGCACCCGGAGGCACAGGAAGACACAGGGAGAATGTGCAAACTCCACACAGACAGTGACCCAAGTCGGGAATTGAACCTGGGTACTGAGCACTGTGAGGTAGCAGTGCTAACTACTGTGGCACCATGCTGCCTTTTGGAACCACAGGAATTGCTTTCAGAACACAATGCTTTAAGAATGGGAGGATGGGTGGTGGCGGTAATATTGCAAGGCCTAAGAATTTTAAATTGAGAAAGAATTATTTCCTGGTAAGGAACTTTCAATCTTTTATCCTCTTACCATGTGGACAACGAGGGTAAGCCACAGTTATTCCATACAGATGTGATCGCTGATCAGGCAAGTACTCATCAGTAATCTGGTCACTATCTTTGGTTACAACAATAATTCCGTCTCTAAAAAGCAAGAAATTGAACACAGAATTCAAGTTCGGAACTTTGAAAAGGAGAATTATACAACACCAGTGAGGTCGCCAGACACTGGTCTAATCAAAAGGTTTAAATAAGTTGTAAACATGTCATGTGAAGCCCTCATTTAGATAGCTGCCTTGAAGTTCCTCTGACATTTGTTATGTATGACATTTTCTGTTTTATGTTAGTTTTATTTTGATCTTGAAAAAGACTTCTGTAGGCCACTAAAAAAATGGGAAGTAAAAAGATTACATTTCATATACAGGCTGCTACTTGCAGTACTTTACACGTCTGCACAATATTAAAGTTGCCCATTCAACACTTAGAATTATTTTGGGAAAATTGCCCCCTGTATGTTTTCAAGGAGTTAGACATAGCTCTTGGGGCTGAAGGCATCAAAGGAAATTAGGGGAAGGAGGGATCAGCCATGATCACAATGAATGGTGGAGCAGGCAATCCTGTTGACCACACTTACATATTCTGCAGGTATTAATTAAATCCCTTTTAAAATAACCTATGGGCATTGCTTTCACAATGGTTTGTGGCAAAAAATTGCAATTGTAATCCCACTTGTGTAAAGATTTTTCCTCCAAAATTAGTAACTGACCTTGCTGCAGTTCTGCTGGGAAAGTAACAGTTGACAACTGATTAGCAGGATTGGTTCCTCAATTATTGGGTCTGACAAAATGCTGTGGTTACACTTAAATTAACAGTATGTTTTTGGTCCCTACCTTCTCCAGTCTGTGTAGTAGAAGTGATCTGCATAGGCAACAATACTGAAAGGATAGCTTAGATCTCGCTGCACCACGTGTCTTCCTGTACCATCTGAAAAGATGCACTCCAGGTCTTTGGTTCCTTGTCATCCCAATCGATAAAAGTAAGTGCAAGGAAAAAGCTAGTTAGTATTCAATAGCAAATTTCCCAAAGTGGGAATCCTCAGTTTTGTTTGATGTTCTTCATGACCAACAATTGTTTTTTAAAAATTTAACATCAACTAACTCGGTCCTTTTAAAATGGTTTCCTTTAAAAATTAAATCAAAAGGCATACCTGCATCAGCCCAACACAGTTGGGAGGAAAATGGGTCAAATGTCAACCCATTGGGCAAACCAATGTCATTTTTAACCAGCACCCTTCTGTTCGTTCCATCCACACGAGAAGTCTCAATTTTGGGAGCTTCACGATTCCAGTCTGTCCAGTAAAGGTTGCTGAAGGGAACGGATAAGAGGACAAGCATTAATGCAAGCAAGTCAGTGAATCTAATCTAAAAGCAGTGGAAGCCTGTCATTTAGCTTTTACAAAACAGCCCATGATCTTTTTTTAAGCTATCTTAAAAGGAAACAGTTGCTGGCCGCAGCCTTTGGTTCAATTCTGTTCCAACTTTGCCACTAGTCAGTGAGATATTCTACACATTTCAATTTGCTGCAACATAAATTTTCTCCATCCTAAAAAGAGAAATATTCCAGACCTACAATATAGATGTGGTACCAACATCTGTGCAACATGATGCCATATTGTTTAATTTAAATGGTTGTCATATGTTAACATTTTGGGAAGAAAACCTGGCTGTTGGCTTGATGTCCTGTAAACACTATAATCTTGTTGTCTACACAAGCTGCGTATGTTTGTCTAAATGTAAAGAACACAGGTCAAATATTTTAAAATTAGTTTCTTCTGGAAAACTCTACAGCTGTAAAAACTTGATAGCTTCATATGAAACCTACCCATTAAGTGAGTCCACTGCTATTCCTCTGGGATTTACCAGCTCTGTGTGAACAAGAACTCGCCGGCCAGATCCATCCAGTTTGGCCATTTCTATTTTATCCAATCCACTGTCAGTCCAAAACATGTTTCTATGGAGGTAGTCTATGCTCAGTCCTTCAGGACTCATCAGGTCTAAAGTAGAAGCAGAAGTGCAAAATAGTAGAGACAATTATTTAGTAACCATCTGACCATTTGCCAGTGTAATTGGGCAGAATCACTGCAACAGTGGGGCTTCTACCCACCACCCCCCACATTGGCATAAATCTAGGTGGCGAGGCTGACCTGCTGCAGTGGGTTGCATGGCAGCCAATTAATGTTCAGTGAGGTATTGATTCAATTAAGGCAAAATGTACTTGTCACCTGGGGAGGAAATCCTAACTCCAAGTTGGCAGCTCTTTGGAGTGGGTTGAGCTGATTTTGGCAAATCCAGGTAGGCCCTGGTGAAGTGGTGAGGACGGGGTGGGATGCTAGGGTGGACAGGCCATGCAAGGAGGGGAAAATGAGAAGAGTGGGGGAAGCATGTTCTGATGGACCTTAGGGTACCGCATAAGATATAACAAAACCCCAATCTCCTTGCCCACTACTAGCTCAAGCATTGAAAGCCAATCGACACTGGCCTCTGCCACAGGAGAAATTGTAGCAGGGGTGAGAAGAAGCCATTAAGTGGGTGTTAATAATTTCCTTTTAATGTCCATACCAACCCTCACCCCCAGGAAGTGTACAATTCTGCACTAAGAGTTAATAATTTCCATTGGCAACATCTCAGAACTTACAATCTAATGCAGTGTGTCACAAGATATAAAGATATAGGATTTCCTATATGTATTTATCTACTCAATGAGCACAACAATGAGCCTGAATTATAAAAGAAATTTTTGAAGCTAAGGGAAAATGGGAGAGATAAATGAAAGCAAGGGTAACTGCTATTTGATCTCCTATTCTCCTAAAGTAGCGAGTCATTTTGGGTAAAACTCCACAGGCTCAGACAGCCAGTAGTACCTTTTCCAACTGCCCATTCTTCTCATAAGCTTAGGCTGAGTGTCAGTAGGCTGCTCAACTGAGACCTGACTCTATCCTCATTTACAATCATCATGCACTTACGATAAGGATCACTAGGAAATGTTAAGCAGTGGAATCACCTGCCAATTACTTAATCACTGATGTATTTTCCCTTCCTCTATTGCCTGAGGACATTGAAGTCAATTGTAATGCCCCAACAATACTCCAGCCCCCTTGACTAATTTGGCATAGGTAAAAGATCGTGGCCATGTTTTTAACATTGGTTTGGAGGGGAATACATTAATGTAAGCCATTATTGAGTATTTTAACATGAATTGTAAGAAACACCACCATAAATAGCATAAGTAACACTTGGGCAAGACAGGCACAATCAGAAAGTTCAGAGCATTCCACTCCCACCCATTCATGCCCATCCTTTAAGAAGAATGCAGAGAAGACCGCTAATCTTGGTCAAATAAATAATAAATCTTAATTATACAAAAGTTTAACTTTACATTGTGTAATGTTCTCATATTCATGATTTTTGTTCTGGTCTATTGTAAAAGTGGGGCTTGTTAACTCCGTTATCTCGATGGTCTGTATGTGGTTCAGAATAATGCTAACAGTGCAGGCTTGATTTTCCTTCTGCCTGACAGAGACTTGGCATCTGCCTCCTTGCCTTGCCCCTGAGAGCAGAAGGCAGTGGCGAACCTTCACTGACCAAGTAAAAAGGCTCAGGATGAAACACCAGCAGCCATAAAGGACCAAAGACCTGTCTTCAGGCACAGCACATGCGACAATGATGATTGTAAAAGCATAATAGATTTTAGAACCTGAATTAATGACAACTCACCTGAATTAATGATAATTTCTGGCTCAGCACCTGGTTCCAAACTAACTCGATTAATAGTTCGGCCAGAAACATCAGTCCAATAAACCATCTTGTCCCTGCAGTCATAGTCAATGCCAATAACAATTGAACCCTTGGAAGGAAAAAATAAAATAGAAGAAAACAGTTAATCATCTCACAGACCACTGGTTGGAAATTCAAAAAGCAGCGAACCTAATCTGGATAAGTTTACAAATCAGAATAACAGCTGGAGACACTCAAATATACACTCAAATTTGCACACATTATCCAAATGGAAAGAGATCACAATGTACACAGCTTTGTTTAACTAGCAATGTTTTTGACATTAATATCGACTTCAACCAAGTTTAAAGCCAATTTCTTCTGTTAAACATCAATTTGTGTAAAATACAGATGCATAAACACCATTAGACATTGTAGAAAGGCGAACAGAGAAAGTGGCATTACAGGAGACATTTAAAGCTACCTATGAAACAAAATAGTATGTAAATGGCAGCAGAACTCGAATTACTTTAAATGAATGTTTTCTCTAGAGAGGAACACAAACCGATTCACAGAGTGTGACATTACTACCAATTATCTACTCCAATTTGGTAATGATCTACTACTGAGTATCTCCCAAAAATAAAAACCTTCTGCGGATGGTGTTTCATTACATAGAGTTGGCAGCAGGTACAGAACATACATTTGCATGTGCGAATGATGGTGCTCGGTATTCTGCTTCTTGCTTGCCTGCACACTTGGTCAATAAGCAGAAAGGCCCTGACCATTCCCTTTCATAGCTTTCACCTCCAGACTCAGCAAAGAGAAGACCTGAGTGAAACCAGGTTAGGCATACAAGATGGATTTTTTCAACGAAGTAGTTAAAAACCATGACCCCAAAATCCCTGGGTTGGGAAAGGGCATGAGCCAGATGTCTCCCTGAGGGCCATGTGGAATACAAGACCATATTGGTTTCACTGGAATTCTACATTGTTTAGATTCAATCTTTAAACACTGGTCAGTGGTGGGGCAAATGTATGTGCGGGGTGGGGTGGCAGGGGGGAGGTGGGTAGAGTGGGGGAGGGGGATCATGGGTTGATTTAGGATCCCTTATCCCTGCCCCATAACAAAGTGAATTGGGACGAGGAATTCCTGGGTTTCCTTGCTAAATTCGTACATCTAAGGATTCATTCCATTTCATCTCAGTTGAGACCAGGTACGAATTCATTTGCAGGCTCTATACTTTTATTGGATTGAGCTAAACCATTGCAAAGCAATGGTTTAGCCTCTCTAGTGGCAGAATGATTCCAGTGGAAAACATTTCTCTTTGACTCATTTAGTGCTCAGGAGTCCTGAGGCAGAGTGGCAAAGTACTGTATCACCCCACAAATGGCAGGAAGAGGCCAACGTGGGCCAAGTTCCCCTGGGCTGTTCCTGCAGGAACCAATGGTCTACCTTGACTCTGCTCGTGACCCTGTCTCCAAGGCTTGGAAGAAGGGCTGGGACTTGGACTGTGCTCAGCTGGGGCTTCACTCGGCTTATGGGGCAACCCGCAGGAATGTCAGGATCCATTGCTCAACGCAGGCTCCATAAGCCTGAAACATCTTCAAGAATTAAAGGATAAAAATGCCCTCACAAATCATAACACAAGAGAAGCAACTTCTGCTTGCTAACAGTGACTACTTATCAAACATAATTAACTGATAAAACCCTTTGGGATGGCTGGAGATTGTGTAAGCTGCTACATAAATACAAGTTTTTCTTTCAACTTACCAGTTAACATCTCTACATTCATTCATCTCACTTGCACTATCATACTCTGCAAATGAGATGAATTGAAGCATAGTATCATTAATTTTCCTGTCCCAGTGCTTGTTCTGATTTTTCTTCTCTATGTATGGGTGCAGTTTAATAGTATTAACCCATTTACATTAGCTGACAAATGAAAATAACCGGCTGTTTCCCCTTCCTAAGTGCTAAATTTATCTGGGACTGTTCCAATGGAGAAACTTATAAAAATAGATACTTTACATGAAGAGCTAGCAGGCTCTTGGCTCCCGCTTTGTTTAGTTGAGTACCATTCAGGGGCAGGTACCCAATGTGCTGTCCCTGAGCATATAAAAGGAAGGTACCCGTGCGCGGAGGAGTCACGACAGGCACTGGAGAAGGCTGTATGATGGGTGGTGCAACAGTTGGTATACCTGGCAATTTCAACAGAAAGAAACATTCATAAATCACTAGGATGAATTGGAAATCTTTAGAAAGCTGCATGGTTACACTGCAATGTGTCATATAAAGATAATGAACAAGAAGAATTCTGATTAACCAATACAAACTGTGACTTTGTGCTCTTGCTATCTATAATACTGCATGGTTCAACTTTGACTTAATTTGTAATAATCTTGGCTGCGATCTAGCCACCCAATTAGTCAGGGGTGTAAATCCCCTAATGGCGAGTGACTAGAAACAGGATTTGTGCTGGTGAGATCATATTTTGAGAACTGCACCCCACCCCCCTTTCCCCCACCACTGTCCCGCCGCCGATGACATTATCAGGATTCACACCAGAAAGGACATGGACCTGATTTCCATATATTTAAATAAATTTAAATGTGATTACTGTCCACGACGCACCCCCCTAGTGATGTGGTGCCAACATGCTGGCACAAATCACTGCTGATTTTTGAAAGCAAAAACCATTTGTGATGATCACGCCATGGGTGCAAAGGTGCCAGTCAACCCCAGGGGTGGAAGGAAAAGGCTGGACATTGTCCATTGGCATTGCCCACTGGCAGTGCCTCCAGCAGTGCCAAGGGAGCACGTGAAGGAGGCAGCATCAATGGATCTCTGGCAGGGGAGGTAATTTTCCTCCATGGGGAGATGGGGGAAGAAGTTCCCCTTATCTGTGCTGTGAGAAGAGGGCAGATGTCACAATGTTGGTGTTGCAGTGGGAGACTTGCCCCGTGCTTATGGGGGTCCCCAATTTCCCTGTGTGGGGGCCTGATCTCCATATCTCCAAGGCTGTTAGGGTGGTGGGTACTCTCGATCTCGAAGGGGGCGGGGGAGGAGCGGGGGTGGTGGGCCTTATATATAAGTTTGGGATCAGTGTGTTTTTTAAAAATTATGCTCCAAACTCACAATTCTGCTGTGTTTAGGTCCCGGCCCTCCAGCTGGCTGTGAAATCTTTGCCAGCACTCTGAAATTGTACAGAGTGTTGTTCAATCAGGTGAGAAGAGGCGTCTGTGAAGCCAGTGAGTTTCACACAGCTTTTCTCACCTGATCCAACACACTACGCAATTTTGGGAATAGCACACTCGTGTCAAAAGATTGTGGGTTGAAAGCCTACTCCAGAGCATAATATACAGGCTGATTTTCCAGTTTGGTATTGAGTGAATGCTGCACTACCCCTAGAATGAGATGTTAAACCAATACACAATCTGTCCATTCAGATGGGATACAAAAGGTTTCTTGACTCTATTTGAAGAAGAATAGGGAGTCATCCCTGGTGTCCTTGGGCCAATGCTTATCCCTCAATCAACTTCACAAGATTAGATCAATTGCTCGCTGCTGCTCGTGGGATCTTGATGTGCATAATCTGGCTGCTCCCATGGAATCACAGAATAGTTAAACACAGAAAAAGGCCATTCAGTCCATTGTGACTGTGCTGGTTCTCCAAGGGGGTAATTCACTGAGTGGCACTAACCCTGCCTTTTCCCTGTAGGACTCCACATTTTTCATTTTCAGATAATAACCCAATTTCCTTTCAAATGCCTCAATTGAACCTGTTTCCATTACACTTCCAGGCAGTGTATTCCAGATCTGAACTACTTGCTGTGTGAAGAAGACTTTCCTCACATTGCCATGGCTTCCTCTGCCAATTATTTTAAATCTATGTCCTCAGATTCTCGGTCATAGAAACTAGAAGCAGGAATGGGCCATTCAGCCCTTTGAGCCTGTTCCACCATTCATTTTGATCATGGCTAGTCATTGAATTCAATATCCTGATCCCACCTAGCCCCTAGAGCTATAACCAGTTTATTCTTGAAATCAATCAGTGCTTTGGCCTTAACTATATTCTGGTTCCAAAAGGTTTACCCCTTATCTTCAAACTATCACCCTTAGTTCTGGACTCCCCCACCATCAGGAACATTCTTTCTGAATCTACCCTGTCTAACCCTGTTAGAATTTTATAAGTTTCTAGGACACATCATTATTATTCTTCTAAACTCCAATGAATATAGTCCTAACTGATTTAGTCTGTCCCAAAAGACAGACCTGCCATCCCAGGAATCAGCCTAGTAAACCTTCGCTTTACTCCTTCTTTGGCAAGGACATCTTTCCTCAGATAAGGACAGCAATACTACACACAATACTCCAAGTGTCACCAACGCCCTATACAATTACAGCAAAACGTCCTTATCCCTATACTCAAGTCCTATCGCCATGAAGGCCAACATACAATCTGCCTTCTTTACTGCTTGCTGTCCCTGCACACTTACTTTCAGCGACTCCAAGGTCTCATTGAGTATCCACCTCTCTCAATTTACACCCAATCAAGTAATAATCTGTCTTCCTATTATTGCTACCAAAGTGGATAACCTTACATTTATCCACATTATACCGCATCTGCCATACAGATGCCCACACACACAGCCTGTTCAAATCACACTGAAGCATTTCTGCATCCTCCTTACCGCTCACCCTTGCACGCAGCTTTGTATTATCTGCAAATTTGGAGATCATACATTCAGTTCCCTCTTCCAAACCACTAGTCACTGATCACCAATCAGAAAAAGATCCATTTATGCCAACTATTTACTTCCTATCTGCTAACCAGCTTTCTATCCATCTCAAGACATTACCTGCAATCCCATGTGCTTTAACTTTACATAATAGTTTGTTATGTGAGACCTTGTCAAAAGCCTTCTGAAAGTCTAAATAAACCACATCTATTGGTTCTCCTCAGTCAACTCTACTCTTAACATCCTCAAAGAATTCTAATAGATCCATCAAGCATGATTTCCCTTTTGTAAATCCATGCTGATTTTGTCCGATTATACCACTGCCTTCCAAATGCTGACGTGTCAAATCCTTGATAATGGACTCTAGAAACTTCCCCAGTACTCACAATAGGCTCACTAGTTTCCCATTTTCTCTTTACCTCCTTACTTGAATAGACTCTTTCCACCAACAAGGACAGTTCCTTCCTATCCCTTACATCCACATCCCTTTTGATTTTGAATATTCCAATCAAATCTCTTCCCAACCTCCTCATCTGCTGTGTGTAAATCCGCAGGCCCAAACCAGGGCATGGATAACCCTTCTTGTGATCGTCGAGCAGAGAACAGATCGAGTCGGCTGAGTGAGGCCTAGTGGTGCTGGCTGGGCAGAGACCACCGGGGGGAGAGGAGAGATTTGGGGGAAGAGCACGGAGGCCAGTTTTGTGCCACGCCAAGCCATTATTTCCAACAGCGACTACAATCTAAAAAAAACTTTCATTTACTTTGATCTGAAAAGATGTTATATAAATGCAATAAAATAAACAATGCTTCTTTCTAAAAGTGCCCTGATGATTTCAAATCAGTTTGGAAAGCAAACATGAACATTTTACCAGCTTTTGTTCAGCCGCTTTCATTATTCTTTCCCTCTAATCTTTTAAAATTAAAAGATTGTTCATTTTCACTTTACAATCGAAAGGTGGAAGTTCTCACATGCTGGTGGACTGCCAGGTTCAGTTCTAGTTCCTTGAATCTCTCGACCTTCTTTATCCACACACCAACAGTAACCACTGTTTCCGTAGCATTGCAAGGCGTGAAAATTTCCAAACTCATCACACTCAGGGATATACTGATCATCAGCCGGTCTGCCATCATAATGTTCCAGAAGGCTCAGTCTCCAGCGTTCACACACACTCAGCTGTCGCTGGGTGGATTCTACATTTCGTGAATCTCCACCTGTTGGAGTGAAAGAATCGCTTAGAATGCTTTCTTGTAACCAGGCAATTCTCTGAATAGAGTGGAGAGGTCTAAGTCCAAAATAATAAATTGGAAAAAGTGACATAAATAACAGACCACCACTGGGGGGGACATATTTAAATGAGATTTACATTTAATTAAATTCAGAATAAGAGTAATAGCAGTGCATTGATAGTTGGATTCTAGGGATAAGCAGATTGGAGTGAAAAATAAGTTTAAAAACACAGACATTAACTACAGTGGGGGAATAATAAGTAACAAGCTGAGGAACATTAAAAAAAAGTGTAGAAGGAATGCAAAAAATTGAAATTAATAAGGCAATGGCAAGGGCTTTCATAAGCAAAGGGCTAGTTAAAGAGACTAGTTAGTGATGGAGGAGGCCATTTTGTACTTGAATGTGAGGTAATGACAGAGCAGCTAAATAAGTATTTTGTCTCAGTTTTACAGAGAAATGTGAAGGAGACTTTGTCAGAGTTCCTGAGGAGGATGTGGAAGAATCACCACTAGACATCAATATTCAAAGAGAAACCACACTAAAAAAATGTTAATTAGTCTGAAAATAAAAAAAGCCATCAAGGCCAAATGATACGCGGCCCAAAATATACCAGTGGCAGCAAGGCAGGACAGTTGGTGCCACTGTGACCGACACTGCCCTGCAGCAAGAAAACAGAGCCAGCAGCATAAACAGGGATAAGAGTGGGACATCTACACCCTCAGTGAGAGGGCATCCTGCCCTCCAATGCTGCCAGCTAATCTAGTTGGCTGGCAGCTCTAACAGTCCCAGCAGTGCCAGAACTCAGTAGTGGGCACTGCTGCAACTGCATGGAGGAGCAAGAAGAGGACAACATGAATCCTGGAATGAGATAAGTCAGGAGCATTGGACAGGGAGGGATCACAGAGAGTAGGGAGAAGGCAGGGACTGGTGGGGGCAGGCTTTGGAGGACAGGCGGGAAGGACCAGAGTGGAGGGAGTGGCCCTGATGGGCCCACGGCAACCACCAAAGGGCATACCCCCACTTACCCTGTAGTGTAATGGGTTAATAGAATAATTACGGGAATGCGTGATGTATTAGGCAACAGGGGAACGAGAGGCAACAGGGGCACAGAGGCAAGAGAGGCAACCGGTGCACGAGAGGCAACAGAGGCAACAGAGGCAACAGAGGCAACAGGAGCACGAGAGGCAACAGGGGCACGAGAGGCAACAGGGGCACGAGAGGCAACAGGGGCACGAGAGGCAACAGGGGCACGAGAGGCAACAGGGGCACGAGAGGCATCAGGGGCACGAGAGGCATCAGGGGCACGAGAGGCATCAGGGGCACGAGAGGCATCAGGGGCACGAGAGGCATCAGGGGCACGAGAGGCAACAGGGGCACGAGAGGCAACAGAGGCACGAGAGGCAACAGGGGCACGAGAGGCAACAGGGGCACGAGAGGCAACAGGGGCACGAGAGGCAACAGGGGCATGAGACTCCATACAGCAGATAGACCAGGCAGAATTCAAGATAGATATGCCTACATTGGAGCTCATCACCATATACAATGTATATCAGTGGTGGGCAAACTATAGCCCAGGGGCCACATGCAGTCCACCTGGGTTCTAAGTGCAGCCCACAAGACATTTTGCTCACCGTAGCCCATGCACAGTGTTGCCTCATTCCACTGATTTCCATCAATGTAGTTTTTTTTCCAGCTGGTAAGACTGAAGTGGTATGCATGTGAAGCAAGGGCAAGTGAAACAAATTGCATGCTAATTGCACACACCACCGATTGGGGGATTCCTGCGTTCTCTTTGTGTCCAAAGTGTAAATATTCCTTACGTTTCTACCGTTTTAAGTTGATGATAATTCTACTAATATATAAATGATATAGCATTTTCTACAGCTGGTTATGAAATATTCAGCATGTATTGAATGTATTTATCTTATTCATGGTTCGTGAACAAGTCTGATTTCCCATCTTGAACTGAAGATTGTAGTCACGACACATGTTGTCCAATCACTAGCCGAGATTGCCCATCACTGGGAAACATAGTGTGAATAAACCAGTTTGAAGTCACTTCTAGAACAAAACTCCAGTCTCTCTGGATGAGACTCAGCACTAGTTTCTGAAACAACACAAGCTGTTTTATGTTGTGGTCAGAGCAGTCAGAACTCAGGTTAATTGCTTGCCTCACAAGCTACCTGGACTTTTATAATTTGTTTAAAAATGGGGACTGGGTCGGGAGAGGTGGTGGGGGGGCGGTGGGGGGCAACGGTGGTGGAAAGCCAGTGGGCTAACCATCGTATTTTACACACCCCCACCGTAAACACACCACTCCGCTGTAATTTTGATGGTTCTGTACTGTACACTGGCATTAATTAGATGATGGTCGTTTGTCTTGGGAACAGCAATACCGTCACCGAAACAAAATACATTTTAAGTAGTCTTTTATGAAGGAACAACATTTGATTTATTTTTTAAAAGTGTCTTCGAATTGAGAGGATATGTGGTTAATCAACATGTACAAGGAAGTTTCCAGATATGATTTAGGTGTTTGACCCACCTAACTCATTTTTCAAATGAAACCTGCAGTGATCCCATCACAGCATCTAGCTGCCGACTGAATTATCCCAGTATTTTAGCCCCATTATTCAACTCAGAACACAGTCCCAGACATTAATCACAGCAGCCGGTTGTATCACAGCTTGGTATGGATCCTACTCTGCCCAAGACCACAAGAAACTACAAAGGGTTATGAACGTAGCCCCCAGTCCATCATGCAAACCAGCCTCCCATCCATTGACTCTGTCTAGACTGCCGGTGCATTGGAAAAGCAGCCACATAAGGACCCCACGTAGCCCAGGCATACACTCTTCCATCTTCTTCCGTTGGGAAAAGATACAAAATTCTGAGGTCAAGTACCAACCATCTCAAGGACAGTTTCTCCCCTGCTGCCATCAGACTTTTGAATGGACCTATCCTATATTAAGCTGATCTTTCTCTACACGCTATCTGTAACTGCACCCTATCCTTTTCCCTTAGGTACTTCATGAATGGTACGTTTTTGTCTGTATAACACAGAAGAAACAATACTTTTCACTGTATCCCAGTGCATGTATCAATAATAAATCAATGTTTCCTGAACTGGTTTTCTTTTAAAAACAATTTTGTACATATGACTCTTTCTCTTGCGATCATAGTTTATCTTATAACAGTTCTCTGAATTAATTATTTCTATTACACTCAGCATTTCATTTGCCTTTTTCCTTTGACCCCCTACTCCTCCCCAAGGTTGCTTCAGTCCAGCTTATCATGCAAGATAAACAGGTTTGTGATTTACAATTGGCCTTATCGTGTTGTACAATGTTTATCCAATGCTTTGAGAAACTAGAAGAGAGACCACAGAACATGAGAGATCACAGTACCCAGTACATGCAATGAGACGGTTGTATTGTTACAACCTCCAAAGTCACATGGTCACATAACTAGATATAAAACAGGAATGGTATTCCCAAGACTGTAGTGTCACTAGGCTGGTTTTATAACATAGAATGCTAGAGTTTAGCTCAAATCTTCTGTGGTGGGGACATCTCTGTCAGATTGCCAACCTGCTCCTTTTCACTTACATTAATCTGGAGTTGCACCTTTCTTGGGCGGACCTCTGATCCAGGCCTGCTGAGGAATGTGCAGTGTAACTGCGCCTGAAGGCCCTCAGACTGCAGGGACATAGAGGGAAACAAAGGCATGCCTCCTTTTTACAGCACTAGCTGACCATAAATCAGTCTGTTTAAATGTCCCAGTCACTTTGGGCCCATTTCCTGCCCACAGGAGGTGGCACGTTGTTTGCTAGCAGTGGGATTCTCTGGTCCCGCCACAGTCAATGAGAGTTTCCATCAAAGTCACCCCACAGCTGCGGGAGACCCGCGGACAGGGGTGCGCTGCTGAGGGGGCCGGAGAATCCTGCCGGCATGAACGGCCAGAGAATCCTGACCGTTGACTGCAGAGAAGGTAAGTGTGTGAAGCGTGAGGGTTGTTGGGGTGGGGAGTGGGGGAAAGGATGTGGGAGGGTGGTTGGGGAACCACACTGAGGATGTTTTACCACCATGTTAAATGGGATAGACTTCAAACAGATCTGGCAACTCAAGACTGGGCATCCATGAGGTGCTGTGAGCCACCAGCAACAACAGAATTGTCCTCAACCACAGTCTGTAACCTCATGGTCCAGCATACCCCCCATTCTAGCATTACCACCAAGCCAGGGGATCAACGCTAGTTCAAAGAAGCGTGTAGGAGGGCATGCCAGGAGCAACACCAAGCATACCTAAAAATGAGATGCCAACATGGTAAAGCCACAACACAGGAGTACTTGTGTGCCAAACAGAATAAGCAGCGAGAATAAGAGTTAAGTGATCCCACAACCAATAGATCAGATCCAAGTCCTGCCACATCACCACCATTTCACAGCTTGGACAACTAAACAACTCTCTGGAGGAAGAGGCTACACAAATATCCCAATCCTCAATGATGGAGAAGCCCATCATATCAGTGTAAAAGATAAGGCTGAAGCATTCACAACAATCTTCAGCCACAAAGTACCAAGCGGATGATCCATCCTGGCCTTCCCCAGTGGTCCTCAGAATCATAGGTATCATCATCAGCTAATTCGATTCACACCACATATCATCAATAAATGGCTGAAGGCACTGGATACCGCAAAGGCTATGGGTTCAGATAAAAGTCCGGCAATAGTACTGAAGGCTTGTGCTCCAGAATTTGCCATGCCCCTAGCCAAGCTGTTTCAGAACAGTTACAACACTGACATCTACCCAGCCATGTGGAAAATTGCCCAAGTTGTCCTGTACATAAGAAACAGGACAAATCCAACATGGCCAATTACCACCCCATTAGTCTATTCTCAAATCATCAGTAGAGTGATGGAAGGAGTCATCAACAATGCTATCAAGTGATCCTGACCACACTACAACCTTGGTTCAAACATGGACAAAACAGCTGAACTCCAAAGGTGAGCTGCGAGTGACTACCCTTGATAGCAAGGCCACTGTTGAAATGACATCAAGGAGCCCTAGCAAAAGTGGAGTCAAGGGGATTCAAGGGGAAAACTCTCTGCTGATTGCAGTCATACCTGGCCACAAAGGAAGATAGTTGTGGTTGTTAGTGGTCAATCAATCACCTCAGTTTCAGGACATTGCCACAGGTGGTCCCAGGGGAACAGCCTAGGCCCAACTATCTTCAGCTGCTTCATTCCATCATAAAGTCAGAAGAGAGGATGTTCACTGATGATTGCAAATGTTCAGCACTACTTGCGAGTCCTCAGATACTAAAGCAGTCCATGAGCAAATGCAGCAAGGCCTGGACAATATCCAGGCTTGGATTGACCAATGGCAAGTAACATTCACATCTCATAAGTGTCAGGGCAGTGACCATCTCCAACAAGAGAGAATCGAAACATCTGCCCTTGGCATTAAATGATATTACTATCCCAGAATCTCCCACTATCAACATCCTGGGAGTTACTCTTGACCAAAAATTGAACTGGACTAGCCATATAAATACTGTGGCTACAGGAGCAGGTCAGAGCCAGGAATCCTGTAGTGAGTAACTCACCTCCTCAAAGCCTGTCCACCATCTACAAGGCATAAGTTAGGAGTGCGATGGAATACCCTCATTTCCCTGGATGAGTGCAGCTACAAAAACACTCAAAAAGCTTGACACCATCCATGACAAAGCAGCCCACTTGATTGGCATTCCTTCCACAAACATTCACTTCCTCCACTACTGATGCACAGTGGCAGCAGTTGCACTCCAGGAACTCACCAAAACTCCTTAGGCAGCATCTTCCAAATCCACCAGCACTATCATCTAGAAAGTCAAGGGCAGTAGATACATGGGAACACCACCACCATCTCCTCCAAGCTGTTCACCATCCTGACTTGGAAATATATTGCTGTTCCTTTACTGCCGCTGGGTCAAAGTCCTGAAACTCCCTCCCCAACAGCTTTGTGGGCGCACACGTACCACATGGACTGCAGCTGCTCAAGAAGGTAACTCACCACCACCTTCTCAAGGACAATTAGGATTGGACCATGAATGCTGGTCTAGCCAACGACACCCATATCCCTTGAAATAGTATTATAACAAGAAACCTGAACCAGGTGGGCCGCATAAATGGCCAGCACTCCTGCCCAAGAAATCTGAGAAATTCATTCTCAGAAGAAGGCCATTCAGCCCATTGTGTGCGTGTGTGTGTGTGTCAGCTGAAACGGAGCTTTTCAGTTTAATTTTACTTGCCAGTTCTTTGCCTGTAGTCTTTCAGGTCACAGTTCTTCAACTGCAGACCCAAGTTCTTTTTAAATGTTGTGAAGGTTTCTGCCTTTACCACCTTTTCAGATCATGAATTCCAGGCCCTCATCATCCTCTGGATGAAATATTTCGAGTCGGTATGGTAGTATTGTTGAGAAAAGACATCTTGTCAAAACTTTTCATCTTGCACTCATCAGGACAATTACAAGAATAACAAAGTCTTTTTCAAACAGTGCTTTGCAGTGAATTGTCAGTCACCATTAATTGCTGCATTGTCAATGGCAATGCCTCTATCAGACTTCACTTGCCATCCAATCAACACTCTCTGCTTATGCAGTATAAGTTTCCCCCTAACATTGCTATTCTTGTGATTGTCCTGATATGTGCAAAGCTTCCACAAAACGTCTTTTTTCAGAAACACTCAAAAATATTCTCAACTTGCCCAAATCCTTCTACCAATTATTTTAAATCCACGCCTCCAGTTTTTGACCTCTGGCTAAAGGGAATAAGTAAAAAAGTTAAAGTTTATTTATGAGTCACAAGTAGGCTTACATACACACTGCAATGAAGTTACTGTGAAAATCTCCTACTCGCCACACTCCAGCGCCTATTCGGGTACACTGAGGGAGAATTTAGCATGGCCAATGCACCTAACCTGCACATCTTTGTTCTGTGGGAGAAAACTGGAGCACCCAGAGGAAATCACGCAGACATGGGGAGAACATGCAAATTTCATGCAGACAGTGACCCAAGCCGGGAATTGAACCCGGATCCCTGGAGCTGTGAGGCAGCACTGTACCACCGTGCTGCCCCAGTAAGCGATTTGAATCTACTCTATTTAGGCCCCTCATAATTTTGAACACCTCAATTAAATCTCCTCAGTCTCCTCTTCTCAAGAAAGCAACACCAGCCTATCCAATCTTTCTTCAGAGCTAAAATTCTTCATTCCAGGCAACATCCTCGTTAATCTGCTCTGTACTCTCTCCAGCGTGATCACATCCTTTTTGTATTGGGATAATTAGGGCTGTACAAAATATTTTAGTTATTGCCTAACCAACACTTTATACAGTTCTAGCTCAACTTCCCTGTTCTTATATTTTGTACCTCAGCTAATTATATCCATTATACCTTCTAAAAACTTCATTCACTAATCCTGCTATCTTCAGCATTATGTGAACATACACTCCAACGTCCCTCTGTTCCTCTACACTTCTCAGTATCTGGCTTTTTATTGTATGTTTCCATGTCTTTGTTCGTCCTCTTCAAGTGCATTACTTCATAACTCTCCAAATTACATTCCAGTTGCCAATTTTCTGTCCATCAGATTCCTTCCTGCAGTCTTCTTTCTCACTATCAACCACATAACCAACTTTTGCATCATTTGCAAAGTCCTTAACCGTAGTTGTGGATCATTTAGATCAGGGTGGCACAGTGGCTAGCACTGTTACCTCACAGCGTCAAGGACCTGGGTTCAATTCTAGCCTTGGGTTACTGTCTGTCTGGAGTCTGCATGTCCTCCCCGTGTCTGTTTGGGTTTCCTATGGGTGCTCTGGTTTCTTCCCACAGTCCAAATATGGCAGGTTAGGTGGATTAGCCGTGCTAAATTGCCCCTTATTGCCCAAAGATTTGCACGTTAGGCAGATTAGCCATGCTAAATTGCCCCTTAGTGCCCAAAGACGTGTAAGTTCGGTGGATT
Organism: Carcharhinus amblyrhynchos; assembly: GCF_965287045.1. NCBI lineage: Eukaryota > Metazoa > Chordata > Chondrichthyes > Carcharhiniformes > Carcharhinidae > Carcharhinus > Carcharhinus amblyrhynchos. Next base: position 36,459,872 of record NC_137337.1, read on the forward strand.
AGCCATGGTAAATGTGCAGGGTTACAAGGATAGGGTGGAGGGGAGGGCCTGGGTGGGAGGCTCCTTCACAGCGTTGGTGCAGGCTCGATGGGCTGAATGGCCTCTTTTTGCACTGTAGGGATTCTATGCGTTCTATCAGTAAATGGACCGCATGGGTGGCCCTCCTTCATCTCAGTGGGCCGTAAGATTGAAATTAGGATTGTTCACTAACCATGACCCCAAGAATAAAATTAAATACACTTAATACACACAAAATATTTCACAATGAGTTATAGAAAATGCTTAAACATTTATATATCAATAGAACATTCATCAACGTCAAATGGTAAAAACAAAAGAAACGTTTACGCTTTGGACACAGAGGGAGCGCACGGCTCAGACAATGAATGCTGTGTGCAGTCAGCATGCACCTCACTTCACTTGCCCTTGTGCATCACCTCAGTCATACTGGTAGGAAAACAAATACGCAAACTGACATCAACGGAGTGCAGCAACCCTGCATGCGGGCAACCATCAGCAAAATGTCTCACTGGTGGCACTCGGAACCCAATGGGTCGCACGGGGCCCCAGGTTGGCCACCACTAATTTAGATTGTACATGAAAACTGGTCATGCTTAAAGTGGTTTAAACATCAAAAGCATCGTGATGTTCTGTGAACTTAGTATGGACTCAAAATTCAAAATTGTTGAATTTAAATATATCAAATTAATTTTCAGCACTCAATTCCCACTTTGCTGCGCTTTTTACATTGTTAATTTAAATTAGTGGACAAGCTTTTATCACAAAAATATTCAAATTTTCAGGAGTAAACTGTACAACCATTTGTTAAAATGTGAATGCTCACCACCAATTATTCCAAGGCCTTTGGGAACTACATACACTTTAAAAATGCTGCAGAATTATGTACTGGAAAATCCAGCTAACTCCAGAAGCAGCCTTATTCAGTCATACAAGTTTGCAATGCTGCTTGTGCCAGCAGTACTTGGAGCCAGCCCGCATGCTGTTCAACAGGCTGTTGTTTTTATGGAACTTACATGCTTAAAGCTCACTTTGTTCCAAACCATTGGATTCCCTTTGATGCCAAATGACATGAGGCAGTGGTGGAGTTGGGATGAAACCGATTATACACCCAGGCAGACATCATTACAGTACTTTCAAAAATAAAACTGTATATTGACTGACCTCGTAGCCCACACTGTGGCTGATCATGTCCAGGGAGTGTCCTGGTTTCAGGAATTTCCCGGCCTAATTCATCAACACACCAGCAGTGGCCTGTACTGCTGTGGCACTGCAGGGGCCTGAAGTTCCCTTCTGCGTCACACTGAGGGACATGTATACCAAGAGCAGGTCGAGCGCTGTGAACATTGAGTTCTGCTTGTATTTGATCGCGCTGCTCCACACAAGCTGTTTTCAGACGTTCAGTTGGCACTAAATCAATCAAAAAGAAAGAAGTCAGGTCTCAAAATATCACACAGGTAAAAGTATGAAAGGCAACATTCAAGGATTTAATATTATGTTTGGTATTTTCGTATTCCACAACCCACTTCACCAAACTGAACACGCAGCATCCAGTCCATGATAAGAACATAAGAAATAGGAGCAGGAGTAGGCCACCTAGCCCTTCGAGCCTGCCCCGCCGTTCAATAAGATCATGGCTGATCTGAAGTGGATCAGTTCCACTTTCCCGCTTTCTCCCCATAATCCTTAATTCCCTTGTCTGTCAAAAACCTATCTACCTGTGACTTAAATATATTTAGCGAGGTAGTCTCCACCACTTCAGTGGGCAGAGAATTCCAGAGATTCATCACCCTTTGAGTGAAGAAGCTCCTCCTCAACTCCGTTCTAAACTGCCCCTCCCCCTTATCTTGAGGCTGTGCCCTCTAGTCCTGCTATCCTTTCTGAGTGGGAAGAATCTCTCTACCTCTACCCTATCCATCCCTTTCATTATCTTATATGTCTCTATAAGATCCCCCCTCATCCTTCTAAACTCCAACGAGTACAGACCCAGTCTATTTAGTCTCTCTTCATAGTCCAACCCCCTCATCTCCGGTATCAGTCTGCGTGACCATAAGACCATATGATAAAGCTTGCACGACCATAAGACCATAAGCTACAAGAACAGAATTAGGCCATTCGGCCCATCGAGTCTGCTCCACCATTCAATCATGGCTGACAAGTTTCTCAACCCCATTCTCCTGCCCTTTCTCCGTAACTTTTGATCCCCTTGCCAATCAAGAACGTTTCTATCTCTGTCTTAAATACACTCATTCACCTGACCTCCCCAGCCTTCTGTGGCAATGAATTCCATAGATTCACCACCCGCTGGCTGAAGGTATTTCTCCTCATCTCGGTTATGAAGGATTGTCCTTATACTCTGAGACTGTGCCTTCAGATTCTAGTCCCTCCTACTAATGGAAACCCCAGTAATAGAACTCAACGGGCACAGAGAAAATCAACATTTAACTCATTTAGCTTCCCTGAAAACATTTCCAGCAACTCTTCAGTTGCATTTTAATTAAGTGTGAAGCATCCTTCAGTGATAGCACCCTTACCTCAGTCAGAAGACTGTGCTTCCAGCCACACTGCAGAAACTTACGAACAAATTCAAGGCCAGCACTTCATTACAGTTCTAACTCAGTTGCTATGTTTTAGATAAGATGTTAAACTGAAGTCCCATCTTTCTCTTGTTTTGATGCAAAAGGTCCCATAGAATGGTAAGGGAATTCTGGCCAAAATGAATCCCTCACCCATGGCTTCAAAATGAGCAGCAAGATATTGCTGTTTGTGGAACCTTGTTGTGCGCAAATTTGCTACCATGTTTCCCACATATAACAGTGAATGCACCTCAAATGTACTTAATTATACTGTATTTTGCTTAATTAAAACACTGACTGACCTGGCACTCCACATTGTGGTTGGCTAGTTCCAGGTGCTGTCCGAGTCCCAGGAATTTCTTGTCCATTTTCATTCACACACCAGCAGTAGCCTGTGCTGCCGTGACATTGCAGAGGCCTGAAGTTCCCTTCTTCATCACACTCAGGGATATAGGCTCCAACAAGAGGTTCACGCAGGTTCAACTCTGCTCGCAGTCTGTCTCGATGCTGCTCACAAGCTGTTTTTGGGCGTTCACTGGTTGCTAATTAGAAAGAAAAGAATTGTTGGGAATTATTACATAACAAAAGCATAAATTTTTGAGATTGTCCACTGTAACTTCCTTTTTTGTACACTGTTTATTACCAGTCTATGAAAGACACTGAAGGCAATATATATTTCAAAAATGTTACACTTCACTTATAATTTTAACTTATCACCTCAGATTGATCCCAATGACAGATGGGCAAGTGTGCACGTGCGAGAGAGGGGAGCGAGTGTGCACGTGCGAGAGAGAGGACCGAGTGTGCACGTGCGAGAGAGAGGACCGAGTGTGCACGTGCGAGAGAGAGGACCGAGTGTGCACGTGCGAGAGAGAGGACCGAGTGTGCACGTGCGAGACAGAGGAGCAAGTGTGCACGTGCGTGAGAGAGGGGTGAGTGTGTACGTGTGTGAGAGAGGGGTGAGTGTGTACGTGTGTGAGAGAGGGGTGAGTGTGTACGTGTGTGAGAGAGGGGTGAGTGTGTACGTGTGTGAGAGTGGGGGTGAATATGTATGTGTGTATGAGAGAGGGATGAGTGCATGTGTGTGTGTGTGTGTGTGTGAGAGAGAGGGGTGACTGTGCATGTGAGAGAGAGGGGTGAGTGTGTGTGTGGGAGAGATAGGTGAGTGTGTGTGTGTAAGACAGGGGTGACTGTGTGTGTGAGAGACAGAAGGGTGACTGTGTGTGTGAGAAAGAGGGGTGAATGTGTGTGTGAGAGAGGGGTGACTGTGTGTGTGTGTGTATGAGAGAGAGGGATGAGTGTGTATGTGAGAGAGGGATGAGTGTGTATGTGTGAGAGGGGTGAGTGTGTGTGTGAGAGAGAGAGGGGTGAGTATGTGTGTGTGTGAGAAGGGTGAGTATGTGTGTGTGTGAGAAGGGTGAGGATGTGTGTGTGAGAGAGGGGTGAGTGTGTGTGAGAGAGAGGTGTGTGTGTGTGTGAGAGAGGGCTTTCTGTGTGTGAGAGAGAGGGGTGAGTATGTGTGTGTGTGTGAGAAGGGTGAGTGTGTGTGTGAGAGGGGTGTGTGTGTGTGTGTGTGTGTGTGTGTGTGTGTGTGTGTGTGTGTGTGTGTGTGTGTGAGAGAGGGGTGTGTGTGAGTGAGAGGGGTGTGTGGGTATGTGTGTGTGTGTGTGTGAGAGGGATGAGAATGTGTGTGTGTGTGAGAGGGGTGAGTGTGTGTGTGTGTGTGTAAGAGGGGTGAGTGTGTGTGTGTGTGTGTGTGTGTGTGTGTGTGTGTGTGTGTGAGAGAGAGAGAGAGAGAGAGAGAGAGGGATGAGAGTGTGTGTGTGTGAGAGGGGTGAGTGTGTGTGTGTGAGAGGGGTGAGTGTGTGTGTGTGAGAGGGGTGAGTGTGTGTGTGTGTGTGTGTGTGAGAGAAGGATGAGAGTGTGTGAAGTGAGTGGGGTATGTATGTGTGAGGGGTGACTGTGTGAGGGGGAGTGGGATGAGTGTGTGCGTGAGGTGAGAGGGCTGAGTGTGTGCATGTGAGGAATGAGTGTGCGAGGGGGAGTGGGATGAGTGTGTGTGAGAGATAAGTGAGTGTGTGTGAGATGAATTGGAGAGAGGATTACACTCTTCATAGGAAACTGTCCACAGACACTCCCAGCTTCAAACAGGTTCTTGTCTCCCATATTTCTGAGTCAGAGCATCCTGTGACAGTCCTCTCTGCTGACCACACTAGCTGCAGCTCTGTCTCTGAGGCCACTCTCTGCTTCCCCCCACCTCACACCTCACTATCTGTCCTCTCACTTTCTGTACAAATTGAAATCTGCCCTGTCAATCTAGCTGCCTTTATTTCAGGTGCAAAATACATTTCCACAGCCTTTGACTTGGGGCCCTACACACCATGGTAAACAAGCCATGCAGGCCTGTTATCAAACAGATATCTTACCAGAAATCTTTATTACTTCATTTTTCTGTGAATTACAGAACAGTCCAAATGTCTAAAAAACTTTTCATTCATAGTAAATTAAAACTGACTGACCTGGCGCTCCACACTGTGGTTGACCAGTTCCAGGTGCTGTCCGAGTCCCAGGAATTTCTTGTCCATTTTCATTCACACACCAGCAGTAGCCTGTGCTGCCGTGACATTGCAGAGGTCTGAAGTTCCCTTCTTCATCACACTGAGGGATATAGGCTCCAACAAGAGGTTCACGCAGATTCATCTCTGCTCGCAGTCTGTCTCGATGCTGTTCACAAGTTGTCTTTGGGCGTTCAATATGTTCTAATCAGTAAAAAGAAACTTTTACAAAACAGAAGTGCAAATCTCTCCATTTGGATGGTGCAACATTGATTTCTTACACAGTGCCTGCGGTCACCAGTCTCAGTATAGGAAAGAAACCAGAACTAGGCCAATCCATTTAACATGTGATATAGTTTGCATGTGATAGCGTTAATTTATCGTTGTAAAATAGGTTCCATGATTTGGGGCTGGGGAGGTGGGGTGGATGGTTGGAGGGGCTGCCATCCTTGATGATGTAACCAGAGTGAGAGCCACTTCCGTTCTCTTGCTTTTTTCCCGTTACCCGTGTAAATACAATGGATATTTCAAGTGGTGGCAGCGGGCATGGCAGACACACATGACCATGCGGCAGGACAAGCTTTCCTGTGGTGAAATCCGCTGTCAGCTGAAAATACTCAACGATGGGGGAGCCCAGCTCATCTGTGCAAAAGATGATGCTGAGGCATTTGTTACAATCTTCAGCCGAAAGTGCCTTGACATGCAATGGCATTACCATTACTGAATCCTCCAGTATCAACAGCCTGGGAATTATCACTGACCACAAACTTAACTGAACTAGCCAGATAAATACTGTGTCTACAACAGCAGGTCCCGATTCCCCAAAGCCTAATATGAATTCCACTCACTTACTTCTCCGATATTCAAGACTCGCCAAAAACAACTCTCTTTGAGCTCCTCAGTTTTTCTATAATAAGGGGTAATTTTCTTTAATTAAAACACTGACTGACCTGGTACTCCACACTGTGGTTGACTAGTTCCAGGTGGTGTCCGAGTCCCTGAAATTTCCTCCCCCCTTTCATTCACACACCAGCAGTAGCCTGTGCTGCTGTGACATTGCAGAGGCCTGAAGTTTCCTTCTTCATCACACTCAGGGATATGGACTCCAACCAGAACGTGAGACCCACGAAGGTTCACCTCTGCTTGTAGTCTCTCTCGATGCCTTTCACAAACAGTCTTAGGTCGTCCAATGGGTTCTAAACAAACAAAAAATAAACTTTCATGAAACAAGAGTACAAATGACTCAAATGGAGTCTGTAATATTGATTTCTTACAAGTTGCCTACGGTAACCTGTAGCACTATAGAAAAGTGGTTAAGCCAATGTACCATAAAGTGTAATATAACTCATTCATTTTCTCAACTGGCTTCCGCCATTGTCACCACTAGAGTTATAACGTACCCAATGCAAATCAGATTTCCAAAGACTAATGCAAAGTTTATTTTGGACACCACTCTGGATTTTGTTTTCATTTGTAATTGGATAAATGTTCTTTTATTTGTTTTTTTATGAGTAACCCTTATAGCAGCAATCAGAAAATTATCCTTCATGGAGTACAGTTGGAAATAGCTTCTTTTGATAGAACGTAATTGTGTATGATTAATTTACAGGAATGCAATCAGAGAAAAAAAATGACAAGAATGTTCACCTTTACGGTAAGGAGACTGGAGTATTAGCTTAAGGAAATCTTGCTTTGGGCATTGGTGAGACCATAGTTGAGAATGGAGGAGTTTTTTTTTGAGAGTCTAACCTAAAACTTGGAAAAATACATGTTTGGAATTCATAGAAGCTGGTTACCATGGCAGTCACCTGTATTTACAGCATGCCTATCAGTCCAATTGAAGTACTGTCAAGACTTTTACTCTCCTTATCCAGAAAGGACATACTTGCTTTGGAGGTGGTGTAATTAGATTTCTTCCTGGGGTGAGAGGGCTGTGTTTGGAGAAAAGATTGAGTAGGATAGGCCTCATTGCTTTGGAATTTAGAACAATAAGAGGCAATCTCATTGAACCATACAAAATTCTTACCAGCTTCACTGGTAGATTATAGATACTGTTTCCTGTGACCAGTGAGTCTAGAACCTGGGATCATAGTCACAGGATAAGGGATTAGCCATTTAGGACAGAGATTAGGTGAACCCTTTACACTCAGAGTTGTTGACTTTTGGAAGTCGCCTCCCCTGAGGTTTGTGGATACGCATTTAGTGGGTATATTTAAGACCGAGGTCTCTAGAGCTTCAGGCATCAATGGAACCAAGGGATATGGGATAAGAACTTCTAGAAGTTAATTTAGAAGTTCAGCCCCGATCTTATTGAATGGTGGAACAGGCTCAAGGGCACATGTAGCCTAATCCTGCACCTTTTTTCTATATTCTTGTAGTGATTATAGTAAACAGTTAAAATTTTATTTCAAAAATATTTTATTCTCTTTTGCATCAGTTATTTTGCTGATTATTTGTATTTAATACTTCATTCATATATTTGTGCATTTCATCTGCTTCTCAATCTTAGGATGCAATGCTCCCATTTTGGGGCTAAGTGTTGTGATGGGCAGCTCTGATGGTGCCAGTCCCGCTGGCCAGATGGGTGGAATACCGCGCCAGATTCTGTGCTTGGAACCTCATTAATTATGCACAGACGAGTTTCCCTCCGACTCTTCCAGTGGGGCGGCTGCAGATTCATCCATCCATCCTCAGCTGGCAGGTTCAAAGGTCCCAGCACCATATTTGAATACCAGTCCCGCACACTCATATCACTCTCTCCAGCCAGCCTCTCTTCACCAGACTGCGCAGGGTGCCAGCAACCCAGAGGAAAAAGGATAGCAGCCTCAAGAAAAAGTATTTTCCTTGATTCAACCACCCCTCCCCAGGATCATCACACACAAGATGTCTCTGCCTCACTTGAACCTCTACCCACCACATTTGGAGTTATCATCCAGCCCCTTCCAGTAAACAATGTGGTATCACTTTGACTCCCTTGTCTGTGAGCTTTTCATGCAGCTTTGACAGGGTCCAGCTTCCCTTCTCCCCATCTTCCCTCTGCCTTCCATTGTTCATCTTCTTCATCTACCTCCTTGCCCCTCTGCCTGCCCTCGTGAATCCTCACATTCTCCCAACTCCTTGCACAGCCCTCCTTTCACATTGCCCATCTGTGCCCATGCCCAGCCTTACCTTGCACTCCATCTCAGCCTTGCAGATGTTTGTTGCAGTGGCTGCATGAGTCCCACAGCACCGTGCTGTCCAGATAGACACAGGGGTATGACATCAAGGGGAAGGAGACCCTGTGCTCCCCAACCCCAGGTACAGGAGGGTCCATGGGTCCAGCAACAGGGTGCTGTCCATGAAGACCAGCTCTGCATGGAGATGAAGGCAGAACATGGTCTGCCCGGCAGAGTGGTGAACAGTGCATCAGGGCCAGCACAGCATGATGGCAGGAAGGCTTTATTGCACTCACTCCAAAGTCTCTGCCTTGTACACACCATTCTTTAGCAATTGGGTTTCAGGCCAATATAATTTTGTACTTCTGTGACACAAGATTGAAGCTCTGATGGGAGGTCAGTGAGCAGCTGTTTTAATGAACATAAGAACATAAGAAATAGGAGCAGGAGTAGGCCGTCTAGCCCCTCGAGCCTGCCCCGCCATTCAATAAGATCATGGCTGATCTGTCGCAGCTCAGTTCCACATTCCCGCCCTCTCCCCATAACCCTTAATCCCCTTGCCTATCAAAAACCTATCAACCCGCGTCTTAAAAATATTTAGCGAGGCAGCTTCCACCACTTCAACGGGCAGAAAATTCCAGAGATTCACCACCCTTTGAGTGAAGAAGTTCCTCCTCAACTCCGTTCTAAACCGCCCCCCCTTTATCTTGAGGCTGTGCCCTCTAGTCCTACTATCCTTTCTGAGCGGGAAGAGTCTCTCCACCTCTATCCTATCCATCCCATTCATCATCTTATATGTCTCAATGCGATCCCCCCTCATTCTTCTAAACTCTAACGAGTACAAGCCTAGTTTATTCAGCCTCTCCTCATAGTTCAATCCCCTCAACTCCGGAATCAGCCTAGTAAACCTCCTCTGCACTCCCTCCAAGGCCAAAATATCCTTGCATAAGTGTGGCGACCAAAACTGCACACAGTACTCCAGCTGCGGCCTCACCAATGCCCTATACAGCTGCAGCAAGACCTCCCTACGTTTATATTCAATCCCCCTTGCTATGAAGGCCAGCATCCCATTCGCCTTCCTGACCACCTGCTGCACCTGCAGGCTGGGTTTTTGTGACTCATGCACAAGGACCCTGAGGTCCCTCTGCATTGTCGCATGCTGCAGTTTTTCGCCACGTAAGTAATAGTCCTTCCTACTATTATTCCTACCAAAGTGGACAACCTCACATTTGCCAACATTAAATTCCATTTGCCAGTTCCTGGCCCATTCGCCCAGCCTATCTAGATCCTTCTGCAGGCTTTCCACACCCTCCGCACAATTTGCCGTTTCACCAATCTTGGTGTCATCAGCAAATTTCGACACCATACACTCGGTTCCCTCCTCCAGATCATCTATATAAATGGTAAATAGCTGAGGCCCCAGCACCGACCCCTAGGGCACCCCACTAGTCACCAACCGCCAATCCGAATAGCACCCATTGACCCCCCAGTCTCTGCCTCCTATTTGACAGCCAATCCTCTATCCACGCTAACACCCTACCCCCAACTCCATGTCCCCTGACCTTCTGCAATAACCTTTTGTGAGGCACCTTGTCAAACGCCTTCTGAAAATCAAGAAAGACCACATCCACCGGCTCTTCTCTATCCACCGCCCTGGACACATCCTCATAGAACTCCAATAAATTCGTCAGACATGACTTCCCCTTAACGAAACCGTGCTGCGTCTGCTCTACCAAACAATTCTCCTCAAGATGCCTCGCTACTTTCTCCTTGATCACGGATTCTAACATTTTTCCTACAACAGACGTTAAACTAACAGGCCTATAATTCCCCGCCTTTTGCCTGCCACCCTTCTTAAACAACGGCGTAACATTAGTCGTTTTCCAATCTTCCGGCACCTCCCCGGAATCCAGCGAGCATTCTTGAGATGCAAATGAACACAGTGAGCATTCATGAGATGCAAATGAACACAAATAGCAATCACACCACCAGCCAGCAGGAAGACTAATCCATCATTAACCTGCCTATAATACTCCTGCCAAGGCCAATGTTCTATCACCATAACCTTTATTCACAACATGGAAAAGAATCACTTCTGCAGCTAACAGCTCACATGCTCCAGCTGCGGGATCTACAGAATAACGGACCGGGTTCAGGCAATGGGGTTTAAGCCTCGCTGCTTACTTCCCTTGCTTGCTCATTAGGGGAATTAATACTCTGCAAAAACCAAGGGGAGAACAATTGATGATTCCCCCATATCCTTTGTGGGCACCATGACATCACTATTGGTAGAATTACAACGTAATTTTACGTCAGTGGGTTCTGACTTTTTTGCTCCCACTAATTCTCTGCTCCTGCCCACAGCGCGAGGGTGGGAGAATTCTGCTCTTATGAGTGGGGATGTGCTGTGTGCTGGATGATAACAGGAGAGGATAATGGAAGAGCTGGTGGGGGAAAAAAATCGGGAAGGATAATTAGATCTTTTGCGTGGAAATGAATGTGGTCAGACCTTCTGTTGCCGTCATACATACAGCACAATGCCAAACAGTAATGATAGGCACTACATACACAGGAAATGGAAGATGACCACATCAGCAGTTTCTGTGAATTACAGGCTGGTGTTTCTCCAAGCTCCCAATTAGAGTCATTCACAGTTATAGAGTTATTATAGGCACAGGAGGCCATTCGGTCTATCAGGTTCATGCAGTCTCTCCTTGGAACAATCCAATCAGTCTTACACCTCAGCTTGATCCCCACAGCACTGCATATGTTAATTTATTTCAAGTGTCCATCCAACTTCCTTTTGAAATTGTTGGTTGTTTCCACTTGCACTAGCTTCATGAGTAGCAGATTCCCGATCATTAGCATTCACTGTATGAAATGTTCTTTCTTATATTTCCCCTGCATTTCTTACCCAAAACCTTATATCTGAATTTTCTAACCCTTCTACCATCAGCTAATAGGAACAGTTTTTCTTCATCTATATATTCAAACCTGCCATAATTTTGTACACCTCTATTAATTCTCCTCTCAATTTTCTTTGCTCCAAGGAGAACAACCTCAACTTTTCCAACTTAACCTTGTAATGAGAAGTCCCCATCCCATGAAGCATTCTGAGTCTCTACATCTTTGGAAGGATCCTCACATACTTCCTAAAGTGTGGTGGCCAGAACTAGATGTAATACTCTAGTTGGGGCCTAACCAGAGCTTTATACAGATATAGCAGCGCTTTCCTGCTTTTGTACTCAATACCTCGATTTCTGAAATCCAAGATCCCATAGGCTTTGACAACTGCACTCTCAATATGTCATGGCACCTTCAAAGATCAACTTGTACACACGCCAAAGTCTCTCTGTCCCTGCAGACTATTTAGCACTGTGCCATTGGGCAAAACTTAATGGAGCCTGATGGAATGGATATAATGAGGAAGTCTAGGTGAACTGGGTGGGATCCCTGCATTCAATTCCTGGAGGTAGGAAAACTGATCTGTATTTTAAGGACGGATGTGGAAGGACCCAATGCAGGAATCCCTTCCAGTGGCAGTGGGATATCAGTTAGGCTCAATAACAAGCCACTTGAGAGCACCTAAAGAGTGCCAGTATGAGGTGTCAGACTAAATTCCACTCACTAAGTGCCCCCCATCTCTCCTGCCAAAATATATCACCTCTCACTTCTCCATATTCAATTCCATCTGCCACTTGTCCACCCAACCTACCGGCCTATCGTTTATCCTGTTCCGCAATTTGTTCCAAGGACCAATTTGGTGAAATGCAGCAAAAGCAGCAGTGTTCTTAGCACCAATCATTCTCTAGTCTGAAAAATAACCATTTATGGTGACTCATCTTTTTTTTGCGCTTCAGCCAATTTTTAAAAATCCAATTTGACACGGATCCAGCTAGGTAATGGGATTCAATTTGTTAACCAGCCTTTATGTGGCACTTTGTCAAATGCCTTCCTAAAACAATCCACATGGACAACATTCACTACATTCCCTTCAGCAACCTTCTCTGGTACCCTCATGAAAAAATTCAATTAGATCAGTCAAACATGATTTTCATTTTACAAAGCTGTCCTGGCTATATTTAACCAATTCCAACCTCGCTAACTGCCTGCTGATTTTTTTCCCAGATTGTTGGGAGCAATTCTGGGAGACATAAGCCTCTGCACATCCCTGGCTACCCAATTTCCAGCGTCATCAGCTCCACGCCACAAATTGGCGCGGAGCTGAATAAATTATTCAAATGACCATTTTAATCTCATGGGGCATTTCACTCCAGTTGAGTTTATAACTGCTCCCCAGTAACAGGAGCTGGCTGCCTGACCTCGCTGGAGTGAAGGGGGGCCATGGAGGACTCCCCCCACCACAGGATTGGAGGTAAGGGGGAGGGTGCCCCTGGGCATTGCCAACTTGGAAGTGCAAGCCTGGCCCCCTGGCACTGCCCAAGGGGCAAAGTGGGGGCAGGGCCTCTGGGGGGTTAGGGGGGGAGATCCCGCTGCCACTCTGCACTTTGGGATCAGTGATAGAGGGAGGGAAGGACTGTGATCGGGGCTGGCCCAGACACGTCCTGGAGGCTAACGATCAGAGGGTGGGAAGATCAGAAGGACAGCATTGTGGGTTTGCGGGGCTAGCCAGCAACAGGGGGGGCTACTGCATATGTTCCAATCTCGGCACAGTTCCAGCTCAGTACTATGCTGCTGACCTCTTTAGTAGAAGTCGGCCCCATTCACTGATTTTTAGTGTGATTTATGCTAGAGCACTCTGTGATGCACAAGAGTGTGGGAGATTCACTGTGAAAATCCCACTGATGAAGCCAGTGAGATTTACTCCAGTTTTTACGTGAATTCTACACCTAGAATGTTTTGAGAGAATCCCACTCGTGGTTTCTAAAACTTTGCCCACTATTAATGTCAAACTAACTGGCCTATATTTGTCTGCACTATCCTTGCATTCTTAAAGAAGTGTCATTCCTTTCTCATGGGCTTTCAATGGCAAGGCCAGCATTTGTTGCCCATCCCTTACTGGCCTTGAACTGAGAATTGTGAGACAATTGCACAGGGCAGTTAAGAATCGACCACATTGCTGTGGGCCTGGAGTCAAAAGTAGGCCAGACAGGGTAAGGATGGCAGATTTCCTTCTCCGAAAGGATATTAGTGAGCCAGAGGGGTTTTTGCAGCAATAAAGACCTCCCTACTCTCCCACAACGTCCAGGGATACACTTCATCAGGTCCCAGAGATTTATCTACCTTGATGCGCTTTAAGACTTCCAGCACCTCCTTCGCTATATTATGTACACTCCAACCTTAATCACCACACTCCATGCATTTACTTTCATGCAGATCAACCCTGTCTTTGAATTCTCTTTAGTCCTCATTTGCCTGTTCCTATCTTATATGGAGCAACTGCATTCTCTTTACTGCAACTGCATTCTCGCAACACTCTCATTTCACATACCTTTTCCAGTTCTATATGCTGGTGTCTAACCCCCTGCCAACTTGGTTTAAACTCTCCCCACCTGCACCAATGAGACTTACCATAAGTACACCAGTCCCAGTCCAGTTAAGGTGCAACCCATCCCATTTAAAGAGGTACCTCCTCTCCTAGAACTGGTCCCACTGCTCTGAAGCCCTGCCTCCTGCACCATGGTCCAAGCTATGCATTGATCCTCTCTATTTTGCTACTTATCCTCTGGCTAGCACATGACACTGGGAGTAATCCAGGTGTAGCTAACTTTGAGCTCCTACTTCTTAATGTCATCCTAAGCTCCTGAAAATTTGACTGCTGGTCTTCAGTACCTGCTTCCCCTCACCACCATCACCACCACCACCACCAACCTGGTATCAATGTTAACCACAACTTCTGGCTCCCTTCCTGCCAAAAGAATATTCTGCACTCAGATAACACACCATGTGGGACTCACAGTCACCCTTACAGAAGTGTCTGTCCTCCTATGAAAGCAGCAAAATGGAGTACCTGTTTGAGAATGACTCCTGTACATACTGCCCCTCCCTACTCTCCCAGAATGCTATCCACTAACTCTTCTGAATTCAGCTTGGGTGGATGTGTAGCCATCTCCTGTATCTTCTGATCCAGGAAACTCTCTTCCTTCCTGTTACTCTGCAATGACTCCAGGTGACCTACATGCTGGGAATTCCAGAGCTCGAGTTGAAGCAGCTGGAGACATTTCACACTCTTGAAAACAAAGTAAAGATCTTTTGAGCTCCTCATCCTTCGCTACACAATTGGACTTTTGCTTAATTAAAACACTGACTGACCTGGCACTCCACACCGTGGTTGGCTAGTTCCAGGTGGTGTCCGTGTCCCAGAAATTTCTTGTCCATTTTCATTCACACACCAGCAGTAGCCTGTGCTGCTGTGACATTGCAGAGGCCTGAAGTTCCCTTCTTCATCACACTCGGGGATATGGACTCCAACAAAAGCTTGGGGTCCACGCAGACTCAGCTCTGTTTGCAGTCTCTCTCGCTGCTGTTCACAGGCTGTCTTTGGACGTCCAATGGGTTCTAAACAAACATGATGTGGAGATGTCAGCGTTGGACTGGAGCAAACACAGTAAGGAGTCTCACAACACCAGGTTAAAGTCCAACAGATTTATTTGGTAGCAAAAGCCACTAGCTTTCGGAGCGCTTGTTGCTCCTTCCATTTACCTGATGAAGGAGCAGCAAGCGCTCTGAAAGCTAGTGGCTTTTGCTACCAAATTAGCCTGGTGGACTTTAACTTGGTGCTTTTCTAAACAAACAGATAGAAACTGATTTGAAACAATTTCAAAATAATGCACCAATGTCTCGAATTGTCATGTAACTTCATTTCTTCTGCACTCCTGGTGTCACCCATCTATTTATAGGAATAATATCCAAGCCAATACATTTTAACATAATTCACATGAGATTGTCTTAATCACCACCTCAAATAGTTTCCAACTCAGACACCACCAAGGATCCACCTCTACACAGCAGAATTCAGATTTGTAATGAGTGTTATAAAGCTTATCTCAGACACAACCCTAGACTTCTGTATATGTAATTCCGTATATGTATCATTTTACGAGTATTACTCTGAGGAAATGTTATATCAGCAATTTTCTCAGAAATATTCTTCCTGGAATGTAATTGGAAAGAATTTTCTTTGCTAGAATATAATTGTGGATGATTAATTCACTGGGATATAAGAGGGAAAAAATGACGTCAGATGATTTTATGCAGAGATTTGGACGTCCTTGTATATGAAACACAGGACGTTACATTTGGCAATATCAGCAAATTTTGAAATCCTACTCTACATATGTAGCAAAAACCACAATGAGTCCTAGCGCTGACCCATGGGGTCATCTTCCAGTCTGGAAAATAGTAAATTACCATGACTCATTTTTTCCTATGCTTAAGCCAATTTCTGAAACCCAATTGATACTGATCCTCCTATGCAATGTGATTCAATTTTGCTAACCAATTTTTTATGAGGCACTCTTGTCAAACACAAAATTTATACCGACAGCACTGACCCCATTTCCCTTCATCTAAACTTCTGTTTTTCACCAAAAAATACAGTAGATTAGTGAAGCATGAAATACATTTTACAAAGCCACGTTGGCTATGGTCTCCAAGCACCTGTCAATTTTTTCAACTAACTGTTGATTATTGTCTCCAAAACTTTTAATGACAAAATAATTTGTCTATTGTTGCTAGGATTGATCTAACATCCTTCCTGCGATAAGGGTGCCACCTTTTTCTGATTTTTCCATGGGATGTAGGAATTGCTGGCAAAGGCAGCAATTGTTGTCCATCCTGGCTTGCCCTTCATCTGAGTGGCTTGCTAGGCTATTGCACAGTGCAGTTATACATCACCCACATTGCTGTGGGTCTGCAGTCACATTTAGGTTAGTCAAGGTTAAAAAGCAGGCAGATCTCTTTTTGTAAAGGGCATTAGTAAACAAGATTTTCTTTTAAATTGCAATTGATGATGGCTGGTCTCTATTCCTGAGATTAGCTTTATATTCCCATTTATTATTAACAGCATTTAAGCTCCATCAGTGGCCTTGGTGGGATTCTTACAGCATGAAGCTGATTTTGTGGATCACGAGTTCAGCGATCTTATCACTGAGCCACTGTCTCTACTGCTTTGATCTCTTGATTTCTGCACTTTGCTCCTGTCTCATTTGCTGTCACTTGCCCACTGGTGCCAAGATCAGGACTGCACGTCTTCAGGGTAAGGTCAGTCACAGCAGCCTCCTATACCGACTTCCTGTTTGAGAGTAGCACAAACTCCGAAGACTCTTGTACTTCCTGCTTCTTCCTACTGTTTGGGATGGCCATCCACTAAACAGCCTGAACTGAGCTTGATTGGGTGGGTGGCTACCTCCAATTCACGAAGATGAGTGGAAAAGCAAATTGCGTGGAGGGTGTGGAAAGTCTGCAGAGGGATCTGGATAAGCTAAGAGAGTGGGCGAGGACCTGGCAGATGGAGTACAATGTTACTAAGTGTGAGGTTCTCCACTTTGGCAGAAATAATAGTAGGAGGGATTATAATTTAAAAGGCGAAAAGCTGCAGCATGCTATGGTGCAGAGGGACCTGGGGGTCCTTGTGCACAAGTCACAAAAACCCAGTCTGCAGGGGCAGCAGGTGATCAAGAAGGCGAATGGGATGCTGGCCTTTATAGCAAGGGGGATAGAATATAAAAGCAGGGAGGTCTTGCTGCAACTGTACAGGGTACTGGTGAGGCCGCAGCTGGAGTGCTGTGTGCAGTTTTGGTCACCGCACTTGCGGAAAGATATATTGGCCTTGGAGGGAGTGCAGAGGAGGTTCACTAGGCTGATACCGGAGATGAGGGGGTTTGACTATGGAGAGAGACTAAATAGACTGGGTCTGTACTCATTGAAGTTTAGAAGGCTGAGGGGGAATCTTATAGAGACGTATAAGATAATGAAGGGGATGGATAGGGTAGAGGTAGAGAGATTCATCCCGCTTAGAAAGGATAGCAGGACTAGAGGGCACAGCCTCAAGATAAGGGGGGAGGCAGTTTAGATCAGAGTTGAGGAGGAACTTCTTCACTCAAAGGGTGGTGAATCTCTGGAATTCTCTGCCCGTTGAAGTGGTGGAGGCTACCTCGCTAAAATACATTTAAGTCACGGCTGGATAGGTTTTTGATAGACAAGGGAATTAAGGGTTATGGGGAGAGAACAGGAAAGTGGAACTGAGCCACTTCAGATCAGCCATGATCTTATTGAATGGCGGGGCAGGCTCGAAGGGCTAGATGGCCTACTCCTGCTCCTATTTCTTATGTTCTTAATTCAGGAAACTCTCATTCTCCGTGGTGCTCCATAGTGACCCCAGCTACCCCTCAAGCCCACTCAGAAATCTGGAGCTCAAACTGACACAGCTGGAGACAAACGAAAGACTCTTTAAAATCCTAAGTCTTTGCTACAACTTTGGACATTACGATGTTTAATTAAAACACTGACTGACCCGGTGCTCCACACTGTGGATGACCAGTTCCAGGTGCTGTCCGAGTCCCAGGAATTTCTTGTCCATTTTCATACACACACCAACAGTAACCTGTGCTGCCGTGACATTGCAGAGGTCTGAAGTTCCCTTCTTCATCACACTCAGGGACATGGACTCCAATAAGAGGTTGAGATCCACGCACTCTGTCTCGGTGCTGTTCACAAGCTGTCTTTGGACGTTCACTGCGTTCTAACCAGACAGACAGAAACTATTTGAAACTATTATACAAAATGTAGAAATCTCTCAAATTGGCATGTAACATCAGTCCTTCTTCATTTCTAGTGTCACCAGTCCATTTACAGGAAATAAATTATATCTACTCCAAAATGTTGTAACATAATTCACACACGATTGTCACATCAAATTGTTTCCAACTCTAACACCACCGAAGATCCATCTGTACACAGCAGAGTTCTGATCTGCAATGAATGCCATCTAGTTAGTTGTAGACACAACCCTAGACTTCTGTATCTGTAATTGGATAAATACCCTTTCATGAGTGTTGCTGTGAGGAATTGTTACATTAGACATTGTCTTGCAGAAATATTCTTCCTAAAGTGTAATCGGAGGGAATTTTCTTTGGTAGAATGTAATTGTGGATGATTCATTGACTGGAATATAATGGGGAAAAATGATGTCAGATGATTTTGCACAAAGAGATTTGGAAGTCCTTGAATATGAAATACAGATGTCAATGTACAGCTATAGCACACAACTGGAAAGGCCAATCAAATGTTCATTTTTATTGCAAAGAGGTTTACATATCACATAGAATCCCCACAGCGCAGAAGGTGGTCATTTGGCCCATCGAGTCTGTACTGACCACAATCCCACCCAGGTCCTATTCCCGTAATACTCATTTATCCTCTAATCCCCCTGACATTAGGGTTAAGTTAGGATGGCCAACCTAACCCACACATCTTTGGATTGTGGGAGGAAACTGATGCACCCGGAGAAAGCCCACGCACACACGGGGATAAAGTGCAAACTCCATACAGGCAGTGACCTGAGGCTCGAATTGAACCCGGGTCCATGGCGGTGTGAGGCAGCAGTGCTAACCACTGTGCCACCACGCCATTGGAGTATGAGAGTTAGGGAATCTTGTTTGTGTAGGATAATGATGAGAACACAGGTGAAGCACTGTCTTGAACTTTCCTCTCATGAAGGACACATGAATGATGCAGTTGCCTTGAATTTAATGCAATGAAGATTCATTAGATTGATTCTTGAGATGACAGGGTTGTGCTTTGAGAAGAGATTGATTAGAATGGGAGTTAAAACAATAAGAAGTGACCTGAATGAACCAGAGGAAATTTTAAGAGATTCACAGGTAGATGTGAGAGGTTATTCCCTGAGACTGGTCTGTCTACAAATTGAAATCATGGCCACAAGATGCACAACTGGTCATTTAGCACTGAGATCGGAAGAACTCTCTTCATTCAACGAGTTGTTAATATTTGAAAGTCCCTTCTGTGGACATACAATTGATCGATATATTCAGGACTGAGATCTATAGATTTTTAAACAAAAAGGGAATGAATAAAGGGAGGAAAGTGGAATTAATGTAGAAGTTGAGGCATGATCTTATTGAATGGTGAAGCAGGATCAAGGAGCCATATGACCTACTGCTGCTCTTATTACTTATCCTCTTCAAATTGTTACAGCATAAATATAGAAATCCATTCAAATATTGTTTTTTTAAAAAATTGATTGAACTTTCCTGCATATTTCTGACACTTTCCTGAATATTGCTGAAGAGACATGTTGCAGAAACATTTTGATTTACACTCATCAGGACAAAAGCACGAATGCAAAATTTCTAATAATCACAATAATTTGCTCCAAAGAATGGCAAGTCGAATCTGATTGTTCATGGTGTTACCATGGAGAAAGCAATGGTGAACTATAGGCTCCATGAGTTCCCAATAGTTCAAATATGGCTCAAGGTTTGAGCATATTCTTTTGTTGCAAAGCACAGACCCCTGTGTATGAATGTATGTTACTTCTGGCAAGCTTAAATTAACCATGTTACACCACTGATTATCTTAAATTGGTTGCTTATGTACATATTAACACACTCAGGATTGTTCAATGAATGTGCCCAATCATGGAATCACATTTAACAATGGGTGTTTTAGTTCTGATTTTACATCTGTACTCTGCTGACGTTGAACAATAAAGGAATATGCTGTTTGATTCAGTCAGCCAATTGTTGAGGTGCATGGCTGTCATATTTGGCATTTCACAAGCATTGAAATTCATATAGGGTTTTGCTCAATCGTATGGGATGCTGAACATCTCTGACAACATCTATAAGCTTGTAATGATTGGTATAGTGTGGCCCTCACACCTAAAACATTCCAGTGTTTTCACCTTTCTGTTTGTAGCTTCTTTCTGTCCTTGGTACAATACCCTACCATTTGCCTGCTGAACATGTCTAGTATTCCTGGCAGCCATTTTCATGCTCTGAGAAATTTCTAGAGCCTTCTTAAAACTCAGTGTGACTTCCCTCAACAACTGACCCTAATTGCTGTTCATGTTAATGCTGCAGATCTATCTCTGAGCATTTCGTCTGAAACTGCCTTGAAATCAGTGTCCTGAAAGCTGATGTAATTCTGCCACAAAATTATCTACATTTTATTGCCTGCTTTTTGGAAACGTCTATGAAATTTGAACCTTTGGACAATCATGAGGGCTTTGGAATACGGTGATTCTGGACCACACCAACTAAATCTGCAAATGAAATCTTCCCTGTCGTGACCAGATTCCTCATCAATTGTAAGTCTTGGACACGCACACACACGCACTCGAGAATTAAGCATTGCTTCGCCTCACCCTCTTTTCCATTTGCTAAAAGGAAATGCTGCATCCTTTTCACATATTCACCTCAGTCCTCGCTTCTCCCATCAAACTCTCTGACTGCCCTGAACATAGCCACAATGCTGCAAACTTAAAATTCTATTGAATCAATCGACTCACAATGGAAACTTTAGCTCTTTGCTGTACGCAACCTTGAGTTGGCACGCTGAAAATTGAAAATCTTTGGCCAGAATTTTCCAGCCGTTTACGCTGTCGGGATTCTCCAGTCCTGCCAGGAGTGCTCCCCACCTCCCTTGAGGGTTCTGCAGCAGTGTGGGGGTGACATCAGTGAGAGATCCCATTGACAACGACGGGACCAGAGAATCTGGCTGTGAGCAAACAGCACACTGCCTTCCAGTGCCGGAATCACGCAGCTGGGAGGTCAGAGAATCTTACCCAATGTTTTTGTTTCTTGCATTTCTTCCTCATCACAAAAAAAATGTAGTGACTTGAGACATTGCATTGTTTAAAAAATGATCTTTACTTGACTAAATAATAAAGTTTCACAATGCCAATAACTCAGCAGACCAGCAATAACAATGAGCAGGGAGAACAAGTCTCACCTGGAGAACCTGCAGCCTGAAAAGCTCTCCAAAATCCACTTATGCTCAGAACCCCTCACAGAGACAAGGAAAACAAATTCAAAGATGTATGAGAACATTCTGTACCCCAAATGACAATCTGTAATACCATCTTTCAACTCCCTTCCTAGCTCTTGAAAATCTGATCAGACAACCTCAGTACCGGCCCTCTGTAGATCTCTGTAGATTGGGGCAGCGCTCCGAAAGCTAGTGGCTTTTGCTACCAAAAAAAACCTGTTGGACTTTAACCTGGTGTTATGAGACTTCTTACTGTGTTTAACCCAATCCAACATCGGCATCTCCACATCATGACTACCAGTGACATCGCAAACTGCCGGCTCCAAGTGGAGAGGATCTCCAAGAAGACCGCGCATATCGACACAGACATCAAGTTTCTACAAAGATGCAAGAAAGCAGACAAGATATCGAAAGGACTACAGATCACGAGCCCACTCAGGTCAACCTATAACACAGACTACACTGAGAGACTTTGCCATCGCACCTTTCTCACACTCCTCAACCACCTCATACACCAGCTCTACAGCAAACGCTGCATCCTGGAAACCAAGATACAGTCCATATTCTCAACTTGCGCTCAGGACACAGACCAGCTACAAAACTCTGCCAAGTAGATGAGACAAAGGAATTACACCATCTACATGCACAACAAGAACAGGAAACTTGAGAAACTCAGCATCACCACCAGCAACAATCAAGTCTCCCCCAGCACCGCAGTAGAAAACAGTACCACTGCAGGGAAGTCCATTGTCAACTTATCGGACTACACACTTCAACCAGACGAAATCGAAGTTCCCAGGCAAGGGCTCAATTTCTACCCCACCACCAAAACAGACTCCGTCAGTCTTGCAGCAGATGCAGAGGAATTCATCAGGCGAATGAGGCTGCAGGAGTTCTTCCACAGACCCCAAGAGGCCAACAGCAAATACAATGAGACAGCCAGTGAACCGGAACAGCTGACAGAGAGATCCGCAGTGCAGCAACCAAAGAAGAAACAGTCAAATTGGACTCCTCCAGAAGGCCACTGCCCTCAACTTGACATGTATTCCCAAGCCATCAGGAGGTGAGTCAACACCAGATTCATAGCTGCACTCACAAGGCAGCCCCGAACATCACCCAAGCACAACACAACGCCATCCGCGCTCTCAAGACCAACTGCGACATTGTCACCAAACCAGCAGACAAAGGAGGGGCCATCATCATACTGAACAGAACAGATTACTGCAAAGAAGTGTATCGACAACTGAACAACGAGGAACATTGCAGACAGCTACCCGCAGATCCGCCCAAAGAACACACCCGTCAACTCAACAGACTGATCAAGACCTTTGATCCGGAACTTCAGAGCACCCTCTATGCTCTCATCCCATGTACTCCCCTCGTTGGAGATCTCTACTGCCTCCCGAAGATACACAAGGCAAACACAACCATCGTATCGGGCAATGGGACCCTGTGCAAGAACCTCTCCGGCTACGTTGAGGGCATCCTGAAACCCATTGTGTAAAGATCCCCCAGCTTTTGTCGCGACACTACGGACTTCCTACAGAAACTCAGCACACAGAGTAGTTGAACCAAGAGCACTCCTCGTCACAATGGATGTCTCGGCATTGTACACCAACATCCCCCGCAATGACAGCATTGCTGTAACTGCCTCAGTACTCAACGCCGACAACTGCCAATCTCCAGGTGCAATTTTACAACTCATCCACTTCTTCCTGGGCCACAATGTCTTCGCCTTCAACAACAACTTCTTCATCCAGACACACGAAACAACCATGGGGACCAAATTCGCACCACAATATGCCAACATCTTCACGCACAGGTTCGAACAAGACTTCTTCACTGCACAGGACCTTCAACCGATGCTATACACTAGATACATCCATGACATTTTCTTCCTTTGGCCTCATGGTGAACAATCACTGACACAACTATATGATAACATTAACAAGTTCCATTCCACCATCAGACTCACCATGGACTACTCTCTGGAATCGGTTACATTCTTGGACACATGCATCTCCATTTAGGATGGTCACCTCAGCACTTCACTGTACCGCAAGCCCACAGATAACCTCACGATGCTCCACTTCTCCAGCTTCCACCCCAAACACATTAAAGAAGCCATTCCCTCCAGACAAGCCCTGCGTATACACAGGATCTGCTCAGATAAGCAGGATCACAACAGACACCTCCAGATGCTGAAAGATGCCCCCATAAGAACAGGATATGGCACTCAACTCATTGATCGACCGTTCCGACGCACCACAGCGAAAAACCGTACCGACCTCCTCAGAAGACAAAGACGGGACATGGTCGTCCAGTACTTCCCCAGACCGGAGAAGCTACGACATCTTCTCCGGAGCCTTCAACTTGTCATTGATGAAGATGAACATCTCACCAAGGCCATCCCCACACCCCCACTTCTTGCCTTCAAACAACCGCACAACCTCAAACAGACCATTGTCCTCAGCAAACAACCCAGCCTTCAAGAGAACAGTGACCACAACACCACACAACCCTGCCAATAGCAACCTCCGCAAGATGTGCCGGATCATCGACATGGATGCCATCATGTCACGGGAGAATACCATCCACCAGGTACATGGTACATACTCTTGCAACTCGGCCGACGTTGTCTACCTGATACGCTGCAGGAAAGTATGTCCCGAGGCATGGTACACTGGTGAGACCATGCAGACGCTACGACAACGGATGAATGAACACCACTCAACAATCACCAGGCAAGAGTGTTCTCTTCCTGTTGGGAAATACTTCAGCGGTCACGGGCATTCAGCCTCTGATCTTCGGGTAAGCATTCTCCAAGGCGGCCTTCACAACACACGACAGCGCAGAGTCGCTGAGCAGAGACTGATAGCCAAGTTCCACACACATGAGGACGGTCTCAACAGGGATCTTGGGTTCATGTCGCACTATCTGTAACCCCCATGACTTGCCTGGACTTGCAAAATCTCACTAACTGTCCTGCCTGGAGACAATACACATCTCCTTAACCTGTGTTTAATGCTCCCTACACACAGATTGTCTGTACCTTTAAGACTTGATTACCTGTAAAGACTCGCATTCCAATCATTACTCTGTAAATTGAATTTGTGTCTTTATATGCCCTGTCTGTGAATAGAACTCCCACTCACCTGACAAGGGGACAGCGCTCCAAAAGCTAGTGGCTTTTGCTACCTAATAAACCCGTTGGACTTTAACCTGGTGTTGTGAGACTTCTTACTGTGTTTACCCCAAACCAATGCTGGCATCTCCACATCACGGTCACTGATACCACACTGCCTGGCTCAATCCCCACCCTGCACAATATTCTGCACCCTCTCCATGATGTGTTTTACTCTGATGCTAAGGAGGCAATGCACCATGTGAGACTCTCAGTCAGTTACGGAAATGCCTGCCTGTTCTCTTAACACTTTGCTGCTCCCTCCAATGTTGTTCCTTTCCCATTAGTGTCATGGTATAAACTGCACATCTTAAAGCCAACACTACTCCCAGCAGGCTGCAACAATGAGTGTCTGTTTGTGAGTGGCACACTCCATTAATAATCCTGTCTAATCCGATTCTTCTCCACGTTCATTCATTCACTATCCTGAACTGAGCTTGGGTGGATGGGTAGCCATCTCCCAGAACTTCCAATCCAGGAAAGTGTGATCCTCCCCAGTGATTCCCGGTTACTCCTCCAACACACTCAGAATTCCGAAGCTCGAACTGACACAGTTGGAGATAATTCCTACTCTTCAAAGCAAAGACCCTTTGATCTCCTCACCCTTTGCTACACAATTGGTTGTATTGTTTATTTAAAACACTGACTGACCTGGTGCTTCACACTGTGGTTGGCCAGTTCCAGGTGCTGTCCGAGTCCCAGGAATTTCTTGTCCGTTATCATTCACACACCAGCAGTAGCCTGTGCTGCCGTGACATTGTAGAGGTCTGAAGTTCCCTTCTTCATCACACTGAGGGATATAGGCTCCAACAAGAGGTTCACGCAGATTCAACTCTGCTTGCAATCTCTCTCGAAGTTGTTCACAAGCTGTCTTTGGATCCTGATCAACTGCTAATCAAACAAGAAAAGAATTGTTGGGAACTATTACATAATAAAAATACAAATTTTTACGTTGTCCACTGTAACTTCCTTTTTTGTACATGGCTTGTTGTTCCCAGTCTATCTAAATGAAAGAAGAGAGACAGAAGGCAATATACATTTCAAAAATGTTACATTTCACTAAAATGTTTAACTTACCACCTTGAATTGATCTTAACGAGACAGGAATGAGTATGTGCATGTGTCTGCGTGAGTGAGAGTGGGAGGTGAGTGAGTGCATGTGCATGAGTGAGTGAGAGGTGAGTGTGTGTGTGCGTGAGTGAGAGGTGAGTGTGTGTGTGCGTGAGAGAGGGGTGAGTGCGTGTGTGCCTGAGAGAGGGGTGAGTGCGTGTGTGCCTGAGAGAGGGGTGAGTGCGTGTGCCTGAGAGAGGGGTGAGTGCGTGTGCCTGAGAGAGGGGTGAGTGCGTGTGCCTGAGAGAGGGGTGAGTGCGTGTGCCTGAGAGAGGGGTGAGTGTGTGCGAGAGAGGGATGAGTGTGTGCGAGAGAGGGATGAGTGTGTGCGAGAGAGGGATGAGTGTGTGCGAGAGAGGGATGAGTGTGTGCGAGAGAGGGATGAGTGTATGTGAGAGAGAATGTGAGGGTATATGTGTGAGAGAGGGGTGAGTGTGTGTGTGCCTGAGGGGTGAGTGCGTGTGCGTGAGAGAGGGGTGAGTGCGTGTGCGTGAGAGAGGGGTGAGTGCGTGTGCGTGAGAGAGGGGTGAGTGCGTGTGCATGAGAGAGGGATGAGTGCGTGTGCATGAGAGAGGGATGAGTGCGTGTGCGTGAGAGAGGGATGAGTGCGTGTGCGTGAGAGAGGGGTGAGTGCGTGTGCGTGAGAGAGGGGTGAGTGCGTGTGTGTGAGAGAGGGGTGAGTGCGTGCGAGAGAGGGATGAGTGTGTGCGAGAGAGGGATGAGTGTATGTGAGAGAGAATGTGAGGGTATATGTGTGAGAGAGGGGTGAGTGTGTGTGTGTGTTTGAGAGAGGGGTGAGTGTGTGTGTGTGAGAGAACGTGTGTATGCATGTGAGAGAAGGTGAGTGTGTGTGAGAAAGAGAGGGGATTTAATATTTGGGGATATGGACTCCAATAAGAGGTTGAGATCCACACAATCTCTCTCGGTGCTGTTCACAAGCTGTCTTTGGACATTCAATGTTCTTAAAAACAGACAGAAATTGATGTAAATGATCATTAAATCATGCATAAATGTCCCAGATTCCTCCTAATTTGTCCCTTTTCTATAGCTGCCATGGTATAAACAGCACTCCTTCAATGCAATGGTATTCTGAGCAGCCTGCAATAGTGAATGTCTGTGCGTGGCATTGTTAATTCCTGGCCAATCCCATTCTTCTCAATGATCAGCCATTAACAATCATGAACTGAGCTTGGCTGGATGAGAATCTATCTCCCAGAATCTCCGATTGAGGAAAGTGTCATCCCCTCTACTGCTTTGCACTGACGCCCGGTTACTCCTCAAACACACGTGGAATTCCAGAGCTCAAGCTGAGGAGGTTGGAGACACTTCCTACTCTCCAAAGCAAATTAAACATGGTCATTCTTCATATTTGAAACACTGACTGACCTGGTGCTCCACACTGTGGTTGGCTAGTTCCAGGTGCTGTCCGAGTCCCAGGAATTTCTTGTCCATTTTCATTCACACACCAACAGTAGCCTGTGCTGCTGTGACATTGCAGAGGTCTGAAGTTCCCTTCTTCATCACACTGAGGGATATAGGCTCCAAAAATAGGTTGAGATCCACGCAGTCTCTCTCGATGCTGTTCGCAAACTGTCTTTGGACGTTCAATATGGTCTAAACAAACAAAAAGAAACTGATTTAAACAATCAATAAATAACGCACAAATGTTGCAGATTTTCATGTAACGTCATGGTGACAGGGTGGCACAATGGTTAGCACTGCTGCCTCACAGAGCCAGGGACCCTAGTTCGATGCCCAGCTTGGGTCACTGTGCGGAGTCTGCGTGTTCTCTCCATGCCTGTGTGGGTTTCCTCCGGGTGTTCCAGTTTTCACCCATGGTCCGAAAGGTCATAGAATCTTAGAAATCCTACAGTATAGAAAGAGGCCATTTGGCCCATCGAGTCAACACCAGCCACAATCCCATCCCGGCCCTACCCCGATATCCATACATATTTACCCACTAATCCCCTTAACCTATGCACCTCAGGACTCTAATGGGCAATTTTTAGTATGGTCAATTAATCTAACCTGCACATCTTTGGACTGTGGGAGGAAATCGGAGCACCCAGAGGAAACCCACACAGACACGAGGAGAATGTAAAAAGTCCACACTGATAGTGACCCAAGCCGGGAATCAAGCCCAGGTCCCTGAAACTGTGAAGCAGCAGTGCTAACCCACTGTGCTACCGTGCCGCCTGACATGTTGGTTAGATGCACTGGCCATGCTAAATTCTTGCTCAGTGTACCCAAACAGGCCCAAGAGTGTGACCACTAGGAGATTTTCATAGTAACTTCATGACAGTGTTAATGTAAGCCTACTTGTGACAATAATGAATAAATTTTAAACTTCTTCTACTCCAGGTGTCACCAGTCTATTTATAGGAAAGAAATGATATCTACACCAATACATTTTAACAGTATTCAATGATTATTTTAATTTTCACCTCAGTGGTGTCCAACTCTGACACCCACCAGGGATCCATCTGTATACTCCACAATAACTTTTTAAAAGTTTATTGTAGATGTCTGAAGCAGGATCGATAGCCATATGACTTCCTGTTGCTCTTATTATTTATCTTCTTAAAATGGTTATGGAAATCAATTCAAATATTATTCTGATTGGTTATGGTTTTGATATGGAGAAAGCAATGGGGAACTATAGACATCCCAAGCTCCCAGACAATTTAAAAATAGTGTAACGCTTGAACACATTCCTGTTGTTTGCAAAGATACAGCCACTCTGTATGAGTGTATGTTTCTTCCAGCAAGCATAAGTGAACTATGCTGTAGCTATACTGATCATCTGAAATTGGTTGTTACAGTGGCTGTTAGCACACTCAGGATTGTTCAACAAGTGCTACCCAATCATGAAATCACATCTAAGAGTAGACGTTTGTAAGTGAGGGCCATTTGCACACGGCCTTTAGTCTGCCTATTTTAAACAACCAAAGGAACATGTGGTTTCATTCAAGCATCCAAATTCCGGGATCTATGGCCTACATATCTGGCATCGCATAAGCACTGAAATTTGTCCATGACGTTGCTCAATTGTGTGAGAGGCAGAACATCTTTTTGAACTGACAGCTGCATCCTGTTAGTAGCAAATACCACTTGCGTAGCCATTGTATAGTAACAGCGTGAAACAGCTTGCTTAACCTATCTTCAAACTGATGGGCGGCTCTGCCTTTCCAGGGTAATCCGAGGTACACCGGGCACTTTTTGCTCCGAGTGTGGCGGCCATTGACCTGGTTGCAAGTTTGTGCGAGCCACATACCGCAAGCCATTCGCTGGCCCATGCTATCTTCCTGATTCTATTGCAGTCAGCGCATGCATTTGGAGAATTCTGGATATCCATCTTCAAGCTCCTAATATTTCACTTTGTTCCTAGTTCCTGAAAATCTGATCATGTCTTCAAAACATGCCCCCTCTATATAAAATGGTGCCAACATGTACCAGAACTTCTCTAGCCTGCAGAATATTATTCACCCTCCCCATGATGTCCCATAAGCTGGCACCATGGAGACAACAAAACACTTGGAACTCACAATGATAATTACAGAAATGCCAATCTGTCCTCCTGACTATGGAACCATGGAATCCTATATAAGGGTTTCGTTCCATCACTTTGCTTGTTCCTCCTATACTGCCTCTTACTCATTAGTGCAATAATCAAGACTGCACTCCTTCAGGGTGGTGTCACTCCCAACAATCTGCAAAATACAGTGTCTGTCTGAGCACAACCCAATGACTCCTGTATTTCCAATCCCTTCCTACTCTTCTGAAATGCCATCCACTAACTCTTCGGAACTGAGCTGGGGTGGATGGATGGACACCTCATGGAGCATCTGATCCAGAAAATTCTCATTCTCCTTCATTCCCTGTAGTGACCACAATTTCCCACTAAGCTCATTGAAAAATCCAGAGCTCGGGTTGAAGCAGCTGGAGATACTTCTTACTCTTGAAAACAAATTAAAACATTCTTTGAACTCCTTGTTCTTTGCTCCACAATTAATTAAAAGACTGACTAACCTGGTGATCTGCACTGTGGTTGAACAGTTCCAGGTGGTGTCCGTGTCCCAGAAATTTCTTGTCCGTTTTCATTCACACACCAGCAGTAGCCTGTGCTGCTGTGACATTGCAGAGGCCTGAAGTTCCCTTCTTCATCACACTCAGGGATATGGACTCCAACAAAAGCTTGAGGTCCACGCATACTCAGCTCTGTTTGCAGTCTCTCTCGGTGCTGTTCACAGGCTGTCCTTGGACGTCCAATGGGTTCTAAACAAATAGAAAGGAACTGAATTGAATGATCATTAAATAATGCATAAATGTTGCAAATTGTCATGTAACATCAACTCTTCTACACTCCTAGTGTCACCAATCTATATATAGGAAAGAAATATTTAAACTGTAACATAATTCACATGCGATTGTCTTAATCATCACGTTAAATGGTTTCAACACCAAGAATCCATCAGAATTCAGATTTGTAGTGAGTGTTATAATGTTTATTGCAGACACAACCAGAGACTTCTGTATCTGTAATTGGATAAATATCCTTTCATGAGTATTGCTGTGAGGAACATTAGAAACTGTTGCGCAGAAACATTCTTCCTTGAATGTAACTGCAAAGAATTTTCTTGACTAAAATGTTATTGTGGATGATTAATTTACTGGAAAGTAATAGGGAAAAAATGTCATCAGGTGATTTCTCATTGATAAATTTGAAACAGAGGAGGAAAAATAAAACAAATTATCCCAGGACAGGGGGAGATGGGGACACTAACAGCAGCAACATGGAATGAAGAGGCACAAAGGCACATGGAATTTCATTTTCAAAGTCATATTTTTTTCCTTTTGTTTTCTTGTATTACTTTTGCCATGTGCTTTTTAATCAATATTAGTCCTTTGCATCTATTTCTGATTCTTAGAATGAAGATGAACTGCCATTTCTGTAAAATCTGAACAGTGATGAATTGACCTGGGGCAAACAAGGAAACCAGTGAGGTGAGGTCAGTCGGAATGAAGTATACAAGGAGTACTATGGGCTGGCTAACATCCAAAGAGAATAATGGAGGAAGTAGGGGGAGGTGAGGATAATCAGGAAGGTAATCAGGCTTTTTGGATCAAAATGAATGTGGTCTGATCTTTTGTTCCCATCATATTTGCAACACAAAGGCAAGCAGTAATGATAGGCACAATACCCACACAGGAAACAATAGATGACCAAATCAGTTGTTTGCACAGCTTCTCTGAATTACACCTTGGTGTTTCTCCAAATTCCCATTTAGACTCACATAGGAACTTTAGTATCTTTGAACTCCTGATTTTTGCTACAACACTCAACATTTTCTTTAATTAAAAGACCGACTGACCTGGTGCTCCACACTGTGGATGACCAGTTCCAGGTGCTGTCCGAGTCCCAGGAATTTCTTGTCCGTTCTCATTCACACACCAGCAGTAGCCTGTGCTACCGTGACATTGCAGAGGCCTGAAGTTCCCTTCTTCATCACACTCAGGGATGTAGGCTCCAACAAGAGGTTCACGCAGGTTCATCTCTGCTCGCAGTCTCTCTCTTTGCTGTTCACAAAGAGTCTTTGGACGTTCAATGGGTTCTAAATAAAAAAGATTCTAATTTTAAAATAACTAGAAAATAACAGCACAAATCATTGGGTCAATCACTGCCTCTTGTCACTATTACTCTGTTTACAGGAAAGGAAACAGAAGAATCTTGTGCCCTCATCCTTGGTTAGTTTTGATGCAGAGGGACATTTAATTAGGTCGTGGAGTGGCATGTGGGCACCCTACCACATTCCCCACTTCTATCTTAATTAAGCCCATGGCACGAATGCCTTTGGACAGCCTTCCCGTTCTGTCAATTGAGGCCCTTAAGTGAGCAATTAATGCTCATTGGTATTAACCCAGCACCAAGTGGGGGGCTTACCTGCAAACCCTGTCAGGCCTGATCGAAGCTTGGGGAGGTGGGGACCTGCTGAGAGTCATCCCTCTGCCCTTGTTGCTGAACGCCCTTCCCAGTGATCCCCACTCTGTGGCCACTCCCACTAGCCTGGGGTCCAGTAACAGTGCTTGACGTTGGGTAAGTGGGTACTGGCAACAGCCACTGCCTCCCTGGTGACACTGCCATTCAATAGAGCTGCTGGCATCTGATTGGCAGGTAGCTCTTGGAGTGTGGAACTCCTGGACTCCTTGATCCTGAGGGAAAGTCGCCCACTGGCCCGTCAAGTATCTGAGTGGGGCAAAACACTGTGGGCCTTCTTGAGAAATTCCTCCGGCCAGAGAACCCAATCACCATCACAAGATTCCACCCACAGACAGAACACAATATTCTTAATGCAACACCTCAAATTTTTCCCCATTCTACCATCACCAAAGATATTCCTACAGCTGGCAACCAGAGCATCCGGAGGAAACCCACACAGACACAGGGAGAATGTGCAGCCTCCACACAGGCAGTGACTTAAGCCAGGAATCGAACCCAGGTCCCAGCACTTTGAGGCAGCAGTGCTAACCACTGTGCCACCGTGCTGCATTTGCCAGAATAGACAGTTATGTACATTTTGCCAGTGATGAAGCCAATTGGACTGAGTGGGTGCTTCTTATTGTGGCTCTGACTGGCTTCCCATAGCTGGAATTATTCATTGCAAATGGAGCCTTGTATTTGTAGATGTGTTACTTTGTTTTGAAGCTGCGGACTTATCTGGCCTCATCTGAATGCAGTACTTGCTACTCGTAACTTATAATCTAGTCAAATCAGTGTTAACAAGGATATAAGATGTGGTTAGCAGAACTTCGGTCCTCAAATGAAGTAACTAATGTTCTGGGGAATACCATTGGACCCAGCACTCAACATCCTCCTACGCCACACCCTATAAAGCACTGACCCAACCAGCATGCATGTTCCATTGGCCCTGCAGTGTGATGTCGAACTTTATCTGGCACCCATGAGATTCACCTTTGTGTCTTCCATGCACAGTTTTACCCACAGTCTGGCAAAAAAAGGATCTGTTGGCTCCCGACATGAGGGAGGGTGTTGACTCCCACATTTGGATGGCGGGAAGTTCAAACCTACCCCCATATGTAGCTCACTCCAGACACAGCAGGGAAGTTTTGTATGTGTTTTCTATGATGAATTTTATTTCAGAGGCTTATAGTGAGGTGGATGATGAACATTCCTGTGACAGTGTCTGATAGGACCTTGGAACGAATATTGTTTGGTGATGCCCGCAGCTCCATGTATACTGACAAAGAATCAGCTCTCAGAAAACAGCTGTACACCAGTGCCTCAGGATGTTCAGAGTGTCTCGGCAGCTCACTGCAGACATTAGCAGCTTATAGGGGAGAGGGTTTGCAGCTAAGTGACCAGATGGTCATGCTTTACCCAGGGCTGTTAAAGTGGCCACCATCCTTCACCTCTTTGCCTCTAGCTCACTCCAGAGATTGGCAAAAGTTATTTGCAAAACACTGCAGATTGCCACTCCAAAAACTCCACACATAAGGACTAATGCTATGTCTTTTTTAAGTCACTTTTAAGTTTATTTAGTGTCACAGGTAGTCTTACATTAACACTGCATTGAAGTTGCTGTGAAAATCCCTGAGTCGTCACACTCCAGCACCTGTTTGGGTACACTGAGGGAGAATTTAGAATGGCCAACCAGCACATCTTTCACACTGTGGGTGGAAACCGGAGCACCCGGAGGAAACCCACGCAGACACAGGGAGAACATGCAGACTTTGCACAGACAGTGACCCAAGCCAGGAATCGAACCCGGGTCCCTGGCGCTGTGAAACACCTGGACCACCCGGAGGAAACCCACGCAGACACAGGGAGAACATGCAGACTCTGCACAGACAGTGACCCAAGCCAGGAATCGAACCCGGGTCCCTGGTGCTGTGAAATACCAGGACCACCCGGAGGAAACCCACGCAGACACAGGGAGAACATGCAGACTCTGCACAGACAGTGACTCAAGCCAGGAATCGAACCCGGGTCCCTGGCACTGTGAAACAGCAGTGCTAACCACTGTGCCACTGTGCTGCATTTTCCAAAATAGACAGTTATATACACTTTGCCAATGATAAAGCCAGTTAGACTGAGTGGCTGCTTCATATTGTGGCTCTGACTGGCTTCCCACTGGTGGAGAATCACTGACTCTATGCATGTGACAATCAAGGCACCCACACATCATCTAAGAATACTTCTGACTCCATCATTGTGCAGCTCAGATGTAACCACAAAATGATCACCATGTAGGCATATGCAAGGTTCCCAGAGAGCTGCCATGTTTTATTCAACCTGCAGCTGTCCACCTTCCCTGAGCTCTTCAAACCTCAGAATGGACCCTTTCACCCCTTGTTTATCAAGCTGTAAATCTGTCCAATCTGCCCACGGCAGGTGGTGAGTGCGGGAGAGATTTCAGGCCAGACAGCGCAACAACCTCCCCACACCATGGGCTCCCTGGCAAGTATCCTCATCGCTTCAAGAGATTACTGGAAAAACAGAGTGGAGTAAAAACATCCTCGTATCAACTAGGGATTGCTTTGGCAGCCTTATCTCACAGGAGTTTCCTCCTGAAATATAATTGGAAAGAAATTTGTAGGTGGTGAGGAAAGCTAAAGGCATGCTGGCCTTCATAGCAACAGGATTTGAGTATAGGAGAAGGGAAGTCTTGCTGCAGTTTTACAGGGCCTTGGTGAGGCCACACCTTGAATATCATGTGCAATTTTGGTCTTCTGGTCTGAGGAAGGACATTCTTGCTATTGAGGGAATCCCGCGAAGATTCATCAGACTGATTTCTGGAATGGCAGGACTGACATATGAAGAAAGACTGCATCCACTGGGCTTGTACTCATTGGAATTTAGAAGAATGAGAGGGGATCTCAGAAACATAAAATCCTGATGGGAATGGACTGGATGCAAGAAGAATGTTTCCAATGTTGGGCAAGTCCAGAACTAGGGGTCACAGTCTAAGAATAAGGGGTAAGCCATTCAGGACTGACATGAGAAAAAGCTTCTTCACTCAGAATTGTGAACCTGTGGAATTGTCTACCACAGAAAGCTGTTGGGGCCAGTTCATTAGATATGTTCAAGATGGAACTGGACTGAGCCCTTGCAGAGAAATAGATCAAGGTGTATGAAGAGAAAGTGGGAATGGGATACTGAAAGTGCATGATCAGCCATGCTCATTTTGAATGGTGGTGCAGGCTCGATGGGATGAATGGCCTTCTCCTACACCTATTTTCTATGTTTGATGGTGTGCGTGATTTGTGAAGAATATTTTAAAGTGTAATGAGATCGGGCAGAGAACTGGAGACAAAAATTGAAGGCTAGATTTTCAACTGGGACTGGAAGCTCAACTCTTTCTGGATCCTAACACTCTGCTGTGGCACTGTAAGTGATGTCATCCTATTTTTAAATATAAAATGTCTAAGATTGAGCACATACCAGGAGACATGGATCTGGAAGGTTCTTTGATTAGGTGAAATGGCAGCCATGACATGACTTGCTGTTTGCTGAGGATATGTTGTGGCAGGATATGGAACAGGCTGGCACACATGGGCATATGCTCCCATGCTTTCCCAAGGCTTTCTGATATCTCATCATAGAAGCAGTTGGCAAGAGCTTAATTCTCTTCCTGGTGCCCGCCAGAACAAGACTGCCTACAAAGATCAAAAGGGCCTGGATAGACATCAGCAGTGGGGTTGTCACACAGACATTGTGGATCCAACGTTGCAAGAGGCTCAATGAGCTATTAAGGTCTGGGAAAGTGAGTGACAAGTGACCCCCGGCCATAGGCCTCTAACTCAGTCTGTAGCAGCAGCATGAGCACGTACTGAGCAAACTGACTACACAAACCTCTCCCAAATATTGTCAGAGTGTAAGTGAGACATCAACCACCCTCACCTCAGGGACTCAATTGTAAAGCGGCTATCGCTGGAGGAACACAGCAACTCTTCTCAATGTCATGGTTGGATTAGCAGAGCAAGGCCAGGTTACTCATACATCATTCTCTCTTCATCCTGCTGAGGAAACAAGTGCACAGCAGGCACGAGATGGCTCAAAAGAGCAGGGAGTTGTTAACCTGCACAGCCTCACACCAGTGGAGGAGATAGTGTGTGAGATTGCAAGGATGCCATCAGGACAGGCTGTCAGTGAGACAGAAGCCATGAAGAGCAGAAGCATTTGATAAAGCATGGAGGAAACTCCTGCCCAATGTGCACCATGGCTCTTCAATCCACAGTCTTTCCTGGGGTTGGTTGTACCTACTGAGTAGCCCAGATACTTATCAACATCTTCTTACGTTGCCCCACAGGGCCTGTACCAGTGGAAGCTGAATGGCCCTGCACAGGTGTACCAGCCTCCTCAGTGTAGTGAGGGTGAGGTGGGGAGACTCCTCAGAACCTGCACCGTCACATCATTCCTCTGCACCATCCGCCAGCACAGACACACTCGCAGCTGTTGGGCCTCAATCAAGATTCGAAGGAGAAGCTGCACGTTGCGGTGAGAAGGTGGAGGACACTGAAGCAGAGACAAGTGCGGACAATCTCTCTCACAGTCACGTTCTGCTGGGCAGAGATACTGGGCCTCGAGTGTCACAAACTGGAAGAGTCTTCTTAGAGCATCCAAAACAGATGAGCTCCTGAATGTCAGAGATCCTGGAGCCATTGCAGAGCCATGGGCAGACAATAGAGGAGACCATGCTGCACATGCTCCATCGATTTGAGTGCAGGAGCGCCACCACAGAGAAAACGAGGAGCAAGAAGGAGAGAGACGCACAGACAGACACACAGACAGACACAGGCCACTCTCTGTGAGGTTCTGTACTGATTGGCACAGAAAGAATGAGAATCTCAGTGGGTTTGATCACTCAGTATCACAGATGGAGCACAAATGCTGGGAGTGGATGCCAGCTGCATGACCTTGTTCAGCATGCCAGTGCGCTACATAAGAGCTTAAGCCACCCCCTCAGGGACAACAGCATAATTCCATGTCTCCTTGCTCCCTTCAATTCACAAACCATCTATGTGCCAAGGCCCTGTGACAGAGGCTTCCCCAGCAATACAGCAGCTTGTGGAATCCTGGGGTGGGCCAATGGGAATCTCCACCATGATGTGGAGATGCCGGCATTGGATTGGGGTAAATACAGTAAGAAGTCTCACAACACCAGGTTAAAGTCCAACAGGTTTACTTGGTAGTAAACGCCACTAGTTTTCGGAACGCTGTTCCTTTGTCAGGTGAGTGGAGAGTTCTGATCACAAACAGGGCATATAAAGGCACTCAGTTTACAGAATATTGATTAGAATGCCAGTCTTTACAGTTAATCTGCTAGTCAAGTCTTAAAAGTGCAGACAATGTGAGTGGAGATGGCATTAAGCATAACTCACTGAGTAGATCACTGCTTCAGTGATAATATGAGCAACACATCAGTACCTCAACAAAGTGCAATTCAGACTCACTTAAAGAATAAAAGTTTATTTTCAATTCCCCTTTTGTCTATTACCATTGAGGTCATTTCGCTTCATTAAAACACTGACTAACCTGGCGCTCCACACTGTGGTTGAACAGTTCCAGGTGGTGTCCGAGTCCCAGGAACTTCTTGTCCATTTTCATACACACACCAGCAGTAGCCTGTGCTGCCGTGACATTGCAGAGGCCTGAAGTTCCCTTCTTCATCACACTCGGGGATGTGGATTCCAACAAGAGGTTGAGACCCACGCAGTCTGTCTCGGTGTTGTTCACAAGCTGTCTTTGGACGTTCATCGGTTGCTAATCAATAAAAAGAAATTAGTTTTGACACAAATTAAAGGAACAAATCATAGAATCCCCACAGTACAGAAGGAGGCCATTCGGCCCATCTAGTCTGCACCGACCACAATCCCAGCCAGACTCTATTCACGTAACCCCATGTATTTACCCTGTTAATCCTCTGACACTAGGGTCAATTCAGCATGGCCAATCCACCTAACCTGCACATCTTTGAACTTGGGAGGAAACTGGAGCATCCAGAGGAAACCCCTGCAGACACAGGGAGAAGGTGCAAATTCCACACAGACAATGACTCAAAACCAGAATTGAACCCAGGCTCCTAGTGCTGTGAGACAGCAGTGCTAATCACAATGCCACCATGCTGCCCATATCTTGCCTCTAATGCTCCTTCTTGTACAGTTTGTGCTGTCATTAGTCTGCTCATAGGATAGAAAACACATACAAACTAGTATGCTTTAAATGTAATACACTTTATACGTTACAGTTAACTTAAGATCTTAAATTGATCCAAATTCTATCACTACCAGGGATACACCTGTACCCATCAGTATTTAGTACTTTCAAACAGTGTTGTATAACTTGAGATATGTAACCCTATATATACATATATATATATATATCTAACTCTAGATGCGTTAACTGTGAGGAACACAGAATTATTTTACATTCAAGTAATTGGAAAATCATTGGTATATGACTTGTGCAAAATAGTGTTGCACTGTAATATTATAATATTATTGTGAATAAAATTTAAATGGGAAACAGAAGTTTTGGGGGTACTTTTGACCTGGGCAGGTGAGTAGGTTATGAGTGAGTGTGGATGAAATATCTATTGGGTCAAGGTTCCAGCAGCCAACTTTCACCTTTAACCTCAGCATGGCCTACAGCACATGGAAATCCTTGATCAGACAAGCGGGTTGTTAATTTAAATACATAAGGTGTTCACTGTCATCTTCTATAACCCCAAATTCTGATTTTAACATCATGTACGGATATCCCAGGTTTCCTGGAACTCACTGGGAAATCAAAGCAAGAGGAGAGGTGAATTATCGGGGGTCAGACAAGTGGCAGGCAAGAAATGCTTTAAATACTGAGAATACACACATGCTCCCTCGCCTAGGTGAAAAACCATTATTCACAACCTTATGCTGAGAATGAGCTTTCATTCCTACAATTTGGAGATCATTTCTATTATACTGGATTCTACTTTGATGGATTTACCACAGCCTAGCTTTCAACCTCAATTTATGCAGCTCTATCTCGGACTGACTGAACTGATAATCCACAAACCTCGGGCAATGCCCTGAGGTTCCAGGCTCAAATCCTGCGATGGTAGATGGTTACATTTGAATTGAATAAAATCCCAATCTGTCATACAGCTCAATGGGATGTGGGTGCTGTTCACGAGGCCAGAAATTATAGGCCATCCTTAAGCCTTCAGCAAAAAGCTGTTTCATGAACAATCAGTTTTACACATATGCAGCTCATCAATTAGAATCACCTTAAAATATATTAAAGCCCCTTTGAACTTCACATTTTTCCTTCAGTGCCAGTTATTTTGCACATTTAAAACACTGACTAACCTGGCAGTCCACAGCGAGGTTGACCAGCTCCAGGTGCTGTCCTAGTCCCAAGAATTTCCTGTCCGTTTTCATACACGCACCAGCAGTAGCCTGTGCTGCTGTGACATTGCAGAGGCCTAAAGTTCCCTTCTTCATCACACTCAGGGATATGGATTCCAAGAGAGTGAGATCCACGCAGGCGCACCTCTGCCTGCAGCCTCTCTCGATGCTGTTCACAGGCAGTCTTTGGACGATCGATGGTTACTAATTGAACAAAAAGAAACTGGTTTTGAAACAAACACAAATTTAAAGTAAAATTGTCTCACATTGAGAATCCCACATCTCTTCATACAAGGTTATCACCATCTGTTCACAGGATAGAAAACCAAGCAAATATGCCTTATATGCAACACTTTTCACATGCTGTAGTTAATTTATCACTTCATATTAATCCAAATTCTACCACCACCTGGGATACATCTGTACCCATCAGAATTTAGTATTTTCAACAAGTGTTCAACCCAAAATCTGCGAACTGATAAATGTTACTTTTTGAGAGTTAAATGTGAGCAACTGCCTTGGTGGCTGTATATTACGGAGCTTTCTAATTGGCGGTATAATTGGAAAGGAATCGTGTTGGAAATGTTTATGCTGCAATGCAATTGGGAACAAAGATGTTGAGAGAACATTTAACCTGACTGCATTGGGTGAGTTTGTAAGTGGGTGGCGAGTTAAAAGAACCAAATACAAGTGTGTCGGCAATCTGCCGACTTTCACCTTGTTCTGACCTAAAGCATGTAGGAAAAACCGGTAGCACAGACGGATTGACAATTTAAATATGGTGTGTGCTTACTATCTGCTTTTTTGAGCCTGAATTCTGACTTTGACGGGGTGCACATGCATTTTCCTGGCTTCCTCACTAGAAAAATCAAGGTGTGAGGACAGCAGAATGGAGAGGACTGATGAGTGTCAAGCAAGAACTTTCTGAAATCTCACACTGCCTTCCTGCCAAGGTGAAAGACTTTTGTCCACAGGATCTGTTCTTGGAGTTGCTTTCATTGCTTTAAAGATAATTTCCAGTATCTTTTCTGGGCTCTTTACCATCATTTCCAGAGATGTATCAATGACAGGTAGCTCTGTCTTACTATTCTGCATCTCCATGTCAGATGATCTTAGCAAAGCTTCAAGTCTGATCCTCACAGGGTCTCTTTAGATAGCGGAGCTGAAATGGGTTGATGTGGGTCAGCATCATGCCACTTGCTCTAATGGGTCAGGAAACAAGATAATCCGGTGCAAAGCCAGTGACTAGGTCACGTTTAAGTTTACTTATTGATATCACAAGTAGACTTACATTAACACTGCAATTAAGTTACTGTGAAAATCCCCTAGTCACCACACGCCAGCGCCTGTTCGGGTACATGGAGGGAGAATTCAGCATGGTCAATGCACCTAACCAGCCCTTTTTTCAGACCGTGGGAGGGAACCGGAGCACCTGGAGGAAACCCATGCAGAGGCAGGGAGAATGTACAGACTCTTAGCAGATCGTGACCCATGCCAGGAATCAAACCCAGGTCCCTGGCACTGAGGCAGCAGTGCGAACCACTGTGCCAACCATATAAAAAAGTCAGACACAAATGCCCCATTGAAGCTCCTGGTCTTCCTCATTCTCCTGGCTCCCCTCGCTGTGAACCGGTTGGGACGCTAAAATCTATCTCATTGTATTACAAAATTATTGAATGAGAAAAATATACGAAATGTGGAAAATATCCACTTTGAAAGAAAAAAACCACACAGACTGCAATAGCTAAACAAAAGAGGAAACCATGATAATAAAGGAAAAATACTTGGATGCAGGAAATCAGAAATAAAGACAGAAAATTCTGGAAATACTCAGCTGTTCTGGCAGCATCTGTGAAGAGAGAAACAGAGTAAATGGATGGAATTTTTAGTCTAACCCACAGGGAAGTTTCCATGATTCCTGCTGGGCAGTGGGATGGCTGAGTGTGTGTGATCAGCTAATTGATTATAATCAGTGAGGAGTATACTGAAGCTTGAGATGGATCAGGCAGGAGGTTGGCCATCCCCATTAGCTTGTGGGGTCAAAAGTCTAGATGCCATATTTAAATGGTATCCAGACAGGCATTCATTCACTGTAGACTGGGAGCTCTACCCTATTCCTCCATGTTGGAGAAGCTAACAGATGTGACAATCCACACCCTGGGGTATACAAACGCCTCCAGCATTACTGACCACTCATTTCTAGAAAAGAGCACCACTTGTGATACACCCATGGTCAGGCCAATGCTAACTGCTGCAATATAATCTGTTCACCAATATCTTGACGCCCTGCTACCTCCTGCTGCTCAAGATCTTGCTCCTCCTGGCCCTGTGCCAAGCTGCGACTGGCCTTCCTTCTCCTCAATGAGAGCCATCACCAAGGCAGAATTATCTGCAGCCAGCAATATCAGCACAGTGATGCTTGAACAAATTGAAGTAATACATTAAGTGACCATATCCTTTACAGGTTCCTTTCATCACAAAGCTATCTGACCAGCCAAACCCTTCTGGCTTCAATCTAGACATGGCATCCCCACCCCACCCCTTCCAGGTAAAGAACCTCCTGGAGGATCAGAGGTGGGTGTTCCTCCTGCTCATAAATGACTACGTATGGAGACATTGCTCCTTGACCAGGCTGATGAGTCACCTGCAAGAAGTCTTCCTCTGACACTATTCTGATGCCTCCACTACCCTCGAGATTCTACAAAGAGATCATTGCTCGGCAGCATTGAAATACTAACTGCATGAGCCTTTGTCAGCAATGACCATTTACCCAGAAGGATGGGGAAGTTTACTGCTGTCCACCAGCTGTGTCCCTTGAAGACATCCAGCTCCTTCCCTCCCTCACTGCCTTTGACTACATCTAATGGCACAGAATGAACAGCAGCTCCACACCATGCCGGGATCTCGATGTTATGAGACTCATGAGTCAGGAACAAACCTGATGCAGTGCAGACGTAACCAGAGAGAGAACTCAACGGAGCATCTTTGTCATCCAATTGCCTTCTAATTACTAGTGGCCCCTGTAGTTGATCAATGTGTTGACATTAAACTCCACCCATCCAAAAAGACCATCCACCCACTCTGAGCCATCACACTGATTGACTGTGTGGTCAAGATCAGATCTGACAAATGGTGCACATCACCTTTCAAACTCACACAACCATCTTCGACCCTCCCCGTTACCCACTACTCTCCCCATCTCCCTTGACCC
This sequence comes from Carcharhinus amblyrhynchos, assembly GCF_965287045.1. NCBI lineage: Eukaryota > Metazoa > Chordata > Chondrichthyes > Carcharhiniformes > Carcharhinidae > Carcharhinus > Carcharhinus amblyrhynchos. The sequence goes on from NC_137337.1 coordinate 36,502,057, forward strand.
ACTTAATATCACGTATAATTGGGGGGTTTTTTTACCTTCTTTTTATCATTTTTGGATATTGTTTTCAAATTTAATTCTTTATGCTCACTTGTTTAAGAACATGGCAGCAGGAGTAAACCATTCGACCCATTCAGCCTGCTCCACCAGTCAGTAAGGTCATAGGTGATTTGATGTGGCCTCAACTCCACTTTCCTGCTTGCCTCCTATAACCCTTGCCTCTCTCGCTGATCAAAAATTCAATGACCCAGCTGCCACTGCTCGCTGGGGGAGAACATTCCAAAGACAAACGGCCCTCGGACAGGAGAAATTCCTCCATATCTCCACTTTGAATGGAAACCCCTTATTTTGAATCTGTGCCCCCTAGTTCTAGATTCCTACCTCACACAGAATCTTCTATGCTTCAATAAAATCACTCTCATCCTTCTAAACGCCAATGAGCGTAGACCCAACCTGCTCAACCTTTCTTCGTAAAACAATCCTTCATCCCAGGAATCAGCCCAATGAATATTCCTGAACTGCCTCCAAGGTGAGTATATACTTCCTCAAGAAAGGTGATCAAAAGTGTCCATAATACTCCAGGTGTGATCCCACCGATACTCTACCTCCTTGCAGTAAAAGCCAACATTCTATTTGCCTTCTTAATTACTTGCTGTCCCTAAATACGACCTGGTGTGATTCATGAACAAGGGCAGCCATGCTCCTTCTGCATCATGGTATTCTGTAGTCTCTATCCATTTAAATAAAATCCAGCTTTTCTACTTTTCCCGCCAAAGTGAACAACCCTGCCTTTTCCCACATTGTACATCAGCTGCCAAATGTCTGCTGACTCATCTAGCCCATCAATATCCCTTTGCAAACCCTGCATCATCCTCATACCTTGCTTTCCTGTCTATCATGGTATCATCAGCAAATATGGCTGCCATCCAACTGGTCCCTTTATCCAAATCATTAATTATAGATTTTAAATAACTGAGCCCCCAGCATTGATCTCTGCAGCACTCCACTAGTGACAATCTGAGAATCTCCTATTTATCCTAACCCTCTGTTTCCCCTTTGTTAGTCAATCCTCTGTTCATGCTAAAACAGCACTCCCAACACTATTTGTTCTTATTTTGCATAGTAACTTTTATGTGGCACCTTATCAAATGGCTTTTGGAAATCAAAAGACATACATCTACTGGTTCCCCTTTATTCACCCTGCTTGTTACATCATCAAACTGTTTCGATGATGATCAACTTACCACTCAATAAGTTGCAAAATAAAATCACTTTAAAATAAATTAAAATCTCTTAAAACTCCTCATTTTTAGTGCATTATTAGTCATTTTACCCATTTAATACACTGACTGACCTGGTGCTCCACACTGTGGTTGCCTGGTTCCAGGGGGTGTCCGAGTCCCAGGAATTTCTTGGCCATTTTCATACACGCACCAACAGTAGCCTGTACTGCCATGACATTGCAGAGGCCTGAAGTTCCCTTCTTCATCACACTCAGGGATATGGATTCCAACAAGAGGTTCACGGAGAGTCAGCACCGCTTGCAATCGATCTCGTTGCTGTTCACAAGCGGTCTTTGGACGTTCATGGCTTGCTAATCAAACAGAAAAAACTTGCTTGGAAACAAATACAAATTACAAGTACACATCTCGAACACAAGTTATGTTACATCTTTTCCTGTAAACTGACTGCTGTCACCAGTTCTTTATTCGGTTTAAATACAACGCATAATATTATCACCTCAAATTGATTCAAATTCTACCATCATCAAGATTACACCACTACAGTTAATATTTTGAGCTAGTCTTAATAACTCATTTGTGACACAAATATTATCTGATAAATCTTCCTTATTGAGTATTTGTTGTGAGGAACTGCCTTGCCAGAGGTATCAGGCAGAACTTTCTCAGTGGTGCTCGACTGGAATGAAATTGGTTTACTAGAATGTGACTGCGCAGGATATTTTTTACATTGAAGTAATGTGATTTCAGAGAAAACTTCAACTGGAGACCAAGATTTTGGGGAGAATTTTAATCTGACCATGTGGGTGGACTTGCGAGAGAATGACGGGTGTAAAAGGGCTGAAACTGCCATTGGATTGAGGAGCCAGCAGCAACCCACCAAACTCCACCAACCTCAGTGTGGTCTGCAGTACATGGGAATCCTTGGTGGGACAGGAGGATTGGTAAGTTAAATATGTTCAATTTTCATTACCAGCTTCTTAAATGCTGAATTCTGATTTTAACAGCAGTTTTGGGATATGCCAGGGAAATCAGGCCAGAATTCTCCAACCTTGTCCGTGGCTGGGAATCTTCGGCCCTGCTGCTCTGAACAGAGATTTGGCTGAGTGCCAAATTCCCCGTTCTCATTGGCAGCAGCGGCGGAGCATGAATGGCTGGAGAATTCTGGCCCATGGCGAGAGTTAATGGGATTAGAAAAGGCTGATCAAGGGACAGGCAAGAAAGGTTTTAAACATTAAGGTCTCACATCTATTTCCTTCCCTGGTTTAAAAGCTTTTTCTCAGAGCAGCAATTCTGAAAGTGTGCACTTACTGCATTAAACACAATTTCCCAATACTTTGGAAGACAATTTGACTGTTCTGGAGTTTACACAGATTGATCCACATTTATCTTTCAGTATTCAGTTCAGTGTGGGAGCTACTTTATCTTGCACCACAGATCAGGGACAAGGTGGGAAGAAGCAGCAGCAACACAAACAGGCACTCCACAGCTACAAGAGATACCCAATGCCTCAATCACCTGTTTCTGTGCTGATCAACGTCTATGAATGACACCAGGATCTGTTCCAATTCAGAACCACTTTTTAAAAAAATGTCCTTCTTGACCTATCATCTTTGCTACAATATCTCTATATGTGAAACACTGACTGACCTGGTGCTTCACACTGTGGTTGACTGGTTCCCGGTGCTGTTCGAGTCCCAGGAACTTCTTGTCCATTTTCATACACACACCAGCAGTAGCCTGTGCTGCCGTGACATTGCAGAGGTCTGAAGTTCCCTTCTCCATCACACTGAGGGATATAGGCTCCAACAAGAGGTTCACGCAGGTTCATCTCTGCTCGCAGTCTGTCTCGTTGCTGCTCACAAGCTGTCTTTGGGCGTTCATTGGTTGCTAATCGAATAAAAAAAACTGATTTTGAAACAAATACAAATTACAAGCATCCCTTACACAAGTTATGTGACATCTCTTCCTGTGAACTGACTGTAATCTCCAGTTCATTTCTATGCTTTAAATACAACACATGATGTAGTTAATTTATCACCTCAAATTGATTCAAATTCTACAATCGCCAAGAAAATGAAAATAAGCACCAGGAGTGAGTATTTTGAACTATTTTTAAAAGCTCATTTGTGACACCAATACTATCTGATAAATCTTCCTTATTGAGTGTTTGTTGTGAGGAACTGCCTTGCCAGAGGTATCAGGCAGAACTTTCTCAGTGGTGCGCAACTGGAATGAAATTGGTTTAGTAGAATGTGACTGTGCAGGATATTTTTACATTGAAGTAATGTGATTTCAGAGAAAACTTCAACTGGAGACCAAGATTTTGGGGAGAATTTTAATCTGACCATGTGGGTGGACTTGCGAGAGAATGATGGGTGTAGAAGGGCTGAAACTGCCATTGGATCGAGGAGCCAGCAGCAAGCCACCAAACTCCGCCAACCTCAATGTGGTCTGCAGCACATGGGAATCCTCGGAGGGACAGGCAGATTGGTAAGTTAAATATGATAAACTTTCATTACCAGCTTTTTAAATGCAGAATTCTGATTTTAACAGCAGTTACACAGATTTCTGAGACTTTTTGGGATATGCCAGGGAAATCAGGCCACAAATCTCTGACCTCGTCCAATGCTGGGATTTTCCACTCCCGCTCCTCTGAACAGAGACTTGGCCAAGTGCCAAATTCCCCGTTCTCATTGGCAGCAGCAGCGGAGCGTGAATGGCTGGAGAATTCTGGCCCATGGCGAGAGTTAATGGGACTAGAAAAGGGTGATCAAGGGACAGGCAAGAAAGGTTTTAAACACTAAGGTCTCATATCTATTTCCTTCCCTGATTTAAAAACTTTTGCTCAGAGCAGCGATTCTGAAAGTGTGCATTTACTGCATTAAACACAATTTCCCAATACTTTGGAAGACAATTTGACTGTTCTGGAGTTTACACAGATTGATCCACATTTATCTTTCAGTATTCAGTTCAGTGTGGGAGCTACTTTATCTTGCACCACAGATCAGGGACAAGATGGGAAGATGCAGCAGCAACACAAACAGGCACTCCACAGCTACAAGAGATACCCAATGCCTCAATCACCTGGTTCTGTGCTGATCAGTTTCTATGAATGACACCAGGATCTGTTCCAATTCAGAACCACTTTTTAAAAAAATGTCCTTCTTGACCTATCATCTTTGCTACAATATCTCTATATGTGAAACACTGACTGACCTGGTGCTTCACACTGTGGTTGACTGGTTCCCGGTGCTGTCCGAGTCCCAGGAACTTCTTGTCCATTTTCATACACACACCAGCAGTAGCCTGTGCTGCCGTGACATTGCAGAGGTCTGAAGTTCCCTTCTTCATCACACTCAGGGATATAGGCTCCAACAAGAGGTTCACGCAGGTTCATCTCTGCTCGCAGTCTGTCTCGTTGCTGCTCACAAGCTGTCTTTGGGCGTTCATTGGTTGCTAAACAGATTAAAAAACTGGTTTTGAAACAAATACAAATTACAAGCATCCCTTAGACAAGTCATGTGACATCTCTTCCTGTGAACTGACTGTTATCTCCAGTTCATGATGTAGTTAATTTATCACCTCAAATTGATTCAAATTCTACAATCGCCAAGAAAATGAAAATAAACACCAGGAGTGAGTATTTTGAACTGTTTTTAAAAGCTCATTTGTGACACCAATACTATCTGATAAATCTTCCTTACTGAGTGTTTGTTGTGAGGAACTGCCTTATCAGAGGTATCAGGCAGAACCGCAGCTGGAATGAAATTGGTTTAGTAGAATGTGACTGTGGAGGATATTTTTACATTGAAGTAATGTGATTTCAGAGAAAACTTCAACTGGAGACCAAGATTTTGGGGAGAATTTTAACCTGACCATGTGGGTGTACTTGCGAGAGAATGACGGGTGTAAAAGGGCTGAAACTGCCATTGGGTCGAGGGTCCAGCAGCAACCCACCAAACTCCACCAACCTCAGTGTGGTCTGCAGTACATGGGGATCTCGGAAGGACAGGCAGGTTGGTAAGTTAAATATGATAAATTTTCATTACCAGCTTTTTAAATGCAGAATTCTGATTTTATCAGCGGGTACACAGATTTCTGTGACTATGCGATATGCCAGGGAAATCAGGCCAGAATTCTCCAATCTCGTCCGCGGCTGGGATTCTCAGGTCCCGCTGCTCTGAACAGAGATTTGGCCGAGTGCTTATTGGCAGCAGCAGCGGGCAGAGAATGGCTGGAGAATTCTGGCCCATGGTGAGAGTTAATGGGATTAGAAAAGGCTGATTGAGGGATAGGCAAGAAATGCTTTAAACACTAAGGTCTCACATTTATTTCCTTACATGGTTTAAAAGCTTTTGCTCAGAGCATCAATTCTGAAAGTGTGCATTTACTGCATTAAACATAATTTCCCAATACTTTGGAAGCCAATTCCACTGTTTTGTGGTTTACATCGATTGATCCACATTTATCTTTCAGTATTCAGTTCAGTGTGGGAGCTACTGTATCTTGGGCCACAGATCAGGGACAAGATGGGAAGAAGCAGCAGCAACACAAACCGACACTCCACAGCTACAAGAGATACCCAATGCCTCCATGAAATGTTCCTATGTTGATCAACTTCTATGAATGACACCAGGACCTGTTCCAATTCAGAACCACTTTTTAAAAAATGTCCTTCTTGACCTATCATCTTTGCTACAATACTGGTCGTTCTCCATATTTGAAACACTGACTGACCTGGTGCTTCACACTGTGGTTGGCCAGTTCCAGGTGCTGTCCGAGTCCCAGAAATTTCCTGTCCATTTTCATACACACACCAGCAGTAGCCTGTGCTGCCGTGACATTGCATAGGTCTGAAGTTCCCTTCTTCATCACACTGCGGGATATAGGCTCCAACAAGAGGTTCACGCAGGTTCATCTCTGCTCGCAGTCTGTCTCGTTGCTGCTCACAAGCTGTCTTTGGGCGTTCATTGGTTGCTAATCAAACAAAAAAAAACTGGTTTTGAAACAAATACAAATTACAAGTATGTATCCTTCATACAAGTTATGTAATATCTCTGCCTATGAACTGACTGTTTTACGCTTTAAATCCAACACATGATGTAGTTAACTTATCACCTCAAATTAATTCAAACTCTACCACCAGAAATATGCCAATAACCAAACAGGAGTGAGTATTTTGAGCTAGTTTAAATAGTTCATTTCTGACACAAATATTATCTGATAAATCTTCCTTATTGAGTATTTGTTGTGAGGAACTGCCTTGCCAGCGCTATCAGGCAAAACTTTCTCAGTGGCGCGCAACTGGAGCAAAATTGGTTTAAGTAGAATGTGACTATGAAGGTTTTTTTTATATTCAAGTATTGTGATTTCAGAGAAAACTTCATCCGGAGACCAAGATTTTGGGGAGAATTTTAATCTGACCACGTGGGTGGACCTGTGACAGAATGATGGGTGTAAAAGGGCTGAAATCGCCATTGGGTCGAGGATCCATCAGAATCCTGCAAACTCCACCAACCTCAGTGTGGTCTGCAGCACATGGGAATCCTCGGATGGACAGGCAGATTGATAAGTTAATTATGTTAAATTTTCATTACCAGCTTTTTAAATGCAGAATTCTGATTTTAACAGCAGTTACACAGATTTTTGAGACTTAATGGGATATGCCAGGGAAATCAGGCCAGAAATCTCCGACCTCGTCCAATGCTGGGATTTTCCGCTCCCGCTCCTCTGAACAGAGATTTGGCCGAGTGCCAAATTCCCCATTCTCATTGGCAGCAGCAGCGGAGCGTGAATGGCTGGAGAATTCTGGCCCATGGCGAGAGTTAATGGGATTAGAAAAGGCTGATCAAGGGACAGGCAAGAAAGGTTTTAAACACTAAGGTGTCACATCTATTTCCTTCCCTGATTTAAAAGCTTTTGCTCAGAGCAGCGATTCTGAAAGTGTGCATTTACTGCATTAAACACAATTTCCCAATACTTTGGAAGACAATTTGACTGTTCTGGAGTTTACACAGATTGATCCACATTTATCTTTCAGTATTCAGTTCAGTGTGGGAGCTACTTTATCTTGCACCACAGATCAGGGCCAAGATGGGAAGATGCAGCAGCAACACAAACAGGCACTCCACAGCTACAAGAGATACCCAATGCCTCCATCACCTGTTTCTGTGCTGATCAGTTTCTATGAATGACACCAGGATCTGTTCCAATTCAGAACCACTTTTTAAAAAAATGTCCTTCTTGACCTATCATCTTTGCTACAATATCTCTATATGTGAAACACTGACTGACCTGGTGCTTCACACTGTGGTTGGCCAGTTCCAGGTGCGGTCCGAGTCCCAGGAACTTCTTGTCCATTTTCATACACACACCAGCAGTAGCCTGTGCTGCCGTGACATTGCAGAGGCCTGAAGTTCCCTTCTTCATCACATTGAGGGATATAGGCTCCAACAAGGGGTTCACGCAGGTTCATCTCTGCTCGCAGTCTGTCTCGTTGCTGCTCACAAGCTGTCTTTGGGCGTTCGTTAATTGCTAATCAAACAAAAAATCTTATTTAGAAACAAATACAAATTACAAGCATCCTTTACACAAGTCATGTCACATCTCTTCCTGTGAACTGACTGCTGTCACCAGTTCATTTATATGCTTTAAATACAATCCATGATATAGTTAATTTATCACCCCAAATTGATTCAAATTCTACCATCACCAAAATTACAACTGTAGGGCATTTAAATGGTCATTGGATAAACATATGGATGAAATTGGAAAAGTGTAGGTTAGATGGACTTTAGATTGGTTTCACAGGTCGACGCAACATCGAAGGCTGAAGGGGCTGTACTGCGCTGTAATGTTCTATGTTATACTTTGAGCTAGTGTTAAATAGCTCATTTGTGACACAAATATTATTTGATAAATGTTCCTTATTGAGTGTTTGTTGTGAGGAATTGCCTTGCCAAAGGTATTAGGCAGAACTTTCCCAGTGGTGCTCGACTGGAATGAAATTGGTTTACTAGAATGTGACTGCGCAGGATTTTTTTTACATTGAAGTAATGTGACTTCAGAGAAAACTTCAACTGGAGACCAAGATTTTGGGGAGAATTTTAATCTGACCATGTGGGTGGACGTGCGAGAGAATGACGGGTGTACAAGGGCCAAAACTGCCATTAGGGTCGAAGATCCAGCAGCAATGCGCCAAACTCCACCAATCTCAGTGTGGTCTGCAGCACATGGGAATTCTCAATGGGACAGGAGGATTGGTAAGTTAAATATGTTAAATTTTCATTACCAGCTTTTTAAATGCAGAATTCTGATTTTAACAGCAGTTACACAGGTTTCTGAAACTTTATGGGATATGCCAGGGAAATCAGGCCAGAATTCTCCAACCTTGTCCGTGGCTGGGAATCTTCGGCCCTGCTGCTCTGAACAGAGATTTGGCTGAGTGCCAAATTCCCCGTTCTCATTGGCAGCAGCAGCGGAGCGTGAATGGCTGGAGAATTCTGGCCCATGGCGAGAGTTAATGGGATTAGAAAAGGCTGATCAAGGGACAGGCAAGAAAGGTTTTAAACACTAAGGTCCCACATCTATTTCCTTCCCTGATTTAAAAGCTCTTGCTCAGAGCATCAATTCTGAAAGTGTGCATTTACTGCATTAAACACAATTTCCCAATACTTTGGAAACCAATTTGACTGTTCTGTGGTTTACACAGATTGATCCACATTTATCTTTCAGTATTCAGTTCAGTGTGGGAGCTACTTTATCTTGCACCACAGATCAGGGACAAGATGGGAAGGAGCAGCAGCAACACAAAGAGACACTCCACAGCTACAAGAGATACCCGATGCCTCAATCACCTGTTTCTATGCTGATCACCTTCTATGAATGACACCAGGACCTGTTCCAATTCAGAACCACTTTTTAAAAAATGTCCTTCTTGATCTTTGCTACAATACTGGTCATTCTCCATATGTAAAACACTGACTGACCTGGTGCTCCACACTGTGGTTGACTGGTTCCAGGTGCTGTCCGAGTCCCAGGAATTTCTTGTCCATTTTCATACACACACCAGCAGTAGCCTGTGCTGCCGTGACATTGCAGAGGTCTGAAGTTCCCTTCTTCATCACACTGAGGGATATAGGCTCCAACAAGAGGCTCACGCAGGTTCATCTCTGCTCGCAGTCTGTCTCGATGATGTTCACAAGCTGTCTTTGGGCGTTCATTGGTTGCTAAACAAATTAAAAAACTGGTTTTGAAACAAATACAAATTACAAGCATCCCTTACATAAGTTATGTGACATCTTTTCCTGTGAACTGAGTGCTGTCACCAATTCATTTATACGTTTAAATACAACACACGATGTAGTTAATTTATCACCTCGAATTGATTCTAATTCTACTGCCAAGAATATGCCGATAACCACCAAGAGTTAGTATTTTGGACTATTGTAAAATAGCTCATTTGTGACATAAATATTATCAGATAAATTTTCCCGATTGAGAGTTTTTTGTTTGGAACTGCCTTGCCAGCGCTATCAGGCAGAACTTTCTCAGTGGTGCGCAACTGGAATGAAATTGGTTCAGTAGAATGTGACTGTGCAGGATATTTTTTTACATTGAAGTAATGTGATTTCAGAGAAAGCTTCATCTGGAGGTCATGATTTTGGGAAGAATTTTAATCTGACCATGTGGGTGGACTTGCGAGAGAATGACGGGCATAAAAGGGCTGAAACTGCCACTGGGTCGAGGAGCCAGCAGCAACCCACCAACCTCAGCGTAGTCTGCAGCACACAGGAATCCTTGGTGGGACAGGCAGATTGGTAAGTTAAATATGTTAAACTTTCATTACCAGCTTTTTAAATGCAGACAGCAGTTACACAGACTTCTGAGACTTTCTGGAATGTACCAGGGAAATCAGGCCAGAATTCTCTGACCTTGTCCGTGGCTGGGATTCTCCAGATCCGCTGCTCTGTACAGAGATTTGGCTGAGTGTAAAGTTCTCCATTCTCGTCGGCAGCAGCAGCAGGGACTGAATGGCTGGAGAATTCTGGCCCATGGCGAGAGTTAATGGGATTAGAAAAGGCTGATCGAGGATAGAAATGTTTTAAACACTAAGGTCTTGCATCTATTTCCTTCCCTGGTTTAAAAGCTTTGGCTCAGAGCATCGATTCTGAACGAGTTCATTCTCTGCATTAAACACAATTTTCCAATACTTTGGAAGCCAATTCGACTGTTCTGGGGTTTACACTGATTGACCCACACTTATCTTTCAGATCAATAGTGTCACACTCAGATTTCATGTCCTCCTGCCATCTTACTGGTCTTCCTGCAGGTGGTGTTCAACCAGTAACACAGGAGTTCAGTGTGGGACCTACTTTATCTTGTGCCACAGATCAGGGACAAGATGGGAAGCAGCAACACAAATAGACAATCCACAGCTACAAGGGAAAACTGTTGCCTCTATCACCTGTTTCTATGCTGATCAGTTTCTATGAATGACACCAGGACCTGTTCCAATTCAGAATCACCTTTTAAAAAAAATCCTTCTTGACCAATCATCTTTGCTACAATACTGGTCATTCTCCATATTTGAAACACTGACTGACCTGGTGCTTCACACTGTGGTTGACCAGTTCCAGGTGCTGTCTGAGTCCCAGGAACTTCTTGTCCATTTTCATACACACACCAGCAGTAGCCTGTGCTGCCGTGACATTGCATAGGTGTGAAGTTCCCTTCTTCATCACACTGAGGGATATAGGCTCCAACAAGAGGTTCACGCAGGTTCATCTCTGCTCGCAGTCTGTCTCGTTGCTGCTCACAAGCTGTCTTTGGACGTTCATTGGTTGCTAATCAAATTTAAAAGAAACTGGTTTTGAAAGAAATATAAATCACAAGTGTGCATCCCTCATACAAGTTGTGTGAACTGAGTGCTATCACTAATTAATTTATATGCTTTTAATACAACACATGATATAGTTAATTTATCACCTCAAATTAATTCAAATTCTACCACCAGGAATATGCCGATAACCACCTGGAGTTATTTTAGACTATTGTAAAATAGCTCATGTGTGACACAAACATTATCAGATAAATCTTCCTTATTGAGAATTTTGTTGTGAGGGACTGCCTTGTCAGCGCTATCAGGCAGAACTTTCTCAGTGGTGTGCAACTGGAATGAAATCGGTTTGGCAGAATGTGATTGTGAAGGATACTTTTTTTACATTAAGTAATGTGATTTAAGATAAAGCTTCAACTGGAGTTCAAGATTTTGGGGAGAATTTTAATCTGACCATGTGGGTGGACTTGCGAGAGAATGACGGGTGTAAAAGGGCTGAAATCGCCACTGGGTCGAGGATCCAGCAGCAATGTGCCAACTCCACCAACCTCAGCGTGGACTGCAGCATATGGGAATCCTCGGATGGACAGGCAGATTGGTAAGTTAGATATGTTAAACTTTCATTACCAGCTTTTTAAATGCAGAATTCTGATTTTAACAGCAGTTACACAGATTTCTGAGACTTTATGGGATACGACAGGGAAATCAGGCCAGAATTCTCCGATCTTGTCCACAGCTGGAATTCTCCGGTCCCGCTGTTCTGAACAGAGATTTGGCCAAATCCTCCATTCTTGTTGGCAGCAAGAGCGGGTCGTGAATGGCTGGAGAATTCTGGCCCATAGCGAGATTTAAGGGGATTAGAAAAGGCTGATCAAGGGACAGGCAAGAGATGGTTTAAACACTAAGGTCACTTCTATTTCCTTCCCTGATTTAAAAGATTTCATAAGAAGTCTCATAACACCAGGTTAAAGTCCAACAGGTTTATTTGGTAGCAAATGCCACTGGCTTTCAGGGTTCTGCTCCTTCGTTAGGTGAGTGGGCAGTTCTGATCACAAACAGGGCATATAAAGACACACATTCAGCTTACAGAATACTGATTAGAGTGCGGGTCTTTACAGCTAATCTGCTATTCAAGTCTTAAAGGTGCAGACAATGTGAGTGGAGATGGCATTAAGCATAAGTTAGAGATGTGTATTGTCTCCAGACAGGACAGTGAGATGCTGCAAGCCCAGGCAAGCTGTGGGAGTTATAAATAACGTGACATGAACCCAAGAACCCTGTTGAGGCCATCCTCATGTGTGTGGAACTCACACATGTCCCGAGGCATGATATATTGGGGAGACCACGCTGACGCTACAACAGCGGATGAATGAACACCACTCGACAATCACCAGGCAAGACACTTCCTGTTAAGGAACACTTCAGTGGTCACGGGCATTCGGCCTCTGATCTTCAGGTAAGCGTTCTCCAAGGCGGCCTTCACGACGCACGACAACGCAGAGTCGCTGAGCAGAGACTGATAGCCAAGTTCCACACACATGAGGACGGCCTTAACTGGGTTCTTGAGTTCATGTCACATTGTTTGTAACACCCGTGACTTGCCTGGGTTTGCAACATCTCGCTTACTGTCCTGTCTGGAGACAACTCTTTAACCTATGCTTAATCCTATCTCCACTCACACTGTCTGCACCTTTAAGACACAATTAGCTGTAAAGATTCACTTTTTAATCAGTATTCTGTAACCTGAGTGTGTGCCTTTATATGCCCTGTTTGTGATCAGAACTGCCCACTCACCTGACGAAGGGACATAACCCCAAAAGCTAGTGGCATTTGCTACAAATAAACCTGATGGACGTTAACCTGATGTTGTGAGACTTCTTACTGTGTTTACCCCAGTCCAACGCCAGCACCTCTACATCTTAAAAGATTTTGCTCAGAGCATCAATTCTAAAAGTATGCATTTACTGCATTAAACACAATTTCCCAATACTTTGGAAGACAATTTGACTGTTCTGGGGTTTACACAGATTGATCCACATTTATCTTTCAGAATTCAGTTCTGTGTGGGACCAACTTTATCTTGGACCACAGATCAGGGCCAAGATGGGAAGAAGCAGCAGCAACACAAACAGGCACTCCACAGCTACAAAAGATACCCAATGCCTCCATCACCTGTTTCTATGCTGATCAGTTTCTATGAATGACACCAAGACCTGTTTCAATTCAGACTCACTTTTTAAAGAATGTCCTTCTTGACCTATCATCTTTGCTACAATACTGGTCCTTCTCCATATTTGAAACACTGACTGACCTGGTGCTTCACACTGTGGTTGACCAGTTCCAGGTGCTGTCCGAGTTCCAGAAATTTCTTGTCCATTTTCATACACACACCAGCAGTAGCCTGTGCTACCGTGACATTGCATAGGTCTGAAGTTCCCTTCTTCATCACACTCAGGGATATAGGCTCCAACAAGAGGTTCACGCAGGTTCAACTCTGCTCGCAGTCTGTCTCGTTGCTGCTCACAAGCTGTCTTTGGGCGTTCATTGGTTGCTAAACAAATTAAAAAACTGGTTTTTGAAACAAATACAAATTACATGCATCCTTTACACAAGTCATGTGACATCTCTTCCTGTGAACTGACTGTAATCTCCAGTTCATTTCTATGCTTTAAATACAACACAAGATGTAGTTAATTTATCACCTCAAATTGATTCAAATTCTACTTTCACCAAGAATACACCTGTACAGTTAATATTTTGAGCTAGTGTTAAATAGCTCATTTCTGACACAAATACTATCTGATAAATCTTCCTTATTGAGTGTTTGTTGTGAGGAACTGCCTTGCCAGAGGTATCAGGCAGAACTTTCTCAGTGGTGCGCAACTGGAATGAAATTGGTTCAGTAGAATGTGACTGTGCAGGATATTTTTACATTGAAGTAATGTGATTTCAGAGAAAACTTCAACTGGAGACCAAGATTTTGGGGAGAATTTTAATCTGACCATGTGGGTGGACTTGCGAGAGAATGATGGGTGTAGAAGGGCTGAAACTGCCATTGGATTGAGGAGCCAGCAGCAACCCACCAAACTCCGCCAACCTCAATGTGGTCTGCAGTACATGGGAATCCTCGGAGGGACAGGCAGATTGGTAAGTTAAATATGTTAAACTTTCATTTTTAATTCTGATTTTAACAGCAGTTCCACAGATTTCTGAAACTTTATGGGATATACCAGGGAAATCAGGCCAGAAATCTCCGACCTTGTCCACCTGTTGGGATTCTCCAGTCCTGCTGCTCTGAACAGAGACTTGGCTGAGTGCCAAATACTCCGTTCTTATTGGCAGCAGCAGCGGGGAATGAATGCTGGAGAATTCTGGCCCATGGCGAGAGTTAATGGGATTAGAAAAGGCTAATCAAGGGACAGGCAAGAAAGGTTTTAAACACTAAGGTCTCACAACTATTTCCCTCCCTGATTTAAAAGCTTTTGGTCAGAGTATCAATTCTGAAAGTGTGCATTTACTGCATTAAACACAATTTCCCAATACTTTGGAAGACAATTTGACTGTTCTGGGGTTTACACAGATTGATCCACATTTATCTTTCAGTATTCAGTTCAGTGTGGGACCAACTTTATCTTGGACCACAGATCAGGGACAAGATGGGAAGAAGCAGCAGCAACACAAACAGGCACTCCACAGCTACAAGAGACACCCAATGCCTCAATCACCTGTTTCTACGCTGATCAGTTTCTATGAATGACACCAGGACCTGTTCCAATTCAGACTCACTTTTTAAAAAATGTCCTCTTGACCTATCATCTTTGCTACAATACTGGTCATTCTCCATATTTGAAACACCGACTGACCTGGTGCTTCACACTGTGGTTGACTGATTCCAGGTGCTGTCCGAGTCCCAGGAACTTCTTGTCCATTTTCATACACACACCAGCAGTAGCCTGTGCTGCCGTGACATTGCATAGGTCTGAAGTTCCCTTCTTCATCACACTCAGGGATATAGGCTCCAACAAGAGGTTCACGCAGGTTCAACTCTGATCGCAGTCTGTCTCGTTGCTGCTCACAAGCTGTCTTTGGGTGTTCATTGGTTGCTAATCGAATAAAAAAAAAACTGATTTTGAAACAAATACAAATTACAAGCATCCCTTACATAAGTCATGTGACATCTCTTCCTGTGAACTGACTGCTGTCACATGTTTATTTCTATGCTTTAAATCCAATACACGATATAGTTAATTTATCACCTCAAATTGATTCAAATTCTACCACCAGGAATATGCTGATAACCACCAGGAGTGAGTATTTTGGACTATTGTGAAATAGAACATTTGTGACATAAATATTATCAGATAAATCTTCCTTATTGAGTGTTTGTTGTGAGGAACTACCTTGCCAACGTTATCAGGCAGGACATTCTCAGTGGTGCGACTGAAATTGGTTCAGTAGAATGTGACTGTGGAGGATATTTTTACATTGAGTAATGTGATTTCAGAGAAAACTTCAACTGGAGACCAAGATTTTGGGGAGAAGTTTAATCTGACCATGTGGGTGGACTTGCGAGAGAATGACGGGTGTAAGAGGGTTGAAATTGCCATTGGGTTGAGGATCCAGCAGCAACCTGCCTATTTATATTATCTCCTTTAAAGTAATGAAACATCCCAAGATGTTTTACATGAACATTATAAACCAAGGTATGACATTGAGGCACATAAGGAGACGTTTGGTGAGATGAGCAAAAGTTTGGTCAGAGGCAGATTTTAAGAAGCATCTTGAGGGAGGAATGCAAGGTAGAAAGGCAGCAGGGCAGGTGATAGAGCAATTATAATTGGAAAGGCACAAGAGGCCAGATTTGGACAAGCAGAGATACCTTCGGAGGGTTGTGGGATTGGGAAATATAACAGAGAGAAAGAGGGACAAGGCCATGGAAAGATTTGAGAATTTTAAAATCAAGATTTTGCTTGACTGGGAGCCAATGTGGGTGAGCAAGCACAGGGCTGACAGAATGATCACAAGCAAACATACATCTGTACCCACCAAAATTTAGTATTTTCTACTCACTTTTATCTCAGCCAGCTGGTTTTAGTATTTTCAACTCAGCTTCATACAGACACAAAACTAAATGTTTGTGGTGATCATTAGAGAATTGTTAATTTATGAGAGTTTATTGTTTGGAATGATTACAGCTGAAATGTTTATAAAAAAAGCCTTAATTGGAAATTATCTAGTTGACAGAATGTTACCGATATTTATTTTTGTTGGATGTGATTGGGAACAAAATTAAAATCGATGGATAGGAAAACAGAAACAAATCATAGAGCTTCACTCCACCAAGGCACCCAAGAGCATAAGTCAGTCTTTCCCTGACACATTTAGATTTTTAACATGTCAAAGAGCAAATTACTGAAAGTGTCAGATGAACATCACAGCAATGGAAACCAGACACCTTGGGACTCGAGTCAAGCAACTGTATACCTCCTTAATCAATCAGATTGAAAGATTGTGAAAAAACAGCTTAATGACTGAACAATGTGCAGGCTGATTTGTAGTTAAGTCAGGGGCAGGAAAAGAAATAAATTGAGGTGAGACGTAATTAAGGAAAAATAAAACAAGTAAAAAGAAAAAAACTGAAAGGTTTACATTTTTAAATCTTCAACATCAATTAATACTTGAAAGAATGAGATTTCATACTAATGGTACAGATTGCAATTTTCAATGTTACAGAGTATGATTCACACATTTCACCATAAAGTGTAATTACACACAAAATGACTCAACTCTCTGACACATTGGGTGGGATTTTACAACCTCGCTGGTCACAAAACTGTAAAATCCTGTATAAGGTCAACTGAGCTTCCTATTGTCAGCCACTCGCCCACTACAATTCCCGTAGTAGGTGGGGCGGTAAAATTCTGGCCATATAGTTTTCTTTACTCCATTCGTGGAATGTGGGTGTTGTAGGCTGGACTAACATTTATTGTCCTAATTGCGCTTCAACTGCTTGCTTGTCTATCATTGTGGGAATTTAAGAGGCAACGACATTGCTGTGGGCTAGACCAGGTAAGGATGGCAGATTTCTTCCCTCAATGACATTAATGAATGAGATGGGCTTTCACGACAATCAACAATGGTCATTATTCAACTTTTCATTCCAGGTTTCACCAACTGCCATGTGGAATTTGAACCCAGGTCCTCAAAGCATAAGTCTCCGGATTACTACTGTACCACCATCTCCCTATCAAATACAACAACTTACTGCATTTCAATGGTGAGGCAGACAACAAGTTATTGCTTTCTGCATTTACTGAATTAAGATCTAACATTAAAAATTTCCACCTGGTTAGTTGTACCCCAAACGAGAAGTAAACAAACAACAGGAAATAAGCATTTGATAAACTGACAGAATGATGATTCTAAAGGACAGTGGAAATGTGGTTTTGCCTCATTTAGGATTTCAGTGATTCAGCAATTTAGTGAGATAACAACTGATTGATTTAAACGAGACTTGCTGACCTGGGAGGCCACACTGTGGTGGATTATTTCCAGGGAGTGTTCTGCTTCCAGGAATTTCCCTTCCCCATGCATCCACACACCAGCACTGGCCTGTACTGCTGTGGCACTGTCGGGGCCTGAAGTTGCCCTCCTCATCACACTGAGGAACATGCATTCCAAAGTGTGGTCGACTCCCTCGGGGGCTGAACTCTGCTTCCACTTCATCTCGCTGCTCCTCACAAGCAGTCTTTGGGCGTCCTGTAAGTTCTAAAGAAGGAGAACATTTCTGTCGACGCTGCACATCAATAAAGCGCTTCAGACTACAATAAGATCAAAGAAGTAGCGTTGCAATGCCATCCCACACCCACTTCCAATGTTGTACACTACAACTGTCCCAGATTCCCAGTCTGTACTGAGGCTTCTCGGAATGGGGAACATTTGGATATTACCACACCTCTACATTAGAGAGAGGAAAATTGGCCACAATTCACAATCCCTGGGCAGAGTCTTTTGGGAGCAGCATGTGTCTCAATGGTGGGACTGGAAGCATATGGGACTTCCACTTGTGGGGGGCAGCTAGCCATGCAATCATGTAGTGGCCAGCCAATTAGCCATTCAGAGTCCTGGGCATGAGACGGGCAGCAGAAAGGAAGTCACCAACTCTGCCATTATGTCGCTGTAATAATCTTACCAAGGTTAGTCTTCCATCACCAATCACCCTTTATTTACAGTGTGTTCAAAGTTCAGTGGCTACAGAGTGCGTGCGGGTCAGGCCTAAATCAGCCTTCCAGAGTGCAGCCAGCTGGTTTTAACCTCCTCGCTGTTCCTTCCTTATTGGGTGAGCCTCCACATGTCCAATAGAGGAGTTCACGGAGAGAACTACTGACAATTCCCCATTGGCATCATAATATAATAGGCACACGGTTAGCACTGCTGCCTCACAGCGCCAGAGACCCAGGTTTGATTCCCAGCTTGGATCACTGTTTGTGTGGAGTTTGCATATTCTCCCCGTGTCTGTGTGGGTTCCCTCTGGTGCTTCGGTTTCCTCCCACAGTCTGAAAGACGTGCTGGTTAGGTGCATTGATCTGAACAGGTGCCAAAGTGTAGCAACTAGGGGAATCTCACAGTAAGTTAATTGCAGTGTTAATGTAAGTCTTACTTGTGATATTAATAATTAAACTTTAACATCCCTCCCCATCAAGTCTATTTCTTCCCTAAGCCCACACCCCATGGGGGTGGGGGGGGGAACTTTTCTGCCATTTAACGATTGGCCTGGGGATCAATTGGAGGCAGGGCCAGATCAGGGGGTGTGAAGCGGATGGGAAACCTTTGCTTCCAAAGGGAATGCCATAAAGGCACTGACACTGGTTCTTCCTGAGGTCTTGCTTCAGTTGGGGGTGCCGGTCTCTCCCGCTTCCAAATCCGTGTCCTCGTGACCAAAGGGGCAGGCATGGGGTTGACCTCCGGGACATGAGTTAAAATTTATATAGTTGGCTTAAGGGAAGTGCCAAATTAAAATAAAATTGAACTTTTGACATTGTCATTTGGGACTATTGGCAGGGAGACATTGGCCAATTTTAACAATGGGCCTTGTCAGCACATTGCTGATCAAATTCCAGGGGCACTACTGTTTAAAGCAAGAGTACAATTCAAACTCACTTCTAGGCTCGTTTGTAGTTGTCAGAGCCAGAAAAGTACTCCTACTGTAGGGTAGCATTATAGATTCGTAGAATCCCTACAGTGCAGAAAGAGGCCATTCAGCCCCTCAAGTCTGCATCAACCCTCCGAAAGATTATCCCACTCAGTTTCTATTTTTTGCCCTAACCCCATAGCCCATGCATTTACCATGGATAATCCACCTAACTTGCCCATCTTTTGACACAAAGGGACAATTTAACATAGCCAATCCATCTAACCTGCACATATCTGAACTCTATACTCTACAGAAAATAATTCCCTTGCTTTTCCCAGTCCTTCAAATCAAATCCTGTCATAAAACACAATGCTACTGTAAAACGTAATGACTTTGGATTCTTACCAGGCTTTATCAATGTACAATGGACACCATCTCCTTTATAACCGGGGTTACACCGACAGGCAAATGAACCAGGAACATTGTAACAAGTTGCATCTGGATGACATAAACCCTCAGTACATTTATCAACAGCTGCAAGAAACCAACACAGGAATATGTTAGTCATGATATCCTCCCTCATATTTCCTTTGTGTTTCCATTACTATCCCACCTTTGGAGAATTACAGTTCCAACGTCAGAAACAATCCTTTCACCAAATGGCCATTCCTCATGTTGAAGCCTGGTACACAAATGCACATAAACTAGTCAGCCATGAGCTTGATCCTGTCCTTATCCAAACATGGATATATCCATCAGCAGTTAATGGATATCGCAGTGTGAGCATTCACTAATTCTGCTTCACTAGCTCAGTGACAACTGCAGAACTCCCACTGCTGCCTAATTTGACATCAACTAGTTCCAACATAGATAAGGGAAACAAGTCTCAGTGTAGATCACAAGTCCACATAAAGTGGTGCACTTATCCACAGAGAGAAACAGTCAAATATAAACAGCCAGTATCAGAGATAATCTCCCCACTGGAACCGTGTAATCAGTTGTCTTATCTGAGATGAAGCATGCTTTATTAAAGATAATACAATATAAAATATCATTAAAATGGTATGAACATCGTATTGTACATAATATTATGTAGTGTGTAGTATTAGGAGCGGCACAGTGGCACAGTGGTTAGCACTGCTGCCTCAGACCACCAAGGACCCGGGTTTGATTCCCAGCTTGAGTCACTGTCTGTGCGGAGGTGGCACATTCTCCCCGTGTCTGTGTTTTATTTATATTGTTTATAAAGTTTATTTATTTATGAGTCACAAGTAGGCTTACATTCACATTGCAGTGAAGTTACTGTGAAAAGCCCCTAGTCTCCAGCTCCTGTTCGGACACTGAGGGAGAATTTAGCATGGCCAATGCATCTAACCTGCACATTTTTGAACTGTAGGAGGAAACCAGAGCATCCAGAGGAAACCCATGCAGATACATGGAGAAAGTGCAATCTCCACACATCTCCAAGTTGACAGTCGAACCCAGCTCCCTGGCACTGTGAAGCAGCACTACTAATCACTGTGCCACCATGGGTTTCCTCCTACAGTCCAAAGATGTGCAAGTTAGGTGGATTGGCCATCTAAATTGTCCCTTAATGTCAGGGGGATAAATGTATAGATCATGGGGATAGGGCCTGGGTGGGATTGTGGTTTGTGCAGACTCGATGGGCTGAATGGCCTCCTTCTGCACTATAGGATTCTATGAGTCTATTATATATGATATCCCTAGCTAAAAACTCCATCCTTCCCCCTAGCAACTATTGACACTGAAACAAACTATTCACAATTTTAATGTCATGTTTGGCCCAAAGATGAGTTTCTGACCACATATCTACAACCATCCCCCAGTTGTCAACTTCAATATCCACCATTTTCATATCTTGCTTGCAGATGTCCATGGTAAAGGTATGGATGGTAAGTAGGTTATAACCCAGTTTATATGACAGCAGCTCAGCAAGATAACCATTGTTGGCTTAGCAATGAGTGTATGCTGATGAACGTAGCACACTCCAGGACATAAGAGTTGGCAGCCATGCTCTCCTCCACAGATATCACCTTATGCATTGTGTCAAATTTTGCTTCAAGTGCTACTGTGAAGGCCATCAAGACATTTGATTATGTTAAACATGCTACCAGAATGCAAATTGTTTCTGTTGTTATTTCTAGCATAAGTTCTCCAAACTCACCAATCCAATTATCCCATATGACTTTTTCCAAGATGGACAGAGTGATTGTAAATCCCTATTAGATACCAGGAGATTGTCCAGTTCTATTTGCAAATGTTACTTTGCTAAAAGCCTTTGGGCTAATTTTGCAACCCGCTGCTCAAAGAATCAGAGCTGCATTGTAGCTATCTCTGACCCATGCTCCCTCTGAATGTGGTATTAATCCTACTATTTTAGTTTATATTTAACTTTTTGGTGGTCTTATGGGAATTTATTGCATTCAAATTCTAAAAATGTAAAAGGATTATATACTCTTCAGAGTGCTTTTAGCTATCTTTATTTATTCATTGTAAGCCTAACATTGTTCTGGAGTGTGCGAGCATACTGGTAGCTTTGACTGTGAATGTCACAGGCCTATTACAACGCTGTGTTAGTTACGCATGTCAACATAGTTTTTTTTGTTCATATGCTTCAATCAGAAACCCCAAAATTTTACAAAATGTTTTACTTTCAAAGGTGATACTTCCACTTGCTGACAATTTTAGAAATCACAGAATTCCTTCAGAAGAGGCTATTCTGCCCATCAAATCTTCACTGACTCTCTGAAAGAGCACCTACCTAGACCTAATCCCCCATCCTAACTCCGTAACCTCACACATTCAGCATTATCAATCCACCTACCCTGCACATTTTAGATATCAAGGGATACATTTAGCACGGCCAATCCACCTGACATTGTTGGACTGTGGGAGAAAACTGGAGCACCCAGATGAAATCCACACAGAGACAGGGAGAACATGCAAACTCCACGTGCAAACAGTCACCTGAGATTGGAATCAAACCCAGGTCGCTGGTGCTACGAGGCAGCAGTGCTAACTACTGTGCCACCGTGCCATCATAAAACAGTAACTCTGCTCATTACAGTTTTGGGAGTAGAGCGAAAGTTCTTTCCACAATTACTGAATTTTCTACATTATAATAAAACATGAATGTTTCTCTGCTTATTTGTAAGTGATGATGTGGAGATGCCGGCGTTAGACTGGGGTAACTCCCAGCCACCTAATGAAGGGACAGGCTGTCCCGAAAGCTTGCGGCTTTTGCTACAAATAAACCTGTTTGGACTTTAAACTGGTGTTGTGAGATTTCTTTCTATTTGTAAGTAGTTATGGCCAGAAAATATCAAAACATCCCTATCCATAGATAAATGGAACAAATGTTTGTGTGATTAAAAGTATAATTAATTGCTTTAATACACAAAGCACCAGTTTTCTGAAAGTTGCACATCTACAAATGACAGGTCATAAAGTAAAGGGATAATTCTCAGAATTTCACAATAAATACTAATTTAATTCTAATCTAGTGTTAATATATGTTGCAAGTTAATATATTTAGCTTACACTGTGATTTTCAAAGTTCTTATGTAAAGGGAGATACACATAGCAAAAAAAAACTGACTGCACAGATCTTGTATTCATACATTAACTGGCTGACCTCTCATGGCATCACACAGTGGACCTGGAGTGTAGTTATGAGCTACAATGGGGGCCCATTGTGCGCTAGTGATTAGGACACTGTTGGAGTGCAGGAGAAACAGTGGAGAAATGGGAATCAAGAAATAAAGCGTAGTGGAGAGGGCAGCGGGTTACAGAGTGTTAAAATTGAAAACACTCAGCCTCAGAGTTGTTGTCTTATTTGTTCTAAAGTACCAGAGTCAGCATAAATTTCTATGGCAGTTGCTTTCTGAACCCAATAGCCAAGCAGACTATATCTGGGAGGAAACATGTCCTTTTGTACTCATGCCAACTTCCTATTAATTTGCATTCTAAATTTAAAATTTAAAATTGTGCTGTCCTTCCTTGGTATTTAAAATCGGCGTGAAATTGGTTTTGGGCCATAGTCTGAGGGCTGTACAGTGCTAACAGTGGTTAGCACTGCTGCCTCACAGCATCAGGAACCCAGGTTCAATTCCTGGCTTGGGTCACTGTCTGTGGGTTTCCTCCTGGTGCTCCCATTTCCTCCCACAGTCTGAAAGACATGCTGGTTAGGTGCACTGGCAATGCCAAATTCTCCCTCAGTGTATCCAAACAGGCGCCAGAGTGTGGCGACTAGGGGATTTTCACAGTAACTTTATTGCAGTGTTAATATAAGCCTACTTGTGACACGAACAAACTTTTAATTTTAAACTTTAAAGGGAGCAATATCCTGTGCCTAGCTCTGGGCAACATGTAGAATCTTAACAGCAGGAGATTGCAACATTACCACACACAGGAATTGAAAGGATTTGAAGAAGAAACTTGGAATCATAGTGCTTTTCAGAATCTTACCAAATCCCAAAGCGTTTCTTGGCCAATTTATGTACGATTGAAATAATGTTACTGTTGTATTGCAAGAAAGAACAGGCAGGGTGTGGCACTGAGATTTTCATTGCAGTGTTAATGTAAGCTTGTGACAATAATAAACAAACTTTAAACTTTAGTTTAAATTAGATGCTGGTTTTACTTTCCACCAGATTTTCTTTTCCAATTGCGCAGGGGTATAAAACAAGTTTCCAACTCACTATTACCCATTTTACTTTCCAAGATGAAATTTTACCCGAACGTGTTTGCTTTATTATTGCTGATTTCTGATTTAAAATGAACGTCGATTTGCTGAAAGCAGGAGAAATGGCCACCGTCAGCACAAAAAGAAGTAAATGCTGAAATCACATCTACAGCGGCACAGACAGCTGAAACTGCTTCTGCCAAACTATACATGTCATCTGTAATCCTTGGAGAGCTAAAGAATGTTTCAAATCCAGAGGGGAAATAAAAACTTCTTCCATCACATTTGTTTTCTACAATTGCATTAAGCACAGGCAGAATACTGATTACAGAGCACATTTTTGGGCAAAGCTCAAAATGCATCCTCAACGGGATATGTAGAAACAACTTGTGTGCAACCTTTTACCCCAGGGTCACAAATAAGATCAAGGTTAGACACAATGCCAACAAATCTCTTCCTGTATCTCTTCCTGCAGCTCTGGAGTTATCAGACTAATCAAAAGGGAAGCAGCATGTCCTTGAGGGAATTCGTGTGTAAAATTTGGTAATAGTCTGAGAGAATTTTTTTCCCCAGATAATTCTTTTTTCCGGTCATGAAAGCACAGCGAGGCAGACTGACAGATAGCTAGCTACACATAACAATCACTCTATCCCCTGAAGGTTGGAAATGGAAATGACGCCTAGATAGGGACAACTGATTCACCTTAGCAGAGGGGTCAGAAACCAGAAGGCTTAGATTTAAAGTAATTAACAGAGAGATGGAGAAACCGGTTTTCACCCAGAGGGTGATAGAAACCCAGACTCAGTTTGAAAGGATGATGGAGGCAGAAACACACACACACGCACACATTTAAAAAGTATTTGAATGCCTCCTTGAAGAGCTCTGACCAACTGGGCAGCATGGTGGCACAGTGGTTAGCACTGCTGCCTCAAAGTGCCAGGGATCCAGGTTCAATTCCGGTTTCAGGTCACTGTTGGTGTGGAGTTTGCACGTTCACCCCATGTCTGCATGGGTTTCCTCCAGGTGCTCCAGTTTCCTCCCACAGTCCAAAGATGTGTGGGTTAGGTTGATTAGCCATGCTAAATTGACCCTAGTGACAGGGGAATTAACAGGGTAATTGTGTGGGGCTAGGGGAATAGAGTCCAGGTGGGATTGTGGTTGGTGCAGACTCGATGTGCTGAACAGCCTTCCTCTGCACTGTATGAATTGTATGTAGGATGGTGAGATTAGACTGGATAGCTCTTCATTAACCAGCACGGACAAGATAGGCTGAATAACCTCCAGCCGAGTGGTAAATTTCTGTGGACTAAGATTTTTCAGATGGCAGCAGGGGACGCATCCCCACCAATCATAGCAGACCCACAGTCATTTAACACTCCAGAAAGAGTATTATTGGCTGGAGATGGTTCTTCCACCCCCTCATTCAGGTGATAGCCCCATCTCAGAGCTGTGACCAAACTGATTGACTAGCAGCTATAGTCCCAGCAGTGCCACTGACAGTAGTGGTCAGGATTAGGACAACAAGCAGTTCCCAGGTTCTAATTCCAGTATCAGGCAAGGGCAGAGGAGGTGAGGCCGGGGGGGGGTTGAGAAAAAGGAGCTTGGGTCTTGATGAAGAGGCCACAGTGGGGAAGGGAGGGAGGAAGCTTTGTGGGAGAGACATCTGATGTGAAAGGGGAGTCTTTGAAGGAGGTATCTCTTTTTTCTCAGTTAAGGCCTCAAGTAATTTAAGGATGGACAGGAAACAGGCCTTACCTGGCCAATAGGCATCATTTGGGGCAAGGATGACCAGGTAAAGTTCTGCGCATGATGTCTATGATTATTAGTCCTGAGCTGAAAATGTATTTATTTTTAATTAATTTATAGGACGTGGGCATCACTGGCTAGGGCAGCATTTATTGCTCAACCCCAATTTCCCTTAAGGTAAAGGTGTGTTGCCTGCTTGAACCACTGCAGTCCCTAGGGTGTAAGTATACCCACAGTGCCGTTAGAGAGAATTCCAGGATTTTGACCTAGCAATAATGGTGAAAGAATGGTGAGATATTTCCAAAGTCGATGGTAGTCATAATGTGGAGATGCCGGCATTGGACTGGGGTAAACACAGTAAGAAGTCTCACAACACCAGGTTAAAGTCCAACGGGTTTATTTGGTAGCAAAAGCCACTAGCTTTCAGACTGCTGGCTGCCCCTTCGTCAAGTAAATGGGAATTCTATTCACAAACAGGGCATATAAAGTCACAAACTCAATTTACAGAATAATGGTTGGAACGCAGGTCTTTACAGGAATCAAGTCTTATAGGTACAACAAGGTGAATGGAGAGCCAAGTTCTACACACAAGGACAGCCTCAACTGGATCTTGGGTTCACATCACACTATCTGTAACCCCCATGACTTCCAAATCCCACTACCTGTCCTGTCGAGGCAAAACATATTTCTTTAACCTGTGCTTAATGCTCTCGCCACTCACATTATAGGTAATCAATTCTTAAAGGTACAAAGACTCACATTCCAACCATTATTTTGTAAATTGAGTTTGTGTCTTTATATATCCTGTTTGTGAACAGAACTCCCACTCACCTGATGAAGGGGCAGCAAGCGCTCTGAAAACTAGTTGCTTTGCTACTAAATAAACCTGTTGGACTGTAACCTGGTGTTGTGAGGCTTCTTACTGTGATATTTCCAAGCCAGGATAGTGAGTGATTTGGTGAGGAACCTCCCAGGTATCTGCTGCTCTTATCCTTCTAGATGGTCGTGGGTTTGAAAGGTACAGCCTAAGAAACACTTGCAGTGCATTTTGTAGATAGTACATATGCTGCCACTGTTTGTCAATGATGGAGGGATTGAATGTTTGTCAAAAGGGCAGCAATCAAGTGAGGCTGCTTTATCCTGTATGATGTCAAGCTTCTTGAGTATTGCTGGAGCTCCATTAGTCCAGTAAGGAGATTATTTCATCATAGTCCTGATTTGTGCCTTATAGATGGTGGATCGCCTTTGGGAAGGGTTAGGTGAAGTTACTCTCTGCTGGATTCCTAGCTTTTGACTTGCTCTGGTAGCCAGTATTTATTTGGCTAGTCCAGTTCAGTTTCTGGTCAATGGCAACTCCCAGGATGTTAATAGTGGGGGAATTCAGTGATGATAATGCTATTAAATGGCAAGGGGGTGATGGTTAGATCCCCTCTTATTGAAGATGGTCATTGCCTGGCACTTGTGTGGAGCGATGTTGCTTGCCATGTCAGCCCAAGTTTGTATATTGTTCAAGTCTTATTGCATTTGGATATAAACTGCTTCAGTATCACAGGAGTCGTGAATGGTGTTGAACATTAGGCATGTTCACAGATGACTGCACAATTCTGACCTTATGATGGAAGGAAGGTCATTGATGAAGCAGCTGAAGATGGTTGGACCTAGGACATTATCCTGGGGAATGTAAATTGGGCAATAATTCTGGCCGAACCACGACCACCTCACTTGCCACAGAATCAGAGCAGGCAAGGGTCCGACGACAGAAATCTCCTTTGACCTCGTGTGGGGATTTCTAGTCTTGTCCGACCAAGGTTGCACAATCCCGCCCTATACATTTCTGTTGTCTACTTGCCAGTTAAAAGTAAAGATCAAAAACAACTGTTGAGGTTCTACATGTCCAATTTAACTTTAGCAAAACAGCTATCAAAACCCTACTGTTCTTTTGTGGCTCTTCCATCAATAATGTGTCAGGTAATCAGGAAAAGCCCTGTAGAAACACTCTTCTCCAAACTCAGTTGGACAATATGATTCTTTTTTCAAAAAAATATTCCATGCAGGAAAGTGTTGGTTCAAATCTCTGAGAATGTGTCTGTCATTACAAGAATGTACTGTTCTGCTCCACTCCACAGAGGGTATCAATGACTAGCAAGATGCATTGATGTGTAGCCATCTTTCAGATGCCACCAAATCAGATGATCTTAGGAAGGAAATGAAAGGGAAGAAGCTCAAAGCCATGGTGACTTTGATGACTACTTGCAGGTCATGGCAACCAGTGCTGCAAAGTTCAAGATCTTGGCTAACAGCTACACGAAGTCATCTGCCTAGATAGTCACAAATCTCCTATGGCACTGGATCTCTGTCATGTGCAGGTAGCTCCTTCTTCAGTGACAGATCCCATATTAAGGATGTGGCTTCTGTTTTCTTCCAGCCCTTTCCCCTCTCATTCCCACTTAATGCCCAATTGTTCCACCCTTCTGGGAGCAAATTGCCCCTCATTGTCAGATTTTGAGCCCAGTGGCAATCATGCCTGCATTGCCAGCTGCAACTTGAGATAGACAGCCATCCTATTGTGATTTTCAGCCTTACCCCTACTGCCAATGGCTGACAGCCCCATTCAATGCCTGAGCATTCATGTGCTCTGCCATTTGAGGTGCATATATTAGGAAAGGATTGATGGGCTGTATTTCTTTTCTCCTGAAAAGATAAAGCTGAAGGATGAGCTAATTGAGGTTTAAAATGATGGAAGGTTTTGATAGTGGATGCAGGGAGATGGTTTCTCCTTGCACAGAAAAGCATGACCAGAGGCCATCAGTTTAAGACAATCACCAAGAAATCCCAATAGGGAATTCAGAAGAAACATCTTTACCCAAAGAATAATGAGAATATGGAATCTGCTAACATAGGGAGTGGAGCGATTAGCTTGTAGGTGTCTGAACAGCCATTAGGTAGAAATAAATTACTGCAGATGCTGGAATCCAAAACAAAAACAGAAAATGCTGGAAAATTGTCCAGAATACCTCAGTAGGTCTGACAGAATCTGTGGAGAAGGAATAGAGCCAATGTTTCTAGTTTGGATGACCCTTTGTCAGAGCTGAAGAGATCAGGGTGAGATTTATACTGTTGTGGTAGAAGGCCCACAATATGTGGAGGCTAGGGAGAAATTGACAAATATATACTGAAGAAATAATTGGGGTTTGTAATAAAGGATGTATAATAAATGTGAGAGTATCTTCATATAGATTGGACCTATCAAGTTAAACAGAGGTAGTGTGGATGATTTGTAGAATATTTTTCTGACAATTTCCTGGGACAATGTATTGTGGAACCAACTAAAGACAGCTGTTTTACATCAATGCCATGTAAATGAGGCAGGGTTAATTGCTATGAAAATAAGAACATTAGATATAGGAGCAGGATTAGGCCATTCAGCCCTTCAAGCCCATGGTCATTCATTGAGATCAAGGCTGATCTTCTACTTCAACACCATTTTCCTGCATTACCACCGTATCCTTAATTTTTTTTTATATAATCATGTATTAAAAGATCCTCTGGAAATCTACATTTGAATTCCTTATGTTTGAAAGCAACATGTCTTAAAACAAAGCAAATTACATAGGTATGAGGGAACAACTGGTTAAGATTGATTGTGCAAGTAGACTAAAAATGCTAAACAGTAGGAAATACTTGAAGAAATAAAGATTAAAAGAAGAGGCTTATAATACTGCAAATAACAGGAGTCAGTCTGAGGATTGGGAGCATTTTAGAAACCAGCAAAAGGAGTGACCAAACATTGATGAGAGAGAAGACAGAATGACAGTAAACTGGGAATAAAAACAGCTGGTAAAAGCTTTTAAGTATATAAAAAGAATAGCTAAAATAAATGTTGGTCTCTTATAAACAGAAGAGGAGAAATCACGGGTAATGAGGAAACAGCAAAGACATTGAACAAATATTGTGTCTGCATTCACTTAGGACCCAAATTGTGTATTTGGTAATAAATATGGGGAACCCATAGAAGTAAATAACAGCAGAGAAAAAGGTAGTGAAGAAACTCGAGAGATTAAAAGTGACAAATAACCAGGATCATTTGGTCTACATCCCAGGATACTAAAATAGTTGGAAAAAGAGATAATGAATGCACTGGTTATAGTTTTCTAAAATTCCCTGAGAATGGTCTCAGCACAGTGAAAATTAACAAGTGCAACACTGTGTGTGGGTGTGCGTGCACATGTGCACTGGGGCACAGTGGCAGATGGAGAAAATAAAAATCAGGAACTACAGGTCAGTTAGCCCAACATCAATTGTCCAGAAAATGCTGGCAGGAGTCAAAATAATCTTAGTATGATCACACAAAGCCAACATGGTTTTACGAAAGGGAAAATCATGTTTGACAAAGGATTTTTGAAGATGTAACTAGTAACATTGAGGAAGCAGAATTAGTAAGTGCAGTTGGATTTCCAAAAGAAGTTCTGTAAGGGGTTTGCACAAGATAAGGTCTCAATGAATTGGAGGCAAAACATTAGCATAGATAAGCACTGGTTCATGGATAGGAAAGAGTGGGGATAACTGGGGCATTTAAGCTAGTAGGATCCTGCACTGGGGCTTCACTATTTACAACCTATTAATGACCTGGATGGAGAGACTGAAAGTAATGTGTCTAAGTTTGCTGATGATACAGAGCTAATGGGAATGTTAGCTGTGGGGGACACAAAGGGGCTATAAAGAGACACAAACAGATTGGCTTGGACTTCAGTTGTCCGTGGGGACCAGGACAAGAGCAGCTGTGCTTTGAAAATAGCGTTCCAGATGGTGCCTCATGCACTGGAATTTTCAAAAGTGGGAGGGCGGCTAGTCATGAACTCACCCAGCTCCTATTAACAGTCTATTAACGTCCCTGAGGAGTTTGCAAATGGTCCTGGGAAGATGAGACAGCAATTTTCTAACTAAATTGCCAAACCCAAACAGTATCACTCATGTTGGTGCACAAACTGCTGAGTTCAATGCAGGCAGAAGTTAATGAGCTTTTTCTTAACAGGAAATCTTGGAACTAGAGGACCTTGGTCTGGATTGTGTGTTTATTGGCTGTTTGGCCATTTAATGGGCAGCTACTTGTTTTCTACAGGGCAGTGGCAGACTTCATCATGATTGCTGTATGTCTGCCTTTGCACCTTGTGCTTTCCAGGCAGCTCCTGCCTCCTTTCTGTTCATGTGACACCCAATTAGAGCAGAATATTGACATTGTGAAGAATTGCTGAATGAGTATTGCAGATGTGCCACAGGGTTAGGAGCCAGAAATTATCTGGCTGTTGAGTTCCTGAGCCAAATATTTTTTAAAAAAATCAAGCCAGTTAAGTAAGTGGTTAACAAGGTGGCAGATGGAGTATATTGGGAGATATTGAGAGATTAAGAACAGAAAAGCAGAATAGTTTTGTTTTAAAGGATGTAGAACTTGATATTTGGGGAGACTCAGGTACTTGGGGCAGCATGGTGGCAGTGGTTAGCACTGCTGCCTCCCAGCACCAGGGACCCAGGATCAATTCCAGCCTTGGGTCACTGTCTCTTACACATTCTCCTCATGTCTACATGTGTTTTCTCTATGTTCCTCCTGCAGTCCAAATGTGCAGGTTGGGTTGATTGGCCATGATTGCCCCATACCGTTAGGAGATTACTGGGGTAAATACATGGGGTTAAAGGGATTATAGCCTGGGAGAGATTGTGGTCAGTGCAGATTCGATGGATTGAATGGCCTCCTTCTGCATTGTAGGGATTCTATACTTGTACAGGGAACACAAAGCTAGCACACAGTTCCAGCAAGCAATTCGGAAGGCAAATGGCATGTCAGTTTTTAAATCGCAACGGGATTAGAAGACAGACAGCAATTAAAAAATCTTGCTACAGTTGTACAGGACTTTGAGACCACATCAGGGGCTCTGTGGCATTTCTGCTCTCCATTTTTAAGGAAGGATAGATATGTCTTGGAGGTATGACAGCTTAGATTCATTAGACTGGTCTTGGGATGCAAGGGCTGTCTATGACAACATGTTGAGTAAAATCAAGCCTGTACTCTTGAACCCAGAAGAATGAGAGTTGATCTCATTGAAACATTCAAGATTCTGAAGGGAATAAAAGCAAAAAACATGGTGGATGCTGGTAGTCTGGAATAAGAGACAGAAAATGCTGGAAAGACTCAGTCTGGCAGCACGTGTGGAAAGAGAAACAGTTAACATTGAGTCCATACAACTCTTCTTCAGAGATAAACAGCTTCCACCATCATTGATCTTCTACTTTGCTTCACCCCCACTCTAATGGTAAAAGATCCATCACATTTCTCCCTAACTCTGAAGAAGTCAAAACATTAACTTTGTTTCTCTCTCCACAGATGCTGCCAGACCTGCAGAGTTTTCCCAGCATTTTCTGTATTTATTTCAGATTCTGAAGGGGCCTGGCAGGGTAGAGGGCAAGAAATTATTTGTGGGAGCTGGAGCATCTAGAACATGAGAATAGTCTCAGGAAAAGGGGTTGATCAATTAGGACTGATGTGGAAAACTGCTTCACTCAGAAGGGTTGTGCATCTTTAGAGTTCTCTACCCCACAGGGTTGTAGATGCTCCATTGTGGAGTACAGTTAAGGCTGAAATAGATTGTTGTTAGTCTCTCAGGGAATTAAGGGATATGGGGAGCAGGCTGTACAGTCCAGTTGAGGCAGAAGATCAGCCATGATCATACTGAATAGTGGAACAGGTTCAAGGAGCCACTTGGTCTACTCTTGTTCCTATTCCTTATATTCATATTGGCCCTTTGTGTTTAGGTATGCCAGAGGATTGCTGCTTGGATCACAATAGTTAAGTGAATAGAAACAGAATAGGAGTAGGAGGCCATTCAACCTTTTGAGCCTGCTCCACCATTCATTATGATTATGGCTGATCATCCAAGTCAATAGCCCACTCCCACCTTCCCTCCATATCCTTTGAACACCTTCACCCAAAAGTGCTATGTCTAACTGCTTCTTGAAAACATATGTTTCAGCCTCAACTATTCTGTGGTAGCAAGTTCCATAGGCTGACCACTCTGGGTGAAGAAATTTCTCCTCAGTGTCAGAGGTTTACAGCATGGAAACAGGCTCTTCAGCCCAACTTGTCCATGCCACTTTTTTTTTAAGCACCTAAGCTAATCCCAATTGCCTGCATTGGCCCATATCCCTCCACACCCATCTTATCCATGTAACTATCTAAATGCTTTTTAAAAGATAAAATTGTACCCTCCTCTACTACTACCTCCGACAGTTTGTTCCAGACACTCACCACCCTCAAAAAAAATTGCCCCTCTGGACACTTTTTCCCCTCAAAACCTATGCCCTCTAGTTTTAGGCTCCCCCACCTTTGGGAAAGATATTGACTATCTGATCTATGCCCCTCATTATTTTATAGACCTCTATAAGATCACCCCTCAGCCTCCTATGCGCCAGAGAAAAAAGTCCCAGTCTATTCATCCTCTCCTTATAACTGAAACCATCAAGTCCCAGTAGCATCTTAGTAAATCTTTTCTGCAGTCTTTCTAGTTTAATATCTTTTCTATAATAGGATGACCAGAATTGCACACAGTATTCCAAGTGTGGCCTTACCAATGTCTTGTACAATTTTAACGAGACATCCCAACTCTTCTATTCAATGTTCTGACCAATGAAGCCAAACATGCCAAATGCCTTCTTCACCACTGTCCACCTGTGACACTTTCAAGTGGCCAAGAACATGTGCCCCTAAATTTCTGTTCTGTAACTCTCCCCAGTGCCCTACCATTAACTGAGTAAGTCCTGCCCTGGTTCAATCTACTAAAATGCATCACCTTGCATTTGTCTAAATTAAACTCCATCTGCCATTCATCAGCCCACTAGCCCAATTGATCAAGATCCCATTGCAATTGGAGATAACTTTCTTCACTGTCCACTATGCCACCAATCTTGGTGTCATCTGCAAAAACTTACTAACCATGTGTCCTATATTGTCATCCAAATCATTAAATAACAAATAACAATGGACCCAGTACGGATCCCCAAGGCACACTGCTGGTCACAGGCACCCAGTTTGAAAAACAACCCCCTGGCTTCTGTCAAGAAGCCAATTTTGTATCCATTTAGATACCTCACCCTGAATCCCAGGATATCTGTCCTAAAAAGTCTACTTTGTATTCTCAGACTATGACCCCTCACTCTGAACACCCCACCATTGGGAACATCCTTCTTGCATCTACCTTGTCTAGTCCTGTTAGAATTGTATAGGTTTCTATGAGATCCCCACCTCATTCTTCTAAACTCCAGGAAATGCAATCCGAAATGACTCTCTCCTCATACGTCAGTCCTTCCATCCCAGAAATCAGTTTTGTGAACCTTCTCTGCACTCCCTCCAGAGCAAGAACATCCTTCCTCAGATGAGGCCAAAATGGCACACAATATTTCTGGCATGGCCTCAAGGCCCTGTATAATTGCATTAAGACATCCTTGCTTCTGTATTTGAATCTAATGAAAGCCAATATTCCATTTGCCTTTTTCACTGCCTGCATGCTTACCTTCAATGGCTGATATGAGGACACCCAGGTCTCATTACATGTTCCCCTCTCCTAATTAAGGCCAGATGGTAATCTGCCTTCCTGTTTTTGCTACAAAAGTGGATAAACTCACATTTATTGAAATTATACTACATCTGCCATTCATTTGTCCACTCTCAACTTGTCAAAAACACATTGAAAGATCTCTGCATCCTCCTCAACTCACCCTCCCATCCACCTTTGATATCTCTTCTGCAAATGAGATTCATTTAGTTTGCTCATCTAATTCACTAATATACATGGTGTCCATGATGCCCAGTTAACTTGGCGAAATATCATTTTCCTCTACAGTTAGAGTTGTGGTTGGATGCACAGTGTTACAAATGTTTTATGTTACCATCTAATCCTGAAATATTTCCTGCAGCTGTCTGGAAAGATTTTGTATTTTGAGAAAAGAGCACTACTAATTACCATTGGTAATATGGAGCAAAGATTCATCTGATACCGTTCTCTTTTGATCAAGTCTTTCTGCCAAGGACAAATTTTGCCATCAAGCTCAGGTAGTTAATTACACTGAGGTACATTCACCACCTTGGGTAATGTCTAGTGGAAAAAATGCACCAGCTGTGACTATTTGTTCCTTCCTCCTCTTGCTAAAATGGAAGTTGTGACTTTAATTACACTCTGGGAATAGGGTGGCCAGCTCCAGTTAGATATTTCCCCGGAGATGTCATCACGAGTTCCAGCCTCCAACCTTCTTATTCAGCCAAGGGGTCTTTTTCTCCCCAACACCAATAGTTTTGTAAATAAAAAATGTGTTCATAGGAACTGAAACAAGACACCATTTTTAATGCCCCTTATTTTTCGTCTGCGTTGCTCATAGCAATGGTCAAGCGATTCATTTTTAACCCTGGAAAATTAGCAACACAGCTGAGAAAGAAACTCCTTTCATTTAAGACTCGGCAAGCAATGTTAATTTGAAACTAAGATAATGAACTCCATGTCTCTCCTGGAGTCAAACTCTCCTCTAATTTGGCACAACTTTTTCATGATTGCAGTTTAAAAAACTGAATTAGTAATTTGCTGTTTGTTTCTCACTTTTCATGAACCCATTTTTGGATCAGAGCAATCTTTGACTGAATTAGTCCAGGAATGCTTTCTATCAGACGTGTCCAATACTTAAGCATGTGTTAGTGTAGTTAAAAATTACCCAACAGGCAGCACAGTGGTTAGCATTGCTGCCTCAGTGCCAGAGATCAAGGTTCAATTCCAGTGTCAGTGTGGAGTTTGCAATTCTCCGTGTCTGTGTAGGTTTCCTCCCACAGTTCAAAGATGTGTGGGTTAAGTTGATTGGCCATGCTAAATTGACCTAGTGTCAGGGTATATACATGGTTACAGGAATAGAACTTTGGGTGGGATTGTGGTCAGTGCAGACTCAATGGGCCAAATGACTTCCTTCTGCACTGTAGGGATTCTATGATTCAACCAGAAGAAACTATGATCTAGTAATGCTAGAAGTTCTTTGGGATAAAGGTGATCAAAATTATACTAATATCACCTTTTTGATTACATGGTGTTTATTAGCTACTAACCACTGCCACAAAAAAAAAACTTAGATATCTAAAAACACTTACGAACGCACGTATTTCCATTCTCTAGAATTTCATAGCCATGCTGGCACTCGCACCCATAGGATCCAGGAACATTGATACAATAGGTATGTTCTCCACATTCATGGGAGCCAACATCGGCACACTCGTCAATATCTGAGGAGAAAGTGAGATCTTGTCATGTTAATTACAGTTACACACAGATAGTGAAACCTTCCTGAAAGTGAGTGCCTTCCAATTAGCAATAAACTGGTTGAAATGCTGGAACCTGCAAGGTGTTTTATGTGGGGTTTAAACAGTTTCAAATTACAAGGTGGAAGAAATAAATCCAGCTGGTGGAAGTTTATTTAAACAAAATATGCAGCTTTCCTTCCCATCTGGGCAACAGGAAACATTTCACCTTCTACTATAGAGCTTACAAAGAAAAATAGGTGGCCTTCCCGTAACCCTGAGTAACTTGGCAAGATGAGGAGTGGAGGTTACCAGGAGTCCTCTGTTTTGGAAGTGTGACTACAGCAGCACAGAATGTCAGCTCATTTGTTACATAGAGGTAAGCAAGTGGCTAATAACAGACTTTGCTGAAATGAAACTTGTCATTGTCCACAGCACCATCAATTCCAAGTTTCCTCTCCAATCAGCACCTTCCTGACTTTGATATGTCATCATTCCAACAACATTGTTGGGAAAATATCCTGGAATTGTCTCTCTTATACAATCAGGGGACGATCATCAACCCCACCAGAAGACCCATTGCCACTTTCTCAAAGCAGTTAGGAATAGGTAATAAATGCAGCCTTGCAGTGTTGTCCACATTTCAAGGACAAACTCATGGCAGTGGTTAGCACTGCTGCCTCAATCCCAGGGACTAAGGTTCAATTCCAGCCTTGGGTCACTGTCTGTGCAGAGCTTGCATGTCCAAAGATGTACAGGTTACGTTGATTAGCTATGCTAAATTGCCCCTTAGTGCCAGGGGGATTAGCAAGGTAAATCCATGGGTTTACAGAGATAGGGCCTGGGTTGGATTGTTGACAGTGCAGGCTCAATGGGCTGAATGGCCTTTTTCTGCACTAAGGATTCTACGATTTAACAAAAAGCCCAGGAAGATCCCAAGTTTCATTCCCTTTCTGTGCTATTCTTAAAGTATTAACTTTGTCATTGAAAGACAATTGATTCTGCTGATTACTTATTCAGCAACTATCATTGGTCAATGATAGCAGTGATGACAACTGGTGAGCAATTAGCCCACCAAGACATGTCATTAAAGGACTACACAAATATTTCACACTATAAGTAACTAAAGCATCCTGCACAGTGGAAACATACATCCCTGGGCCTGGCCAAACTGGCCACCAACATGTCCAGGCAGTGAGTGAACAAGGAGGTAATCCAAATTGACTGTGTCCCTCTACCACAGTTACACATCCCTGGAGAGGGAGCATGTGGTATTCACTGGCACCATCAAGGACTTCCATGCTCATTGGCACTGCAGGGAGTGGGTGCCTTATTGACCACTTTAAAAACACATTTTAGTGTGATCTTTTAAGTTTCATTTGTGAAATGTTTTTGTTGAAGGCCTTGAAGGGGTTGCCTCTTATTTGCTTTATACAAAGGAGTTGAAACCATATAAACAAGGAGGTAACACGCAAGAATTGCAGGAGCAGGCAAAAAAAATTGGTGGGAAAAGATTTAAAAAGAAAATAGGAGCAAAAATTTCACCTTTGAGTTCAATGTTCTAGATTGGATTTGCACAAATGAATAATAAATTTCTCCCCATTAGAAAAATTCTCCAATGTCACTCGTTTCCATTCATCAGTATCATTTGCCTATCTAACAGAAGCACTGGAAGTTGCAGCTGTACCTCACTGAGCAGGAACTGGACAATGTACTGGCAGACATTTTAAATTTCTCAAGGAATCAATGAAGTGGTTAATCACCACTTGTTGTAAATGGGCTATAAATACAGCTGTGCAGTGAGCAATGATTAAGATGTTCGGGCAATGACTGTCTAGACAGTTTAGCTTGTGCTGCAGCAGCTGTTCCAGTGAGACTTTATCAAAGGTTTACCTCAAGTCCAGATACAACACATCATAACAGCTTTGCAAATACGTTTGGGATGTCAGTACCTCAAAAATGTTGAGGGTTGCCAGACAGAACCTCCCCTAAGATCCTGCTGCTATCATTTACTTCACTATTTTAATAGCTGTAATTGTGTATTTATCTATCCAGAATCATTTTATTGACTTGCGAAAATATCCATGTTGTTTTATTTGTAATCCAGTGAGATATCTGCAGATACAATAAGAGTTGGAGTTGCTTATTGTGAAACATTAACAGAGAAGACAAAGCCAGTTCAATGCATGAGAGTCCAGATAGTGACCAACTGGAGAAGTGGCAATGGATGAAGTTAATAATTTTGGACAAGTTACCAGCTAATAAAAACGAGGCACCTTTCTTTTCTCAATGTGAAACTGGACAATCTGGCAGACTTCAGTTGGAATACAGCAGTCAGCTATACCCTAGCTGATGCCAATGAAATCTTCATGCCTGGAAGGCACACAAATTCAGTTGCAGAATCTCCAATATGCTAAACACTTCTCTGCAGCTTCCTATATCCAGTTGTCCACAATAGTATAATGGATATTTATCACCATTTTTATTGTTCTAAGCATATGCAAGAATCAAAAATGCAAGCAGTGTATCTGTAAAAGCCTCGGCAATGCTCTTTGCTGCATCTTACTATCTTAGCGGAGTAAGAAGCTGTCTGTTCCAAAAATAGCAACACTGCCCAAAGGAAGGAATGATGATTGAAACTTTGGCAGATCAATGAAACCACAGTTCCTGCTTTGTGCCTTATAGTGGAGGTTGGGTGGAGCAAATCCCTTTAATGTGATGCAACTGGAAGTGTAATGGATAGGCTTTGTTCTTTGCAGGTGGGCCTCTGCACTGTGTTGCAATGAAGAATGAGGAAGGTTTCCACGCTGCTTTTTTTTTGGGATGCTAAGCACAGGAGAATAGAATGGCAGCACAGTACATATCCCCTCATTTCAACTGATCCTGGAATTGTGCAGCCAGTGCATCAATTTGCTCCAAGGAGGCACTTCATAACAGAAGAATAGAATTGTTACAACATAAACAGGTCATTTGGCCAGTAATGTTCATGCTGGCTCTCTGCAAAGGAACTCACCCAGTTCCATTCTGCTACTTGTTCCCATTGTCCTGCAAACTTTCTCTCTTCAGGTAATTGTCAAATATCTTTTTGCAAGTGAATCTGCCTCCACCACACTTAAGTGCATTTGAGCTCAGATCCCCACTCCATGGAAATAAAATCTTTTTCATGTTACCCCTGGTTCTTTTGTCATTCACTCTAAATTGGTGAGTTTGGGTTCTTGACCTTGCTGCCAATGAGAGCAAATCCCCCACACGTTCCCCCCCTCCATCTACTCTGTCCAAGACTCTCATGGCTTTGAACATCTGTAAAATTTCTTCATCATCACTTCTCAGAGTTGAACTTCTCCAATCTATCCATGTTACTGGAGTTCCTCATCCATGAGCCCATTGAAATTCTTTCCTGAACATTGCTAATGGTGTCACATTCCTCCTAACAGTGTGGCACCCAGAATTGGACACAGTGCACCAGATGAGGCCAAACCAGTGAATTATAAAAAGGTTCAGCATAACCTCCATGCTTTTGTACGCTGTCTCTATTTATAAAGCCTTGGATCCTGCAAGTCAGGGTCTTATGTAATTTTCAGGTACCAATTGAAGTGAGTGCTATGCAAGCACGACACATTGATACTTGGATCTACACCAGCATGATCAGCAATCCTTCACATTAATGTTCCACCTCACCTCAAAAATCCCATCTGCCATAAGTCCCTATGCTCCACCCTCACTTTAGCCTTTACTTTGGCTCAAGTTCAGAGAAGCTACCAGATTTCTTGTTTCTTGCCATTTCTTACCACCCATCTGCCCCATCTTGGTAAATTGCCAAGTTAGCAAGCAGTGTTAGCAGCTTGCCATGATTATTCAAATGAGGCATCCATTGCAGAAGCACAAACAGTAACATTAAACAGAACCCTGCACACAGGTTATCTGATAGAGACAAGGTACAGGCCATACTCTCTCAGGGCTTTCAGAACGTGATAGTTACTTTAGATCTGCCACTCTGCAGTGAAGACAAATGTTGGAGCCAGGAGAATGATAGACTTGGCATCTGCATTAGGTTTCCATTTGTCAAGAGAGAGACAGTGCAAACTAAACACCTTGTCTATTCCTGGAGCTCAACATAACTAAATTGGGAGGAGGGGAACAGGCAAGAGCAGCATAGGTTCAGCTAGCAGTCCCTTCCAAACCAAGATGCCATAACAGGCAGGCCATCTCAGTAATGAGACATTTGTCCTGCTTAGCAACCATCTATCACTCATGCCATTGGTTGCACTTTCAAGAAGCAGCAGAATAGGATGAAAAGGCATATTGAAGTGGCAAGAGAATGTATAGTGCATAGAAATTATTTGTCACATTATTTTAATACAAAAAGGAATATTCAGCTCTTCATAGAACTCATTAAGACTGGAAGTGTTTATGGAGGCAGAGCACTTGGAGACACAATGAGATTCTACAATGTAGATGACACTTAGAGTTGAACATGTGAAAGCAGGGAAAATAGAACAACAGCAATGCTGACAAGGAGAAAGATCAAAATGTAAGAGAATAATTAATTGATTAGTTGCTTTAGGATCTTTTTAAATGGCACTGTCAAATCCACCAGGTAACAGTCCTCATGAGGCTCCATTCCATTCTCTCACCTTGCTGCTGGGGCACTTCTCCACAACTCACTGATAACTGGGCTATTTCAGATAACAAAGATTACAGGGCTGGGCAAACTACAACATGATACACATTTCAGAGGAACACTGCAGAACTGCTTTTGAGTAATGAAAGCACTCCTTTATTCTGACATTTTCTGAGGCAGTGTGGTAATGCTCATGGAGGAATCATTATCTTGGATAGCAATGGGTTCACATAAACCACCAATAAAAATTTGTTCACCTAATTCTTTTTCTCAAGGCAAGATAGATCACGGAGGCTGAAATTCAGAATAGAATCCCTGTAGTGCAAAAGAGGCTGTTTGGCCCATTGAGTCTGCACAACTCTGACCTGGCCTTCTTTCCTCACCCTATCCCTGTAACCCCATACATTTTGCATGGCTAAATCTATTAACCTACACATCTTGGGACACTAAGGGGCAATTTAGCCTATCTGCCTAATGTGCAGATCTTTAGAGCGAGAAGAAATGGGAGCACCTCAAGAAGACCCATGTGGGCACAGGAAGAATGTGCAAACTCCACACAGTCACCCAAGACTGGAATTGAACCTGGGTCCCAGGAGCTGAGGCAGCAGTGTTAACCACTGTGTCCCCTTGCCACCCATGGATGAAGGTTTCATAACTTTGTGAAGTTGCCATTTCTATATAGAGAATTACTGGGGCTAGCTACACGATCTGAACATTTAGCAAATCAGAAGGTTGGATTTAAGGTAAGAGCTTGCAATGCCATGTAGGTGTCATCTCCTGTGTTCTGAACTGGAAGGACTAGTAACTGGAGTCCAATAACATTCTTGCTATCATGCCAAACTGCATGCATCCTCCAACATTACTGATGCTCTGACAGATCCATGGTTGATATTATACAGATTCCATTTGGTTGCTTGAAAAGGAACCAACAGCATAGAAATTGAAAGAACTGATAAGTTTTACAGTCACAGCTGCTCAGATTATCTCAGCTACAGAGTTCACTGCAGAAGCTGGCAGAATGCTCCAATCACTTCTTAAAATAAACTTACTTCCACACAAAGCTCCTCACTGCAAACTTCAAAAAGGTTCACAAGAGCTGTAAGTGTCTTGTGAGGGAGTTAATAATTTGTGTGGTGCCTCCCCTTCATTATGCTGGCTCAGAATCTTTGACTTTTGCCAGGACAGACAATTCCTTGTCGTCTCGGAAACCCTCAGGCTGTTAGGGAAAGGTTAGTTCTGTACAGGTGCACTGCAAAACAGAAAACCACTCCAAGCAATTCTATCACATACACCAACCTCTGTTCAAAACTTCAAGACTACAGGATACAAGTTTCTACCAAATATCAGCACATTGGGGTCTCAAACTCTGTGTACTCCATTCCAATTTACCCTTGGAGCATGTGTTTCTGACCTATGTGCAACATTCATTCGCATATTTTAAGTGGGCGCCAGGCAATATTGGCTCTCATGTCAGAGGCCCCAGGCCCAATCAAAACAGCTATTATGTAGAACAGAGGCCCAACGAAACAGGATCTACCACAATTTCAAGACTCTGCAAAGTAGAAATTCCATGCCAACATTAAAGAAACATCAGAAGTAGTATGGAAACAAAAGGCACGTTTTTCCAGCCTCTCTCACCAGCTGAGGTTGCAACCTCATGGCAATTCTCTGGCAGTGAGATGAGTGATTCATGCCAAATCCCATAAATTTTGGCAGCACTGGAAGATCCCACTGGCAGTCAATGGCTTCCTGCATCCATTGAGGGGGAAACCCATCATGGGGCCAGAGGACAGAAAATGGGATCAAAATCTTGCCATGTCAATCCAAACCAAAATGTACTGTTTTACTACATTTTTCTCCCCAGGTGTTAACTTTCATGAGAAATTAATAAAAATACACACTACATCATACAATAAATGTATCCTTGAATTTAAAGTACATTATATCCAGCTGTCATAGAATATAGATGTACTTTTCTCAATCAACCCTGGTTAAGAAATGCTAGTTAGAAAGAAAGAGAAAGTTAAAGAATATTAAAAAGGAAAGACCAAACAGGACTGTACAGTACTAATAGCACACTTATTCTCATCACACACCTGTGCAAACTTTGCCATCTCCTTCGTAGCCAGGTGCACATTTGCAGATGTGCTCATGTTCATTTATTGGGAAACACTCTGCTCTTGCATCACAAGTATGCCTTCCATCCTGACATGGATTTACAGACTCCAGCTGAGAGTTAACTGCAGAAAGATCAAGAAAAATACCTGAGGAACTGCATTTTAAAGATTGGTGTGTCTGTTGAAGTACCATAGATTCAATAATGGAAGACCAGTTTTAGTGAGCCAAGGCCAGGTGAGTAACTTAATTCAATTTAACTACCTGTATTATCAGTATTTTACCATTAGTTTATACACCCTGGAAAATAACTGACATCCCTAATTAGTCTGAATACAAGCAAAAAAACACAGGAGACATTTGTTAGTGTTAATAAGTGAACAAAAAGAGAAAACAAGGATGATTATATGGAGTCATCACTTTCATGATATCCTGAAGGACACTACAACCAACAGATGACCTTTAATTACTGTTGAGTATGCTCACATAACAAGACAATTCGCAAATAGCAGATGTGCGAGTGACTACATAGTCTGATTTTGATGCCCTGAAGTGAAAGGCAAAAGATACGGTTGCCAACCCTCTAGCACTGGCCTGGGGTCTTCAGGAATTGAAATTCAATCCTGTGGACACAGCTTGGTGTAATTCTGGAGAAATAAATATTGCAGCAACATTAAAAATTGTTTTTTCTTTGAACGTCTCTTTACCAGCTACAAAAGATGGGACAAAAATCGTTTGCTTGAAAATCAAGCATAGTCCAATTGGGTAATGAGTCTTTCCAATTAACGAAGGGAGGCAGTGTGTCAAAAATGGACACATTGGCCAACTAACAACTGGAGCAAGGGATGAGTCAGGTGTTGAAACCTTTGAATATATTTAATTGCAATTGGCAACTATAGCAAGTGATGAATCAGGTCAGTTACTCAGTTACCCATGACAATCAAACTTGCTCCCTCCCCTCTGACTATTCAGAGGATAATTTCTATAAACCTCCAAACTCAACTTGCCATCATCTCTCGACTCTTCCACTGTCCAAATTTTCAGACTCGAGGGACAAGCAGGAACTCCTCCAAATACTGGAAAACCTATGGTCCCCATCACAAACACTATTCCCCATTCACCAACTCCACAGGATTGAATCGAACCGTTCAGAATTTTGAGTCAGAATATTTCAGGGAAAAGTGGCCATGACTGGATTTAACACCTGTCAATTGCCTGAGGTTGTGGTGTCCTTCCCATATAGGAAAATGTCCCATCTCCAAGAGCTGCTGGCCAGCTCAGCAGTGCCACTGGGAGTGGAGTTCACTGTTGGCATTGCAGTTAGTCCCTTACAATGAACAGTAATGGAGTCAGATAAATGAGGCTATCCTCCTAGCCTAAGTAGGATCAGTTAGGCAGATCCTGGAGAGGGGCAACAATTAGGAGGCCAAGGGGAAAAACATTAGGAGGTTGACTCCATTAGACACTGGGTACCTGAACAGGAATGTCCTCTACTGAGCCACCAGAGTTTACCTAGCAATCTTGTCCATTGGCATGGGCACCCCACTGCAGGCAAAATGTCAGCAGCAGGTGATCCTTAAATCTCCATTAATAGCCATTTAAGGGCTTCAATTAGCCTAAAAGGTATTGGACCACACACACCATCAACCCTTTCACTGATAAAATACCAGAGGTGGTGGGTAGGCAATGACATCCCCAAAATTCCACTGATTTTACACCCGTCTGCCATCCCATCTCCAGGGGTGAGGGAAGATCATAAAATTCCATCCTTGGTATCATATTTGACCCAGACTTGAGTATCTGATCAGGCATCCACAGGATCACTCAGCACCTACTCCCATCTCAACATTTGGCTGACTGGGACCACTTCAGCTCCTTCTGATGAGCCCTCAGTCAGCAGTATCTCTAGTCTTGGCGATTTCAATGCACTCTTGGTCACACTCCCATCAATCTTAAACTCATTCAAAACTCTGCTGCCCATTTCCAAATTTGCACTTTTCCTTTATTCAACTCAACATCACATAAATGCTACTGATCTGAGTGCAAAGGTTACAGAGTGAGTCAGCAAACTGAGCACAGTACAGGAAACCAGGTCAGGGAAGTGAAAAGGCCT
Source organism: Carcharhinus amblyrhynchos (assembly GCF_965287045.1). Lineage (NCBI taxonomy): Eukaryota > Metazoa > Chordata > Chondrichthyes > Carcharhiniformes > Carcharhinidae > Carcharhinus > Carcharhinus amblyrhynchos. The sequence continues at coordinate 36,546,888 of NC_137337.1, forward strand.
TAATAGGGGGATAGTTACAATTCATTGAAGTTACAACTGTTGAGCTTTCTCAAGTCCAAAAGAGACAGAACTAACGGCTAAAGTCATTTATTAACCCTGAACAGCATGTGGCATCAGGCATAGAACAGCACAATAAGCAATGGGAAATATTTAAAGTATAATTTACAAAGAATATGTATTCTCTCATGGAATAAAAGCCTCCAGAGAAAGTGGTCCAACCATGGCTAATAAAAGATGGTAGGCATCACTGCTGCCTCACAGCTCCAGGGAGCTGGGTTCAATTCCAGCCTTGGGTCACTGAGTGGAGTTTGCATGGGTTTTCTCTGGGTCCTCTGGTTTCCTCCCACAGTCCAAAGATGCGCATTAGCCATGCTCAACTGCCCCTTAAATGTCCTGGGATGCACAAGTTAGAGAGATTAGTGGGATAAATATTTGAGACTACGGGGATAGGGCGTGGGTAGGATTATGGTCAGTGCAGACTTGTTGGGCTCAGCAGCTTCTTTCTGTGCTATAAGGTTTCTATGAAGATGGCACTATTGTAGATTCAAGAATGTTGCCAGGTAGAGTGGCATTGAGAAGATTTTAGAATGCAAAGGATAGCCAAGAAACTAACAATGAAAATAGAAAGAGGATAAACCAGGGTTATAGAAACAGATTGCAAAAACTTCTACAGGTAAGTAAAAAAGGGGAAAGAAACAAAAACAAACATGGGCCCTTTACAAACCAGAGATATTAAAAATTATAATGGGGAATAGGGAAATTGTAGAGATGTTGCCAAGACCACTTTTTAACCTCTAACATTGCCAGATTCTGACCTCAGTTCATCTGCTGCTGAAATCCTTCCATCTTTGTTACCTCTAAACTTGACTATTCCACTACAAGTGTTTCACTTCTACTCTCCATAAATTTGAGGTCATCCATTGCTGTCTGTGATGTGGAGATGTGGAGTAAACACAGTAAGAAATCTCAACACCAGGTTAAAGTCTAACACATTTATTTTGTAGCACAAGCCATCAGCTTTTGGAGTGCTGCTCCTTCATCTGATAAAGGAGCGGTGCTCCAAAAGCTAGTGGCTTGTGCTACCAAAAAAACCTGTCTATCTGTGCCCATATTCACACCAAAAGTCCTGTTTGCCAGTCAACCCTGTACTCACTGATCTACATTGCACCCTGGTCAAGCAATGCTTTCTCATCCCAATTTTCAAATTTCTCATGATCCTGCCAGTCCTTATCTCAGTAATGTACTCCAAACTGACAACCCTCCAAGATGTCTGTACTCACCTGCTTCTGGCCTCAAGGCTGAAATTGTAGCCAGTGTTCCTGGTGTGATTTTTAATTGCTTGAGTCTTGCTCCACCATTGTTGGCCATGTCAGAAAGATGAGAATGAAGGAAAGAAAGGGGGACGGATGGTTCTGCTTTAAAAAAAGTGATCAATAAAGCAGAGAGAAATGATCTTGGTTCAGAAGATTGAAGATGTAAAATCAGTTTGGGGAAGCCATGGTAAGAATAGTTTAGAAGCCTCCTGATAGTAGCAACACTGTAGGACAGTGTACAAATCAAATGTGATTCTGCAATAATCCATGGGAAATTTTAATCTTCATATGAATTGAAGAAACCAAATTGGCAAAGGAGGCATTGAGGATGAGTTCATACTGTATTTGGAACAGTTTCTTGGAATATTATCTGGAACTCAGCAGTAAACACACTATTTTAAGCCCTGTAATGTGGAATGAGACAGGATTAATGATCTCATAATAAAGGATCCTCTAGGCAAAAATGATCATAGTAATGATGAATTTGACACTCAGTTTGAGTCAGAAACTTGGCTCTGGAACTAGTGTCTTCAACTCAAATATAGCAATTGTGAAGGCAGAGTTGGCAACAGTAGACTAGAAAAATAGATTAAAAGATAGTAGATAAGTAGTGGCAGGCATTTAAGGAGATATTTCATAACTTTTAACAAAGATATATTGCACTAAGAAAAAAATCTGAGAATGATGCATTAGAAAAGCAACTGTTGTTATGTTAGTCTTTATTGCAAGAGGATTTGAATACAGGAATAAAAAAAATGTCTGCTAGAATTGTATAGAGCCTTGGTGAGACCACACCTGAGAGTATTGCACAGTTTTAGTCTCCTTACCCAAGGAAGGGTATATTTGCCATAGAGGATAGCAGGATAGTCCTCAGAGGAGCAACTGAAGGAACTGGGCCATTGTTCTCTGAAGTTTACAAAATTGAGGGGTGATTAGATGCAGGAATGATATTTAGAACCTGGGGGCCCAGTTTCAGAATAAATGGTAGGCTATTTAGGACTGAGGTAAGATGATATTTCTTCACTCAGATGGTGGAAGCTTGGGAATTTGCTATTCCAGAGGTCTGTGCATGTTCAAGACAGATTGCTATAGATAATAGATACATCAAGGGATATGGGGATAGTGTGAAAAAATGTTGAGGTAGAAGGTCAACCATAATCTAATCGAATGGTGCAGCAGGCTGGAGGGGGCAAGTAGTCTACTCCTATTCTCTACATTATGTTCCATCCATTCTAAGGAAATTAGCAATACAAGATTTCCAAATGACAAAAATGCTAATTTAAATCTTGCTGCTCATTAAAAACTAATATAATACAGCAGGAGGTTCTCATTTGTAGCCTATGTTCAGGGCCAATGCAGCCACAAACTAGGCAGTCACCCAGGATGGTGGGTTGGCATGTGGGCACTGGCTCTGCAGCAAGCATGATATGGAGATACTGGCATTGGACTGGGTTAAACACAGTAAGAACAACAAGTTAAAGTCCAACAGGTTTATTTGGTAGCAAAAACTACTAGCTTTTGGGCTTCTGACCCTTCAGCAGGTGAGTGGAGAGTTCTGATCACAAACAGGGGATATAAATACACGTTTACAGAATACTGATTACTTGATTAGCTGTAAAAATCTGCATTCTAATCAATCAGTATTCTGTAAACTGTGTGTTTCTTTACATCCCTTGTTTGTGATCAGGGGTCAGAAGCCCAAAAGCTAGTGGCTTTTGCTACCAAATAAACCTGTTGGACTTTAATCTGGTGTTGCGACTTCTCACTCTGTAGCAAGCAACAGAATTGAAACTACTGAGCTTTAAAACAGTATCAGCAACTTTCCATTATTGTCCAAAGCTCTTGGGGGAAATTACTCTCATCATTTTGAAACTCCATGGACGTAAAGCTTTAAAATCAAACCCACAGCACTTCGCTAGAAAAGTTTAAAAACCATACTTGGGAGGTGGAAAGCTTCAGCACTTTTTAAACAACCACTGGGTCAATCCCAGTTAGTTACGTACCCAAATCCAGAATATTCATACCCTCTCTGTCCCCCGGATCAGATTCCAGAATGTTCTCACCCTCATACTCTGGGAGCAGAGGCTTAGATTGAAAGTGAACTGCTGCAGGTAGTTTGTTTTTGCTCAGATTCTCAGCAGATTATCATACCAATACTTAAACTAAGAGCACCAGATACTTATATTTAACATTAGCCACTTACAACCACCATGCCAGTGATGAAAAAGTACCACCTGAACCTGTAATCAGGACCTTACTGTAAATGCACAGCAAATTAATCAGCATCTGAAACAGCCAGAAGGGGCAGAGAGCAGCATCAGAAATCTCAGACACTGGTTGTTGTGCAGATACAGTACTTAAAATTGTGCATACATGTCAGTTCCAAAATTAGTATTTGTAAGCTCAGTGCAAACTTTTTCCAGCCTTCTACTGATTGAACAATTTTTGAATAAGAAAGCAATCAAATGGGGCTTTGAGTAGGATGGAGAGAGACAGAGACCCTGATGAATGTTGGATCCCAAAAAAGCCAGCCATAACTTGTCTTGTTTTAGGGTCAGAAAGAAGTCTCAACACCAGGTTAAAGACCAACAAGTTTATTTGGTAGCACAAGCTTTGAGTGTTCACCTGCTACCAAATAAATCTGTTGGACTGGTGTTGAGAGACTTCTTACTGTGCCCACCCCAGTCCAATGCTGGTGTCTCCACATCTTGTTTTAGGGAAACAGAGTTTCTCCCATTTATCATCCTGACATCCAGAGCGAGTCCAGTTCAGAGAGATTTCTTTAAAGTTTCACTGTTACTCAGGTTGAATCTTTCATTTACAAGTAAAATCGTTTAATAAAAAAATCTCTGCAAGTTACACATGACATTGAATTGCAGCTACTTTTTTTGCTGATTTCTTAGTTACAAAGTCCATAATCAGTTTTCCCTCCCAGGGTCTAATTAATTAGAGCTTTGGAATATCCTGGATACCAAGTAATAAAATCAGAAAGATCCCAGTTTTTATAGATCAATATTTCTATAGATATAGCTCATGGGGTACAAGGGATCAGTCATGGAATTTGATGATCAGCCATGATCATAATGAATGGCAGAGCAGGCTTAAAAGGGCTGAATGGCCTCTTCCTGCTTCTAGTTTCTACGTATCCAGGCAGCAAGATTCTCAACAGGCAATGCTGTCAGTTCAAAAATGCTAGTTTCCTCAGTTCTGCATTTCATCCAAACAAAGTAGTGAGATCTCACCAGAAGTATGGATAGGAGGGTGGGAATCTAGTGAGTGGCATTGAGGGAATATGCAAAAGCAGAACAGTGGGAGGCTGAGTCCAGAACACAGGTTAACAATTTTTAGCAGTTGTGAGAAAGTGCAGCCATTTTACTGTATACCTTTTCAAAAGTTAATTATGGAGATTCCCACCTCATCTCTAATTTCTTTGCACATGTGTTTTGATACATCCTTAGGACTAGTTGGTTTAAAGACTACACCGAGCAGTTAATTGCATCCACTTTGTTCCTTAGCTCTAGCCTGATATGTCGTTGACCCCCTCTGCACCCTCCTCTTTCTCTAGCACTGCAATTCTATCAATACTGTCACCCCTCCTCCATCACTTTCTTTCCCAACATCTTATATCCAGGAATATTTAATACCCAGTATTGATCTTCAAGCCAGGTCTTTATTATAGCCACTATGTTATATTTCCACTTGGCAATATTTACCCGTATTTCACCAATCTTGTTTACCACACTCCATGTGTTCACATACACACTGTAAACACAGATACTGCTGCAGGCAAGCAGCACACAACCCCCTGTCAAAGACCAAGGAGAGACAAATCCTGCCCATAGAAAATAGGAGCATGAGTAGGCCATTTGAGCCTGCTTCGCCATTCCTTATGATCATGACTATCCAAATCAGTAGCTTATTCTTGCCCTTCCCCCACCCCCCCATTTCCTTTCATTCTCTTTGCCCCAAAGCTATAACTAACTCCTTGAAAAGATACAAACTAGGATTCTCCCAAAAGGAATGCTAAGTGCCAAATTTGCATAAAAACTGCATAAAATCCTGCTGGTCGTTTTAGCAGGATTTTCAGAATGATTCTCCCACACTCAGCACTGCAGAGTGCCACTGCAATATTCAATCTGGAAAATCAGGAGTTGGGGCCACTTCCTGCTGGAGGGGCCAGCAGCATAGCGCTGAGCAGGCCACTGTCAGAACAGAGATTGGCACATGTGCTGTAGCCCCGTTCTGCCAGCCACCTGGTCACTGGCCAGCACAGCAACCCTCCATTGCTGGCTGGATGTCACTGGGCCAGCCAACATCCCCACCCTACCTTCCCACTGGCCAGCCTCAATCTCCCAACCCCACCCTCTGATTACTATCCACCCTCCCACTGATCCCAAGTGCAGAGTTGCAGTGGGACTCTCCACCCCCCGACCCCACAGGCCCAGCCTCCAATAGGCTTCACTCCCTGGACATTGCTGCTTTGCCCCTTGGACAGTGCCTGGGAGCCAGAGGAGAGGGGCTAGCAGGCCCAGAGACTTTAGTTTATGTTCATTTGAAATATTCATTTCAGTTTTTAAAATCAGCTCTGTGCTGTCAGAAGTCCAGTGCCTGGAGTCATTCAGTAGCAAGCTCACTAAATGGCTTCTGGCCCCCTGCAGGAGAATTGCCCCCACAATGTTTTGGCCTCAACAGCTTTGTGGTAGTGAATTCTACAGGCTCACCACTCTGGGTGAAGATATTCCTCCTCAACTCAGTCCTAAAAGGTTTATCCTGTAATCCCTGGTTCTGGACACCATCAGGAACATCCTTCCTGCATCTATCTTGTCTAGTCCCATTTCAGTAACCCTGATTTAGCTTCTATTATTTTCTCTTTTACTCCTATCCCATCTATTAAGTTATTATTCCCTACTCTAGTGCAATTTATCTTTCCCAGTATTTCATGCACCTTGAAGTTCCTTTCCAATGCAATCTCCCACATGCTCGCCAAGTTAAAGCTAACTTCCTAAAAAGCAAAATACTGCAAATGCTGGAAATAGTCAGCAGGTCAGGCATAGTTGATAATCCTTCAGAACTACAATTAGAACTAGAATTAATCAGAAACCAGAATTGAGAGAGATCTGTTTTGGAGGCAGTTATATTAATTATGCTCTTTCAAATTGTGTCGAGACAGTACAATTGCCATTAAAATTAAATGTTCTAGGGAAATGTTGAATAAGCAGTATGGAGCATTAAAATTCTTCAGTGCATGCCAAGAAAGTGTTCCCATAAAGTCTCCCCAATCAGGGGAGTTGCATTATAAATGACAGTGATAATAATACAATCACACCATCAGAGTGGGCGTCATCCTTTCACTGGCAACTAAATAATAAGCAGCAGTTTTAAATATGCCCTGCAGCAATCAGAGAAGGTTCAATGTTCTGGTCAGTCCTACCATTAAACCCAGCTCAATAAAAGATTTATTGTCTCAAGTTCATTCTTATTTGGAAAGAGATTCTTACCAAAAGCAAGTTCAATTGCTAGGAAAGTAGTGTGTTATGAAAGAATGACTATTGGTCAGTAATATGTAAACATAATTCATAGCATCAAATACTTTCCCATTCTCAACACAATTTTACTAGAGAATGGTCCTGCATATTTTTAAAAAAATCAGCACACTTGTGATTTCCTTTCCCGTCCCTTATGTACTTTACCTCAAACACAACTTCCTGACATCAGACCTGTGGCCAACTTATCCACAGTAAAAAGAGCTTTGTTAAGATCGGACATAATTGTCTCACTCTTTCAATGACCTTGATGTTGGGTCATTATTCTTTTCTTGCCCCATCTCCTTGATGAATATCTGTTCAATGCTAACAAAGTACATTTTCTACAAAAGCAGGGACAGTCAGAAGGCATCGTACGGCTGAGATGGCATAAAGTACTTTGTGAATAATCATTGAACAATGTTCTCTCTCAGCTGGGAAGTATTCTTTAACATGCATTTCTAAGACTGATTGCTAACTCTAAACCGAAAAAGGAAATGTGGCCAGAATATTTTTTGAAATGTTAGGTGAATATTTATTCTTATTTAAATACAATCTTATCTAAAGCAGCACTAAGAATTCCAACATCTTACTCTTTCTTCACAAAGCTAATCAAATAAAAGGGTGCAAAATGGAGGGAGATGTTAATACAGAAATCATTTACCTCTGGCGGGTCCAATCTGGTTGATCATTGCATATCTAACCACCTGCTCACTTTGGTCATATAGCACAAATATACGGTTAGCGTTAAGTTGTTGAGTGGATGGAATGGTCTGCGGTGAATGTTCACAATCATAGTAAGTGATGTTCTGTCTCAATTGATATCGAAGAGTCTGTATCTCACCATTTGGAGATTCAACAGTATACTCCCTGTAGGCTGACGAGGTCATTGCTGCAAAGGGGAAGTTTGAAAATAAAAGTAGCATTTGTACAATTCAGTGTTAAAGAAAACAAAAGAAAAAAAGACATAAGCAAATGGTTTTTACTTCTCAGTGCACTGTATGTAAAGTGATCACACAGACAGCTATATAGTATGAAAAAATTGTTCTATACATTTACAAAGCTTCAATTAACAATGTTACATCACAATCCCAGTGGACAGCAAACTAATAATTGCTCGCATTTCTGCAACAATTGCAAGAAACCATGATCTAGATAAAGATAAACTGAAAATTTTAACAGAGCAATGAAAATGGGACATAGACAATAGAATCCAAAAGAAATACAACTTAATGATGTTGACATACCAGAACTGGAGCGATGGTAAAGTTCATCGTATGGTTGGATCTCGACTGTGGCACCTTGGGCAATATTAGGCAACTCGCCCTCAATCTCTGTAGTAACACTGAGATAATTCTGTGTATCAAGTCCTCGAGCTATTTGCATTATATTTAACTTCTCATTGCCTGGATAAAAGGTGATATCGACATTGCGAATAAATTTAGCACCTGGAAGACATTTTAAAAATTAGGTTATGCAATGAAACCTCCTCTTCCAAAAACAATATTCGCATGATAATATTTTAACAAAGTGGCCATTCTCTATGCGTAAGTGTGGATTCTGAGCAATTGAACAGCTATGGAGAAAATCAAAGCTGAACGAGGTCACAAACTCACATGTGCATTTCAGCTGGGGTGGGAGTCATGGGATAAAAATTGGGAGCAAGGAACCATGGGCAACACTTTTTGCCCCCCACAACCTATTCTGGAGGGGATGAGATCAACCGTGGCACTACCATTCTATTCTGAAGTGTTGTATCCTGTCTGAAATACTAGCATCATTTAAATGATAAAATTTGATAAGTTGGGCAGATGGCAGTGGTTAGCATTGTTGCTTCATAGCACCAGGGACCTGGTTCAGTTCTGGCCTTGAGGTCACTGTCTGGGTGGAGTTTGCACATTCTCCCTGTCTCTGGGAGAGTTTCCTTCCACAATCCAAAGATGTGCAGGTTAGGTTGATTGACCATGCTAACTTGCCACTTAGTGTCAAGGGGGTTAGCTAGGATAAATACATGCAGTTATGATAGGGTTAGACTGTTGTCTGTGCAGCCTTGGTGGACCGAATGGTCTCCTTCTGGGTGGATGCCTGGAACTCACTGCCAGGGGAAGTAGCAGAAGCAGATATGATAGTGACTTTTCAGGAGCATCTTGACAAATACATGAGTAGGATGGGAATGGAGAGATATGGTCCCCAGAAGAGTACAGGGTTTTAGTTTAGTTGGGCAGCATGGTTGGTGCAAGCTTGGAGAGCTTAAGGGCCTGTTCCTGTGCTGTAATTTTTTTTTGTTCTTTGTATACTTGAAGATCACTGTACAGAGAATATGAAATAAAATGCTTGGAATTTGAATAAGTGAAAAGTTACCCCCAGCAGGTCAGTCAGCCAGCATGTGACAAAGAAAGATTAACAGTTTGAATAGAATCTCCACCCTGGTAATGGTCAACTAACCCAACAGAGCAGGAGACTGATTTTAAACATTGCGCAAGTGGATAGGTCAAAATTGGGTCCCAGATATCAAAGCTGAAACAGTTTAGCACTACACCATAGATGCTTTTATCTGCTGAGCCATAACAAAAGCTTCTGTTAAATTTAAATTGTCAACAAACAGACAGTAACTCAAAATTGGTAAAGAACAATGGATTATTTTCTTTACTGTTGTTTATGAAAAGAAAGCTTTCAAAACTGCCGTTAAGTCACAAAATTCAAGGGCAGTTTGGGTTCAAACTCTTACTGGTGTCTACAATATTAGGCATTTGATGCACTGAATGAGTACTGAAAGTGCTTTTTGCTCCATTGCCAGAGAGTTTTCAAATTACCCTTCACATCAAAAGGAGTCAACAGCGAGGAGGCCAACTCTTCCTTTACCAAACTCCTCACTTACTCTGGATATTGGAAATGAGTCAAATTTCAATTAAAACTATACAACGTAGACTCACTCACCTGCAATGCTGAATCCATTTTTGGAGCCTGGTTGCTCCACAGCAAACAACAATCCAAAAAGATCTCCAATTATAGAAAGTGATTGCATTGCCCAACCTACTACCTCAGGAATTTGACTAATAGCTGTAAAGGCTCTCCCATCATTCACAACTACATAGGCATGCAGGTCAGCATTCCTAAACTCCACGGGTGTTTGACTCGCTCCAACCGTTAATTTCCCGTTTACTTTTCCATTCACACGCTGTGTAACACCTGCAGAGAAGTTAATCAAATAATTGTACAAATGTAGATGTGCAATTGCCTGACAAGTTTCCAAGCACAGAAATAAATTTAAGTTAGGAACTTTTCTCCAAGTACCTTCTGGTAGACATTCTCTTCCATTGCCATAGTAACCAGAATGGCAATGACAGCAGAATCCAGTTGAGTAATCAGTACAAGACGCATGTTGGGAACACTGTCCCTGGTTTCTCTCACAGGTTTCCTTCGTACCTGTACTGTAAGTGAAAACTGAAAAGACAAGAAATTCTCAATCACAACACCCAACATTTACTTTCAGATTTATAATCAGAGAAAATATCAGGTCAAATTTTTTCACCACTTCTTAATGAGGCATGGATAACATTGGCACAAGTTTTACTGAATATAGATGTTTGCTTTAAAACACCTGCCTCAATTAGATCCCAGAAAACTAAGACGAGTTACCAAACCACTATTTACTACAAATACTAACACCATCTTACAATAACTTTCAAAATTGCACAAAAAATGTCAAAATGTATCGTGATTCATATTTGACATGCAGTACACTGTAGCAAGATTTAGCTAGCACAATGATCTAAATCTTCTGTTTATTGCAAACGTATTTTTGAATGGTAAAATCTGCTACAATTGACTATTACAGGTTAGAACAATACAGGCTACAATTTCAAAAGTGAGTTTTAAAATCATAAATGTATGAATCAAGTAGTATGACCATATTTGAAATCAGCTTTGCATGCAACTTACCACCTGTACCCAGTTCTTCATCTTCTTCCACACTGACAACATGTCTATCGTGAGTAACTGGTAATGGATTTCTAAGCAAAGGTTCACTCTCCATGTTTTCGACTGAGTACCTTGGACCAGTCCCACCTTCAGGTTGCCTCTTAAGATATGATGGCAAGGCCCTTGACTCAGGATATGATGACACACTGCCTGCCTCTGGATAACCTTCTGGATAAGATGGTATAATGCCTACATCCGGATATGGTGGGTCGTCTGGAATATCAATCTTGTCCTCAGGTTCTGTGGATACAGAAGGTACATACTCCAACTCTTCTTCATCATAATATTGTTTGTAATCTTCAGTCTCAGGTTCCAATGTATGAGACATAGCTGGATCATTCAAAGTACTGTCCAATGTTACAATAGAATCTCCTCCTGAGGGTGCCTCTATGTTTGCTTGTTCAACATTGCTGAATGTGGATGTTCCACCAATATGAAAAACCCAAACTCCTCGGGTTCCTGAATTGCCCATCCTACAATGGATATAAAGTGATGATTAGTCTTAAATTTAATATTCATTTTCTAAATGGCATTTGTAAGCCTGGATTATTAATGTTTTAAGCAGACTTCTATTAAATTTGAGTAAAACTTCTATCAGAATAATTCCAAACAGTCATATATAAAATTTACTGACTATTAAACCAACACAAGATCTCAAATATAACACCTATAGAACTGAGTCTTCTACTAATTGACAATTTATCCACCCAGGATATTAAATTTAGTGCTTAATATACATAAAAACTTGCAATGTTTTTGTTTCACAATGTAGCTTGTTAATCACTGCAATATCATTGAATTACACGTGGCTTAATATTTACTATTTTAAGTTACATAGTGACATAAAAACAATTATATTTATATAGTGCCTTAGTAGAATGGGAAGCCAAAGGAGATATTAGGACAAATAACTGAAAGCTTGGACAAAGAGGAGCACCTTAAAGGAGGAGAGAGTTGCAAAAGCAAAGAGGTTACAAGGGCAAAATTCTGCATACCCTGAAATGATAATTACTCACTGATACAGGTTTTTCACACTTTGCTCATTGCTAGTAACACTGTAATATGGACCTTCATTTCTCCACAGCAGGAACCCAGTTTCTCCTCTGCTGAAGCCCACCCGAGCAGGCAGCTCTATCTGAACATTGTAGGACTCCTTAGGGCGGGTCCCGAAGAACTGCAACCCATCTTCTGGGTACAGAAAAATTGCATAGCTGTTTGACTCATCAAAAGCCAATAGTGCTTGAAAGGTGTTGAGCTAAAGAGAAAAAAAATGTACAAATTCTATTTTTGAACAATTTCTTCAATCATGAGGCATTTCAATAGAACAAGACAAAAGAAGTAGAAAATTAGATGCTTTACATCAATATAACAAGTCCAATGTCAATTCCAAAAGAACTCTTGCTGAGAAAGAACTGGGCAACAAGCAATAGAAGTGTACATCTGGGTTTGACAAATCCAGATCAACTTAAGAACTAAATTGTGTTTCAAATATCCTGAAAAGTACCACCCATGCATTTAGATTTAGGGTGGATTCCTTTCCCCACCAATCGACTATGAAATTGATACCATTTCAGAAAAAGTGGTTTGCCATGTAGGTATACAGCAATGCTAGTGTAACTGTAAAGTAACTGGACTAGCTATTCCTCCAAAGACATATTCAAATCCCACCACAGCAGTTGTTGGAATTTAAACTCAATTAATAAATCTGGAATAGGAAGCCAATGTCATGAATGATGACAGCAAAACTACTAATTTGTTGTGAAACCTCATTTTTTTCATTAACGTGCTTTAAAGAAAAAAGGACAAACCCTAATTCATTCAATGTGGAGTGCAGAACAGCATGCTAGGAGTAATACTAAATAGTACCAGAAACCTTCATCATAGGGGACCACATGCATGTCAAACAGCCACAGCAGCATTTTATACGCAGAGCTAAGGGACTGCACAACCAAAGAGCCAGATCATTCGGAATTGGGTGGCATGGTAGCACAAGTGGTTAGCACTGCTGCTTCACAGCTCCAGGGGCCTGGGTTCGATTCCTAGCTTGGGTCACTATGTGGAGTTTGCACATTCTCATGTCCACGTTGGTTTCCTCTGGGTACTCTGGTTTCCTCCCACAGTCCAAAGATGTGCAAGTTAAGTTGATTGGCTATGCTAAACAAATTGCTCTTAGTGTCCTGAGATGCACAGGTTAGAGGAATTAGTGGGTAAATATGTAGGGATATAGGGGTAGAGCCTGGGTGGGATTGTGGTCGGTGCAGACGCGATGGGCCAAATGGCCTCTTTCCGTACGATAGAGTTTCTATTTTTATCATATTTCTTTATTCCTGCTATATTTAGTCATGAATGGCAGTGAGCAATTAAACTTCTAAATAGAAGGGTGGGGCTCCACAAATACTTCCAACTTCAACGATGATGGCGTCCAGCACATCAGTGCAAAAAAAACAAGGTTGTAGTGTTTACAAATTTCTTCGACCAGAAGTGCTGAATGGGTGATCCATCCCGGCCTCCTGAAGTCACCAATATTACAGATGCCTGTCTTCTGCTACATTGGTGGACAACCTAGGCTAGTGAATGGGCCACATGAGTGGCCCTCCATCTCAGTGGACCACAAGATTGAAATCAGGCACATTCACTAACTCTGACTCTTGAACAACATGGAATGTATTTCATGCACGTCAAATATTTCATAACAGCTTGCAGAAAATGCTTAATCATTCATATATTAATAGAACTGTCATCAACTTCAAATGGCAAAAACAAAATATTTACATTTTGGATGCAGAGGGAGCACACGGCACTCAGTTAATGTTGTGTACAATCATCTCACTTCCCCTTGCTTTGTGTGTTTCACTTAAGTTATACTGGTAAGGAAAGAAGCTACATGCCTGGAAACCAGCAGAATGTGGCAAATCTGTGTGAGAGCAATAGGAACAAAATATCACATGGGCTGCACTCAGAACCCAAATGGGTTGCATGTAGCCCCCAGGCAGGTTGCCCACTACTGCTCTTGATACAGCATGGCCACCAGTTCTGGCAACGTTTCAGCTCTAGAGAGGGGAAAGAACTCCATCAGCCTATCTCATCCATGCCAGCCATCAAGCACCCAGTTTTTGCCATTCAGCACTTCTGATCGAAGAAACTTGTAAACACTACAATCTTTTTTTGCACTGATATGCCAGACGCCCTCATTGTTGGGGTTGGGGGTATTTGTGGAGCCCCCCTTCACCCCTCTATTTAGGAATTTAATTGCTCATGGCCATTCATGACTAGATAGAGCAGGAGTAAAGAAATATGATCTAGTTCTTTGGTTGTGCAGTTTCTAATCACATTTACCAGCACTTAGTTTGTAGCTTTGAATGCTATGGTGTTTCAAGTGCTCACCTAAATGCCTCTTAAATGTCAAGGATTCCCACCTACAGCACTCTTGCAGGTAGTGAACTCCAGATTCGCACCATCCTCTGGGTGGGAAGCTTTATCCTTCGATCTCCAACAAACCTCCTGCCACACCGCACCACACCCCCCCCCCCCCCCCCAACTTAAATCTGTGCCCTGTTTATTTACCTCTCTGTTAAGGGAAAAAGTTCCTTCTATTCACCTTATCTATGCCTCTCATTTCATACACCTCAGTCAGGCCTCAGCCTTCTCCACTCCAAGGAAACCAACTGCAGCCAATCCAGTCTCTCTTGATAGTGGAAACGCTCCAGCTAAGGCAACATCCTGGTGAATCTCCTTTGCAGCTTCTCTAGTGCAATAGCTTTCTTCCTATAGTGTGGTGATCAGATCTGCACACAGTACTCCAGCTGTGGCCTAACCAGCATTTCAACCTCCCTGTTCTTGTATTCAATGTAAAAAGTCTGACAACACCAGGTTTTAGTCCAACCTATTTATTTGATAATATACTCACAAGCTTTCGGGGTTAGTCCCTTCGTCAGGTGAATGGAGAGTTCTGGCCTCAGACAGAGCATATAAAGCACAGACAGTTTAGAGATTAGTAAAGTAGAGATTAGTAATCTCTAAACTGTCTGTGCTTTATATGCTCTGTCTGAGGCCAGAACTCTCCATTCACCTGACGAACGGACTAACCCCGAAAGCTTGTGAGTATATTATCAAATAAATAGGTTGGACTAAAACCTGGTGTTGTCAGACTTTTTACCGTGTTTACGCCAGTCCAACACCGGCATACCCACATCATGACTTGTATTCAATGCCATGGTTAATAAAGGCAAATATTCCATATGCCTCCTTAACCACTTACCTGCCAGTCCTGCTGTCTTCAGAGATCTATGGGCGTACACCCCAAGGTCCCTCTGGTCTTCTGTACTTCCTAAAGTCCAACAATTCATTGTGTATTCCCTTAGTCCTCCCAAAATGCATTACCTTACACTTTTCAGGGTTGAATTCCATTTGCCACTGTTTTCTGCCCATCTAACCAGATTGTCTATATTGTCCTGTAATACAAGACTTTGCTCCTCACTATTTAACACTAACAAGTTTGTCTCACCTGCAAACTTACTGAACATATCTCCTAAAATCATATCTAGGTCATTAATGTGTACTACAAACACAAGGGACCTAGCAGTAATCTGTGGAACACCACTGGATACAAGCTTCCAGTCACAAAACAACCTTCAACTGTCACTGCCTCTAGTACTGAAGACATGGTTCTTGGCATCTATCCAACAATGTGGAAAATTGTCTAAATACAAACTGGGCAACTATTGCTCTCTCAATCTATTCAGTCATTAGCAAAGTGATAGGAGGTTAACAACAGTCCTATGAAGTGGCACTTAATCAGCAACAAGCTGGTCATTCAGTTTGATTTCACCAAGGCCTCGCCACTCCAGACCTCATTACAGCTTTGGTCCAAACATGGAGTAAAAGATGAATTCCAGAGATGAAATGAGTATAAATGCCCTTAACATCAGGGCAGCATGTGGCCAAAGGCAGTATCGAGGTGCCCTAGTAAAATGGGAGTTGACAGGAATTTGGGCACTGCTTAGAGAGGTAAAACATTTCACTGTGGGAGGAAGATGGTTGTTGTTACTGGCAATCAAACAAAGGCCCCAAACATTGCTTCAGCAGTGCCCTGGTCTCAACCAAATTCATCAGTGACCTTCCTGCCATCATTAGATCAAAAGGTGGGGAGGTTTGTACAATGTTCAGTACCATTCACCACTCCTCAGATAATGAAACATTTCATGCAGCATGACTCAGACAATGATAAATGGCAAGTAACATTCATGCAACTCAAGTGTCAGGCAATAGCCAACTCCAACCATCTCACCTTGACGTTCAATAGCATCACTTTTACAAATCCTGGGAGTTGCCAATGACCAGAAACACATCTGGACTAGCAAATACTGTGGCTACAGGAGCATGTCAAAGGTTGAGAATTCTTCTGCCTCATGCCTCCCCAAAGCCTGTGTACCATCTTCATGCCACAAGTCAGAATTGTGATGGAATACTTTGCACGTTCTTGGTTGAATGCAGCGCCAATAACACTGAAAGAGCTTTACACTCTAGACTCGATGGGCCAAAGGGCCTCTTCTGTACTGTAGCACTTATGGTATACATGTGCTCTTTGACCTGAGGCAAAGCAGCCCGCTTGATTAGCACCCATCCACTATCTTAAATATTCACTCCTTCCATCACTGATGCACAATGGCAACCGTGTGTACCATCTACAAGATGCACTATGGCAACATGCCAAGTCTCCTCTGCCACCTAGGGCAGCAGATACTTTGGGAATATCATTGCCTGCAAATTCTCCTCCAAGTTACACCATTCTGCCTTGGAACACTTTTGCTGTTCCTTCATTGTCACTGGGTCTAAACCCCAGAATACACCCCCCACCCCACCCAGGGCTGTAGTTGTAATTGTACCACATGGCCAGCAGTTCAAGTGCTCACTACCAGCCGAAGGTCATTTAGAGATGGGCAATAAATGCAACACCAACTTAACCAATATTGTTTTAAATCCAAAAATTACTTCAAGTTAAAAATGGAAAGTGGTGTTGGGTTCGAAATGGTTCCCAGTGCTGGCCTGGGGAAAGCACTGATAGGATGTATGCCAAAGCTATAACCAATCCAGGCCTATCCAGCACTGATGAAGTTTACTGTTCTCTTGTAGTTTGCTTACCCTGTCAGAGGAGGCACCCAAGCGCCCCCTTTCCTCATAAGGCGCCACGTTCTCCCAAGTGGCGATGAAAGCACTGGTGGGACTAAATGAACTTTGGGGAAAGCCTCTCCTGATCTCCTGGGCGGCGCGGTCAAGGACGTCCGGGGAATCGTCTTCTCTGTAATAAATCCGCCCTCGGCCATTGCTGGTGTCGATATCTGACAAGTAAGGCGCTATCACCGGGAAATCAGTGGGGAACCCATCATCCACGTATTGGGTCTCTCGGGGGAAATCCTGGGTGGAGATGATCCCATTCGTCCCTACCTGAAGAGAAAGGATTCAGTTTATCGGCGATCGCCTTGTTCAGTCTTTGTTTTTTTTTAACCTGATGATTACAATAAAATGCACCTTTGACATCCTGATTCTACTCTCACACTTTTAGCGATGATTGTACTGAACTGCTTATTTACAGACATGTTCGGGGCTAGACACAGAGCAGCCCACTCTTATTACCAAAGCATTTTTACATCTGACGTCCCTGTCAAGCCTGAGAATAATCAGCAACAAAAAAAAACTGCTGGAGAAACTCAGCAACTTTTGCCTTTATCTTAGAGAATGATTAGCAGTTACTGAAACTATTGCCTTTTCTAGATGTTGGATCGAAGGCTCCGTGTTTGTCAAACCCTGACCCTGCTATACTCTGAAAAGCGATAAGGCAGAAGTTACAGATAATCCCAGCCCCGATAACTTTAAAACAATGAATGGGGGGCGGGGGTGGGGGGTGTATTCTAATGTTCCATATACAGTTCGAACTAAAACAAAAGTGACAGCAGCCGTGAAAATGTAACGGGTGCTTTTCTTAAACCATCAACACACAACAGTAAGGTATAGACTTAAAGAAAAAAAACTTACGTAAAGGTTACTGAACTGTGTGTTAAAAAAGACAAATGGCCTTTTGAGTTTTACAACTGGAGAAGTTTCATCATCGCCTTGTTGCAGGGTAAGATCCTGCGTGTGGGGACCAAACGGAAAGAGTTCCTTTCTCGGGAGTGCAGAAACCAAGCTGAAGATCCAGTGGAGTTTGAACAGGAGAGCAAAGCCCTCTCCCTGCATCCTGGCAGCTGTGTGCTCGAAAGGAGAGGAGTGGGTAGAGAGAAGCGGCTCTGGCTGCTTGATCTGCCGCTTTTATAGCTGCCTTGCTGTTTGAACCCCCGGAGCAGCCAATCGGCCCCGGGAGGGGGGGCAGAGCCACCCCAGTCGCTGCATTCACATTGGCCAGCGCCTCGGCTGATGGACAGGTTAAGCCGCACTCTTTACCCCTCTCCTTCACATCTGGTTACCATTAAACTTTTGTCTGTGCTCCACATTCTCATCGCACTTATTCCCTTCAAGTAGTCAGGACCTAAAGAAAATACCGGGGGTGGGGAGGGGTGGGAAGAGATAGGAGGAAGGAAAAAAAAGAGAAAACATACATTGTTGGAAATGTTTAGAAGTTGCTGACGAAAACCCATTGGATGAAGCACTAGTATATGTTGTACTCACAGGCCTGGTGACTGTGCTATAAACACATTGCCCCTGTCCTTTGACACGTGTGGTTTGCGTGTGGGGGTGTGTGTGGGGTGGGGTGAGGGGATATGATTAACAGATTCCCCAAAGCTGATGAACCCAACATTTGAAATGTTGGAACGCTCATGGAAACCAGACACAAATCACTTGTGGACATCTCATCCACTCAAAACTGCTGGTTGTGATACAAACTGCTTTAACAGTACGGGAGCTAATCAACAACTAAACACTGATAGCGTTATTCAGAGAGAAAAAAAGATCATCTACGTACAGGCAGTTAGGACCAGGATTTGACATTTCCAACAAAATAACTCATTTTTCATTAAAGCACCTTGTAAAGGTTTACTGTCTGTTTGATGAGGGGGGGAGAGTTATAATTCTTTCAAACTCCCTTACAGCGCGTTGCAAACTGTATCTGTTTTTTTTCCAAGGCTCCTTGTTGAGTGTTCGACCTCAGTCAGAGACAGGTTGAGTTCTGGCCAGGATGGCATGCCACGCACTCTTTCCTTCATGTTGCCTCAGATTTCTGTGGCTTTATCCTGCTTTCCTCTCCAGCCACTCCCCGCTGATCCGGATGAAGTGAATAAAACGTTCTCGCCAAGTTCCTGCTGGGAAGATGTCCTTTTGTAAGACAGTTATTTATTATTCCCGTAAGAAATCCAGTGAAACTTGCTGCAATTCTATATGCCTGATGTATATGTTACATCTTCAGATGCTAAACTCTAATGGAGTTAGTTAGATCGTGTGGCACACCAGATTTTAAGTCATTAGTAAAGATTGTGTCAGTGTATAAACCCAGGAAAGAATCAAACGGGAGGGGGAAAGATTACTGTCATTATCTGAAACGACCGACACACCTTTAACCCAGTTAGTCGATACACCGTTAAAACAACTACCAAATGCAGTTCACATTGCTGTCTCCGAATTAAAAATTGCTTTGAATGCGAAAGTTAAACAATTTAGTGGGTAAAAGTACACCTCATTTCGGTCAACAGTTGGCTATATTCTATCGCACTTGGCAAAGGATATTCCAAGATTATAGAGCGCAGGAAGAGGCCATTCAGTCCTTGTGCCAATGAGGATTCTTTTCAAACAGTTTTCTAATTAAACCCGCTGCTTTCCGCTTAGCCCTCGGTCCAATGTCTCGCCTTTTTATTACCGATTATTTATAATTAAAATGCTCGGCGATTGGCCTCGGAGTTTTACAGTGAAATTGCTGCAATTTAATTTGAAATTCTGCCTGGCCGTAGGACCCAGTGAAGGCGGAACAGCTGGAGATCCAGTTCAGCAGCAACAGGAAGATTTTCAAAGGGGCCCGTGGTATTTGCATATCTTGAACAGCTACAGAAGAGTTGGTGATGTTTCTGTTCTTTCTTTGCCCAAGACCAATTCCCAACTTTGAGTGAGAAATATCCCATCACCTTATTGCTTACTCAAAGGGATTTTTTTTAAAAAAATCAAACCTTGTATGCAAGGTTTCATTTTTAAAGAGCCGAGTTACTAAAATAACTTAGAAAACATAACTTTTTTTAAGTTAACCGATGTATTCCAACTTTACTATGATGAAGAGTTGGACCATGTACGGTTGAAGAAGACAGGACCAAAGATGTGCAGGTTAGGGGGATTGGCCGTGCTAAATTGGCCCTTAGTGCCCAAAAATGTGTGGATTAGAGGGATTAGTCGGGTAAATATGTGGGATCATGGGGACAGGACTGGGATGGGCCTTGGTGGGATGCTCAGTTGGGTAAGATACTCTGTCAGAGAGTCAGTGCAGACTCAATGGGCCAAATGGCCTCTTCTGTGCTGTCAGGATTCTATGATTCTGATATTGTGTTAGAATATTATAGTTGCATTCTGCACATATACTACACCATCTATCATTGATACATGTTATATCTGCGTGGTAAGCTATCTTCATAAATATTTCCTTATAGTTTAAGTCCCATTATTGCAATTATTGAAAAACACATTAATTATTTCCTCACTGAGATAAGGGCTAAGGGAGCGGCGGGGAGCTAAGACCACATACTGGTCAGCTATGATCTCATCCAATGGTGGAGCAGGCGCAAAGAGCCAAGTGGCCTATTTCTGTTCCGATATCATTTGTTTCTTTGAGTTCCCTCTTTTGCAAGCTATCAGCACCAATGTGCGAGAAACATTCTATATTTCCATGACTGTGGAATCTGTGAACTTCACACAGAAAAAAATACACCATCCCAATAAATTGGATCGTATGATAAGTGAATGTTTGCCCTTAATTCGGATTAAAATACATTCTGATATGAAATTGCATGAAAAATGAATCATCTTATTTTCACTCCCAGATGGTATTCAGATCATTCATACTTTCATTAAAGTTGCTTTTCTCTCCAGTTCCACTCGTGTTAATTGGTTACTGTGGAAAAGGGCAGTCCGCCTGTTCAAAATGTCACTGGACTTGATGTGACTTTCTGTCTTCTGTCTGCAATGTTCAAAGGAGTCTGTGTGTAATTATAGGTTGTTGGGACCAGCATACATGAGTTATTCTGAAACTAAATCACTGATAAGATCTGGCTGATTAGGAAAGACCTCTGGGACCGTTCCTGCTTTATTTGGGAATATGTTTTAGACAAAACAAACAGTGCCGGAAATGGAACACATCCACATTAGTCCAAAATAAATGTTATTATTAATAAGCAAATAGTTTAAATATACAAGAGCAGTTGGGACAAGCTTTACCACTAACCTGGGTGTTCAAGATTTGTTTCTTTATCTTTTGTGGAGGTTGTCAAATTTCTAACAAATGCAACAATAATAAGACAAGTAACAGTAGGAGATTTCAACTATCCAATTCTTAACCTTGGTAAATTCAGTGCAAGAGACACAGGAAACGCAATTTAAAAAAAAGCATTCAGAGGAACTTTTTTAACCAATATGTAGCAAATCTAATTAGATTAATTTTTAGGGAATGAAGCTCAGCAGATTGAAGGGGTATCGGGGGAGAGCATCGTAATAGTAGTGATCATTATTAAGTTAGAATTTGCACAGTTATGGAAAAGGACAAAGACAATCCAGGCTCAAATATTTACCATTGAGCAATAGTCTATTTTACTAAGCTGAGGTAGGCCTGGGTAAATGCTCTTTCAGAGAGTTGGTGCAGGCTTGATGGGCTGAAAGGCTTCCTTCTGCACTGTAGGGATTCTCTGGTTCTAATCAAGGCAAAACCAAAGATGTTTTGTAAATACATATTAAAGAAGAGGATAACAAAGGAAAGAGGAGGATCTATTTGAGGCAAGAAAGATGGAAGACATTGACATGGCTGTTTTAATGTAGTCATCTCTACAACAGAGGGGACACTGCACAAATTGTTAAGGAGGATGTGTTTGAAATATTGATGGGACAAAGATAGTGAAAGAAAAAATACTAAGGAGTTGAGCATCTTTGATTGTAAATAAATCACCAGGCCTAAATGAAATGATGAAATGTATTCCAGGTTGTTGCATTAAACAAGAAAAGAAATAGCAATGATTATAACTATCATTGTCCAATCTTCTCTAGCTACAAGCAAAGGACTGTTAACATTGTATTGTTCTTTAAAAATGGAGAAAGGAATCATCAGGCAATAACAAACCAGTTAACTCACTTCAGCGGTGGGAAAATTATTGGAAAAAATCCTGAAGACGGGTATTTAGAAAGGGAAGGGATTAATTCAGACAATTAGCATGAATTTTTAAAAAGGGAAGATCATGTCTGATTAACTTGACATTTTTTGAGGCAGTAACAAGAAGGTAATTGAGAGTAGTATAGTCTACATGGATTTTAACAAGGCTTTTGGCAAGGTTCTGCATGGTTGACTTGTCAAAGAAATAAAAGTCCATGGGATCCAAGGCAAAGTAGCAAGTTAGATCCAAATTTGGCTCACCACCAGGAAGAAAAGACAATGGTCGACATGTGGTTTTGTGACTGGAAAGTTATTTCTGGTGAGTTCTGTTCCTCGATTGGATAACCATTTTGCTCAGTCCAAATGCATGACTTCAGGCGTCCCGTCACTTGTCATTTTAATGTTTCATGTTGGTCTTACACTAACATCTCTGTCCTTGCCTCCAGATGTATTCTGGTGAAACTCAATGCAAACTTGAGGATCAGCACCTCATCTTTAACTCGGCAACTTATAGCCATCTGGACTCAACACTGAGTTCAACAACTTTAGATCATAATCTCCACCCCATTTGTCTCTATTTCTTTGCAGGATTCAATCTTAACCTTGTTTTTGTTTTCAATGTCAGCTGTTGATTTTTCTGCTGTTCACACCATCTCTGGACCTAGTTCTTGTTCCTTGACTTGGACAATTACCACTCCCTTTGGCTCTGCCCCAACTCATACATCATTTGATGTGTACCACCTTCCACCATCTCTCATACATTTATAGCTTCTCTCAGTTCTGATGAAAAATGATGGCCTGAAATGTTAACTTGGTTTCTCTCTCCCCGGATGCTGCCAGACCTGTGGAGTATTTCCAGCATTTTCTGCTTTTATTCCACCCACTTTGGTCCTGTAAAAGCCAGCTGGTGTGTGCGTCACTTGGCAATCCTGAAGTTAAATTCCACACAAGTTTTTTTGAAATGCCTGATTCAGTGACTGTCCTCAAGAGATTTCTGATGGCCAGCATAAAAAAACTACAGTCAAAGCTTGTACTTATCCCCAGAAAACAAGTCTCATTAAAATATAACAAAAGAAGGCAGAGCACTTTGATTGCTTAAAATAATTAAAAGACAATAATTTAAAATAAAACAAAATCCATGGCCATTCTTGTTGTGTTCTTCTAATCCCTCCCGAAAAGCATCAGTGTCCTGCTGCAGTGTTCCAGAAGGATTTGCCAACCATTTATATTGACCTCAACAACCTCAAACCTCGAGTTTCCAATTTTCCCTGGAGACAATTCGTCTTTCTAAACAGCCACTTGGCTACTTCCTGCAGTGTTTTACGCTGCACATACTTCCAGGCCATCAGTGTTCCTCATAGAAATAAGTTTGTTATTCTTGTTCCAAAAGAGTAATAAGAAGTTACATTAACATTTCTAAGTGTTGCCACAATGACTATCTAACCGTATAAAATGTGCAGCAAAGCTGTTGTTTAGTAGAGTTGGGGAAATTATGAAGAGTCATTCTCTTTAAGTAAAACTCCTTCTTCATTTTGATCAGTTGTGAATGATCTGGTTCTGAGTCACACAGAAAAGGGAGGTTTCAGGGTTGATCTCTAAATTGTAGTGCATTGGAATGCTGCTTGGGCTACAGTAGAACAAAGAACAAAATAAAGTACAGCACAGAAACAGGCCCCTCAGCCCTCCAAGCCCATATCAAACATGATGCCCTAACTAAACTACAAAACAAAAACCTTCTGCCCTTACTCGGTCTGTATCCTTCTATTCCTTCCTTATTCACATACCCATCCAGATTCCTCTTACGTGTAACTAATGTGCCTACTTCCACCATCTCCTTTGGCAGCCTGTTCCAGGTACCCACCACTCTCTGCATGAAAACCTTCCCCCACACATCCCTCTTAAAATAGTGTGTGACAGTTGGGAGTTTGGTGATCAAGGGAATTTAAGGGTTAAATTAAGAGTTCATTTCTACCTGCAGTCAGGTCTCTCTTTAACTTAGCAATTAACTAAAAGTTGCTCTTTGGTTTGGAAGAAGGTGAGTTTTAGCTGTAGCTTTAAAACAAGGCTGATTCAGGCTCTGCTGCAGCTGGAACTAATTAATTAGATAACTGGTTTAAGCAGGTTTCCAGAGGCTAGTTTCACTTGAGTTTAGAAGTAGACGTTCTTAAAGTGCAACTTGATCTGCAAATAGGGCTTTAGTGCAAAAAACCTTGTGTAAAAATGTTAAAAAGTCAAGTTTAGAGGCACTATATCCGAATGCAATAACGTAGATGAATTAATTGTAAAAATTGGTGTACACTGGTATGATATGATAGTGATTATGGAGATCTGGCTGCAGGATGACCAAGACTCCGAACTGAATATCCAATATAAAGATCTGATGTTTAGGAAGGACCAAAAAAAGGTGAGGTGGTATTGTTAGTTAAGGATGAAAGCAGAATAATGCGAGAGGATATTGGTTCAGAATGTAAAATTATATAACTCGAGAAAATCTGGATGTAGAATCAGTCTGGGTGGAACTAAGAAGCAATGGGAGGCAAAAAACATGAGTAGGAGTTGTCTATAGACTTCCAAACAGGAGTGGCATGGCAGGGGATGGCATTTAACAGGAAATTTGAGATGCATACAATAGAGGTCCTACAGTAATCATGGGTGACTTTAATCAACATATAAGTTGGGCAAATCACATCAGCAATAATAATAACATAAGAACATAAGAAATAGGAGCAGGAGTAGGCCATCTAGCCCTTCGAGCCTGCCCCGCCATTCAATAAGATCATGGCTGATCTGTCGTGGCTCAGTTCCACTTTCCCGCCCTCTCCCCATAACCCTTAATCCCCTCTCTTATCAAAAACCCATCAACCCGCGTCTTAAAAATATTTAGCGAGGCAGCCTCCACCACTTCAACGGGCAGAGAATTCCAGAGATTCACCACCCTTTGAGTGAAGAAGTTCCTCTTCAACTCCGTTCTAAACCGCCCCCCCTTTATCTTGAGGCTGTGCCCCCTAGTCCTACTGTCTTTTTTGAGCGGGAAGAGTCTCTCCACCTCTATCCTATCCATCCCATTCATCATCATATACGTCTCAATGAGATCTCCCCTCATTCTTCTAAACTCTAACGAGTACAAGCCCAGTTTATTCAGCCTCTCCTCATAGCTCAACCCCCTCAACTCCGGTATCAGCCTAGTAAACCTCCTCTGCACTCCCTCCAAGGCCAAAATATCTTTGCGCAGGTGCGGCGCCCAAAACTGCACACAGTACTCCAGCTGCGGCCTCACCAATGCCCTATACAGCTGCAGCAAGACCTCCCTACTTTTATATTCAATCCCCCTCGCTATGAAGGCCAGCATCCCATTCGCCTTCCTGACCACATGCTGCACCTGCAAGCTGGGTTTTTGCGACTCATGCACAAGGACCCCGAGGTCCCTCTGCACCGTCACCTGCTGCAGTTTTTCGCCACATAAGTAATATTCCTTCCTACCATTATTCCTACCAAAGTGGACCACCTCACACTTGCCAACATTAAATTCCATTTGCCATTTCCTGGCCCATTCGCCCAGCCTATCTAGATCCTTCTGCAGACTCGCCACACCCTCCACACAATTTGCCGTTCCCCCAATCTTGGTGTCATCAGCAAATTTCGACACCCTACACTCGGTTCCCTCCTCCAGATCATCTATATAAATGGTAAAAAGCTGAGGCCCCAGCACCGACCCCTGGGGCACTCCACTAGTCACCATCCACCAATCCGAATAGCACCCGTTGACCCCCACTCTCTGCCTCCTATTTGACAACCAATCCTCTATCCACACTAACACCCTACCCCCAACTCCATGTCCCTCGACCTTCTGCAATAACCTCTTGTGAGGTACTTTGTCAAACGCCTTCTGAAAATCCAGAAAGACCACATCCACCGGCTCTCATCTATCCACCGCCCTAGACACATCCTCATAGAACTCCAGTAAATTTGTCAGACACGACTTCCCTTTAATGAAACCGTGCTGCGTCTGCTCTATCAAGCAATTCCCTTCAAGATGCCTCGCAATTTCCTCCTTAATGACGGATTCTAACATTTTACCTACCACAGACGTTAAACTAACCGGCCTATAATTCCCCGCCTTTTGCCTGGCACCCTTCTTAAACAACGGCGTATGAATCCCTGGAGTGTGTATGAGATGGTTTTTTTTAGACCAGTAAATTGAGGAAGCAATTAGGGAACATGCTATCCCAGATTTAATCTAGTTGTGCAGAGTCCTTTAGGGAACAGTCGCCATAACATGATAGAATTCTTCATTAGGATGGAAAGTGAAGAAATCTGATCTGAAACTACGATCCTAAATTTAAACAAAGGAAACTACAAAGATATGATGCATGAGTTGGCTAAGGTAGATTGGGAAATGTCATTAGAAGGTATGATGGTGGATCGGCAATAGCTAATATTTAAGGAAAGAATGTATGCATTGCAATAGTTCTGGCGCATTCCTTTCTGGTACAAAATCAAAACAAGTAAAACAACCTAATCATGGCTTACAAAAGAAATTAAGGATAGTGTTAGATTCAAAGAGGTCCAGTGAAGTTGCTAGAAAAAGTGGCAAGGCTGAGGATTGGGAGAAGTTCAGTATTCAACATGGAGAAACAGAGATTGATTAAGAGTGGCAAATAGAATGAGAGTAAATTTGCAAATAACTTAAAAAACAGACTGTGAAGGCTTCTAAAAGTATAGAAAAAAGATTAGTGAAGACAAATGTATGTCCCTAACAGTCCAAAACAGTATAGTTTATAACAGAGAACAAAGAAATGGCAGAGCAATTAAACAATTGCTTTAGTTCTGTATTCACAGAGGAAGACACAAATAACTTGTCAGAAACGCTAAGGAATCAAGGGTCCAGTGAGAAGGAGGAATTGAAGGAAATTAGCATTGCTAGAAAGATAGGCCAGAATTTTACCAGCCCTGCCTGCTACGGGAATTGGAGCAGGCGGGAAGCAGACCACGGAAAGGTCTTATTGACCTTGGGCAGAATGTTACAGTTTTGGGGTAAACAAGGCTGTAAAATACCACCCATAATGTTGGAGAAATTGAGACTGAAAGTTGATAAATCTACTGGATCTGATAATCTACATCCCAGGATATAAAGGAGGTGGCCATGGGACACAAGATGTGTTGGTTGTCATCTTCCAAATTTCAGTAATGGAACTGTGCCAGCAAATTGGAGGGTGGTAACTGTAACCCTGCAATTTAAAAAGCAGGGAGGGTGATTACAGGGAATTAATATCAGGGAAATGCTCTCTTAGAAATGACATGATAACAGGATAGTTAGAAAATATCAACGGTGTTAAACAAAGTTGATGTGGGTTTATGAAAGGGAAATCATGTTTGATAAACCTGCTGGAGTTTTTTGAGGACATAATTGGGAGCATAGATAAAGGTGAACTGGTGGATGGATTTTCAGAAAGTCTTTGATAAAGTCCACTTAAGAGGTTAGTATGCAAAATTAAAGTGCATGGGATTGGAGATAACATGTTGGCATGGACTGAGAACTGGTTAACAGATAGGAAATAGATAATAGGAATAAGAGGGCTTTTTCTGGAGTGACAGGCAGTGACTAATGGTGTACTGCAGGGATCAGTGTTTGAGTCCAGCTATTTACAATATACATCAATGATTTGGATGAGGGAGCCAAAAGTAAAATTTTCAAGTTTGCTGTAATATGAAACTAGGTGGGAATGTGAGTGGTGAGGAGGACGTAAAGAGGGTTCAGGGTAATTTAGACAGGTTGAGTGAATGGGCACACGTGTCAAATGCAGCATAGCGTGAATAAAATGTGAAGTTATCCACTTTGGTTGGAGAAACAGAATGGCAGACTATTAGTTAAATGGTGATAGATTGGGAAATGTTGATGTACAAAGGAACCTTGGTGTCCTTGTACACCAGTCACTGAAAGCAAACATGCAGGTACAGCAAGCAATTAATAAGTCAAATGATATGTTGGGCTTCATTGCAAGAGGACTTGTTTACAGCAACAGGGATGTCTTGCTGCAGCTGTACAGGGCCTTGGTGAGACCATACCTGGAGTATGCAGTTTTGTTCTCCTTACTAAGAAAGGAGACTTGCTATGGAGATAGTGCAATGAAAGTTCACCAGACCGATTCCTGATATGGCAGGCTTATCATATGAAAGGAAAATGGGTCGACTGGGCTTGATTCACTGGAAGTTAGAAGAATGAGAGAGGACCTTATTGAATTATATAAAATTCTAACAGGGCTGGACAGACTAGATGCATAGAACATAGAACATTACAGCGCAGTACGGACTCTTTGGCCCTCGATGTTGCACCAACCTGTGAAACCAATCTAAAGCCCATCTAACCTATACTATTTCAATATCATCCAGGTTAGTATGCAGGGATGCTGTTTCTTCTAAGTAAGCCTAGACCTTAACTTCTTAAGGGTCACAGTCTCAGGACATGGAATAAGCCATTTAGGACAGAGATGAGAAGAAATCTTTTCACTCAGAGTAGTGAACCTATGGAGGGAGAAGACTGTGGAGACTAAATTACTGTTATATTTAAGAAGGAAATAGATAGGCACCAATAGTGGGATTTTCCGGCGGTACTCGCCTCAAGGTCGGAAAACCCTGCCTGAGACCTTTGCATGGTCCTTGTGCTGCCCGCTAAGGTTCCTGTGGTGAGCTGGATGTGAAAATTCCACCCTTGGGCTTTGAAGGTGTGGAGGGATATGGGAAGAGGAATATGGTGTTGAGATAGGAGATCAGCCAAATCATGTTGCATGATGAAGCAGATTTGAAAGGCCAAATGACCTCCTCCTGCTCCCATTTTCTATTTTTCAATGTAATAAATTAACTAATCTCAGCCAGCACTCTCAATTAATTTTAGAATCTTCAGCTAAATGATAGAAAGCTGCAGCTGCCATACCTAATTTTTTGCTTTCTACCTTTCCGTCTTCCAGAGGAGATGTTAAACTAAGACCCTGTTTATTCTCTTTCATGTACACAAAATATTTCATGACACTATTTTGAAGAAGGGCAGGAAAGTTTTCAACCATTAATAAACAAGTCACCCAAATCACACTTCATCATGGCCTGTGCAGGCAATTATTGTAAGTTTGGACATCTCCGATCTGAATGATCCACTCTTGTATTCTCTCTCATTATTTGTTCATCTTCTTTCAGAGGAATGTCCCTTTAGCCATCTACTGCTGCTTGAGAAAAATCATTTGCAAATTCAATTTTAGCATTGATAACTTCAGCTTTGATTTGGATAAAGAACAGTGTTAAGGGCCAGATCAGAAGCTCCAAGGTATTTTATGAAATTAGCCTACATCTTAATTTCACATTTGATTTTAGCATTAGGGTGAGCTTAAGGTGTTTCACTCCATGTATGATTCCAGTGACCCACTAGGAAGATTGTATCAAAACAAGTTTAAGAACAAAGTTAGAATATAATGAAAATAATTAGAGAGAAAAAAAACAAAAAGAATTAGCATAACTTTTACCAATTAAAATACTTAAACATAACAAAGTAAAATTCTTAATGGCTGCTATCTCTCCATTGTTCTAATTTAGCAGTATTCCCCCCATAGAAATAAATCCCTCATTTAGAAACTGTTAGCACAGAAATCAAAGATGCTTACATGGGTCACAAAAATAGAAAGGGTTGGAAAATCTCAGCAGGTCTGATAGCATCTGTGGAAAGAGAATAGAGCCAACGTTTTGAGTCTGGATGACCCATCGTCAGAGCTGAGGGCAAAGAAAATCAGAAAAGATTTATGCCATGACAATGGGGGAGAGGGGCTCTAATGGGACAAAGGGGATGTAAATGATGATAAAGTGAGCTGAGAGAGGTACTAAAAGTGTCATTAAGAGATCAGAATGTGTGAATGGCAGAACAGAGGTACAGATGATTAAGGCAGTTGGTCTGAAGAGGGGGAGGGAGATGGGGCAAGAAGGGGAGTGGGAATTGGGAATGGAGAAGAGAAAAATGGAAGAGAAAAAGAAGGATGATAAAACTGGATGAATTAGATGAAAAGAAGAAACAGAATGAAACAAAATAAATAGAAATGGGGTGAAGGTGGAGGGGAGAGTTCATTCTCTGAAGTTGTTGCACTCAGTGTTCAGTCCGGAAGGCTGTAAAGTACCCAATTGGAAGCTGAGGTGTTGTTCCTCCAGTTTGCATTGGGGTTCGCTAGAATGTTGCAAAAGGCCAAGGACAGACAATGTGGACCCATTCGCAAGTAGGACCCAGACCTTGTGGTCGCTTGTCACTTCAACACACAACCCTGCTCTCCTATCCACAAGTGACTGGGGAGGTCTTGTGGTCTTGCAAGATGCTATGTCAATTCAAATCTTTATTTTGATTCTTATTATGATCCAAAAGCTTCTGCTGGAAATGCCTGTGGTTATGTATCGAGAAAGACAAGTTTGGGCTGAGCTTTATGATTTTTTGTGAAGTTTTGTGATGCCCTACCTGGTCAAAAACCTCTCAATGTTTAGTGTTCAGTTTCATTCAGTCCACTTTGATGAGGTACCAGAGTCCTCAGCCATCTCTACAACTCCAACCTGAGATATTTATTGGGCACAGAATTCCTTGAAGTCCCTCCTATAAAATCTCAGGAAGTTTTGTAGATTACAGTTCCATTTCCGCCTGCAAAGAGGGAACTAGCAAACTGCTGTTGAAATTACAGTAGCAGAGCAGGAGAACTCCTGAAGAACCTCTCCCCTTTGACATTTGAACAGGATATAATTCAGGGTGAAAAATAGCCAGAGGGACAAAACAAAAAACATTCTTGTTAACCATAACCCTGAGTTCTGACAAAGCAACCAAACAATAAGGGATTTCAGGAAGAATGATCTGACATTGTTTCTGATAAGTGGTCAAGACAGAAATTCCCAAGTTTAATTCTTGTGTCATGGCACAAGTCTTGTGGAAACAACTAAATGCCCTCAGCCCAAAGGATAGAAGATACAGTATAGTCAGATTGTTGTGAACATTAAGTTGCAGTTCAGCAAAACAGAGGAGGATGTGAAATCTTGAAGTTACCATGTGAACTGGAAGCAATTGTTGTGAATGTCAATGGGGAGACGTTCTTCAAGAATTCTCCTGCTCTGCTACTGTAATTTCAACAAAAGCAATTCAATATAGCCACTCTGTTTTTAAGTGCTGCAGGTTCAGAAAGTTTTAACTTGTAGTCGTTTGCTATTGTATTGTCTTGCCATTGGTTTACAGGAGCCACAGCTATCACAGCAGCAATACTGGAATATCTGTGCACGCGCAAGACTACAATTGTTATGAACTTCCCCGTTCTGTCTACAGACCCTCTTGATGTCAAGGGAAGAACCTGCAAGTCTCAAAAAAAAAGTAGTTGGACTGGTCTGCATGGGCTAGCCCAGAGCTCTGTTCACCTAAAATTATAATCATATGGCAAAAGCAAAATACTGCAGATGCTGGAATCTGAAACAAAAACAGAAAATGCTGGAAAACTTCAGCAGGTTTGACAGCATCTGTGGAGTGAGAATAGAGCCAACATCAGGTTAATCCTGACTTGAAATGTTGGCTCTATTATCTCTCCACAGATGCTGCTACATCTGCTGAGATTTTCCAGCATTTTCTGTTTTTTGTAGAATAATATGGCATTTGGAGGATTTAGAGGGTATCCCTGCATTATAACAATGGTAACAATGTGTTCTCAGAGAAACATGACTTGGGGCCATTGATGATGTACTTTCAATGTGTTCTGTACTATTAGGGGATTGTTTTTTCATATGCAGTCTGGTAGACTCTGTACCTGGAGCTCTGATATGGAAGACTGGTTAATGCAAATTTCCAAAAGAATATTATCGTACATTTAAAAACGTTTAGTTTGCATTCTGTCTACTGAAGACATCAGAAGGTTTTTTGAGGAAAGTAATTTGGGTTTGGAGATCACTTAGGTATTGTACTATAAATAAAAAATAACCCAACAGTTTGTAAAAAGAATCTAGAGAAGCCCACGTCAGTTCTGTGTGTGGTATATCGTTCTACAAGAAACCTGAAGATTTTCTAAGTATATTAGTTCACAATAGTAAGTTTCACAAGAAACCATCAACATTGTTGGCAACTACAACAATTGTTCTTTATGGAAGTACGATCCATGCTAAGGATGTATTGATCTTACTGAAGATTAGGAGCATTAAAACTTTTTTTTTATGTGAAGGAAAATTATTTTAACATGGGGCTGTGAAGTGAATTTATAATTTCTGTGAAGTATTTGGACCTAGGATGACAGTGTTACAACATTTTTTGGTAAAGGCAATGAGTGATTCATGTTTAATGCTCACTGGATTGTAATGTATACACATTTAACAGATTATATGCACCCATGAGATCACTGTAGCAAATTTAACCAGTTCTGATTTCTCCCAAATGAATTGCACCTGGTATTGTTTAGCCTTGTAGTTTCTGAGTTGCTTTCGCAGCTGCAAGGGAAACTGTCTACATGTAAGTTTGTAATATGTTCATGAAATTGTTTGATGACCTGTGGTACTGATCTCCAGGTCTTCCAGAATGATTCATGCTAAGCTGTCCATTCAGGACATGTGAAGAAGACTGGAACAGTGAATGTAAGACTTCTGCCATCATGATACTGCTTCAGTTCAGTTACCGACATGTAAATCAAACCATGCACAATCGTCCATAAATAGTTATCCACATTTCTTCCTATGTTCCACCTGCTCTGTGTAATCCTGAAAGAGTTCCCAGAACCTAATTTAGTGCTTATTGTGGGATTTGCACTTTGGATGATATTGGTGGAGAGATTGGATAAAGTGGAAAAGTGGGCATGGGGATTGTGAAGGGCAATTAACCCATGCCTGCCATGGTGCTGTGCTTTCTTGGTTTTGTATGATGGTGGCGTGCAGCCCAGCCAAAAATACACTGCTGCTGGGAGGCTGCAATCTGCGCAGGGGGGCCCAAACTCTTGCTCACACCACTTCAAGCTAACCAGTACTACTTAAAACCAGATTGTATTTCTTAAAGAGGAAGTGGATTCCAGCTGCAACAGGTGCTGGAACCAGTTACAATAGAGACTTAGCAGAGGAAGAAGAGGGGACATTGTGCTAAAGTGCTCCAGGTTTCTTTGATGCAGTGCTGGAGGGCTTAGTACAGGAGCTGAAAAGGAGAAAAAATAGTCCTCTTTTCTCAGGGCCCAGGGCACTTCAATCTGAAAAGGCAATGGATGAAATGGCCATCACAGTCTAGTCCTGAGGATGCAGGGCAGAAAGAAGTTTCATGGACTTGCATGACTGGTCAAAGCCAGTAAATACATTTCATATAAATAAGTAAATAAATTTCTAAATACATCACGAATAGAACATAAAACAGTACAGCACAGTACAGGCCCTTCGGCCCTCGTTGTTGTGCTGAGCTTTGCCCAAAACCAAGATCAAGCTATCCCACTCCCTATCATTCTGGTGTGCTCCATGTGCCTATCCAGTAACTGCTTGAAAAGTGATTGAAAAATCCTAAAGTGTCCAACTCCACTATCACAGCAGGCAGTCCATTCCACACCCCAACCACTCTCTAAGTAAAGAACCTACCTCAGACATCCCTCCTAAATCTCCCACCATGAACCTTATAGTTATGCCCCCAGTAACAGCTACATCCACCTGAGGAAATAGTCTCTAAACATCCACTCTATCTATCCCCCTCATCATCTATTAAGTTGTTTCTCATCCTCCTCCGCTCTAAAGAGAAAAGTTCCAGCTCCCTCAAACTTTCCTCACAAGACCTATCCTCCAAACCAGACAGCATCCTAATAAATCTCCTCTGCACTCTCTCCAATGCTTCCACATCCTAGAAGTGCACACAATATTCCAAATGTGTCTCACCAAGGTCCTGTGCAGTTGCAGCATAACCCCACAGCTCTTAAACTCAAACTCCCTGTTAATAAACGCTAACACACTATAGGCCTTCTTCACGGCTCTATCCATTTGAGTGGCAACCTTCAGAGATCCGTGGATATGAACCCCAAGATCTCTCTGTTCTCCCACATTCCTCACAACCCTGCCGTTGACCCTGTAATCCGCATTCAAATTTGTCCTACCAAAATTAATCACCTCGCACTTATCAGGGTTAAACTCCATCTGCTACATTTCGGCCCAGTTTTGCATCCTATCAATGTCTCTTTGCAGCCTACAACAGCCCTCCACCTCATCCACTACTCCACCAATCTTGGTGTCATCAGCAAATTTACTGAGCCACCCTTCAGCTCCCTCCTCCAAGTCATTGATAAAAATCATAAATAGCAGAGGGCCCAGCACTGATCCCTGTGGTACGCCATTAGTAACTGGTCTCCAGTCTGAAAATTTTCCATCCACCACCACCCTCTGTCTTCTATGAGACAGCCAATTACTTATCCAATTGGCCAAATTTCCTTCAATCCCACACCTCCTTACTTTCTTCATGAGCCTACTATGGGGAACCTTATTAAACGCCTTACTAAAATCCATGTATATAACATCAACTAATCTACCTTCATCTACAGGCTTAGTTACCTCCTCAAAAAATTCAATCAAATTTATGAGGCAAGACTTACCCTTCACAAATCTGTGCTGACTATCCCGGATTAAGCTGTATCTTTCCGAATGGTCATAAATCCTGTCCCTTAGGGCCTTTTCCATTAACTTCCCGATCACCGAAGTAAGACTAACTGGCTTATTTTTACTACGGTCATTCCTATTTCCTTTCTTGAACAGAGGAACAACATTCGCCATTCTCCAGTCCTCTGGCTCTATCCCTGTGGACAGTGAAGACCCAAAGATCAAAGCCAATCTCATCCCTTGCCTCCAAAAGAACCCTAGGATATATCCCATCTGGCCCAGGGGACTTATCGAGCCCTAGGTTTTTCAAAATTGCTAATATATCTTTCCTCAGAATATCTACCCCCTCTAGCCTATCAGCCTGTATTACATTCTCATCCTCAGAAACATGGCCCCTCTCCTTGGTAAACACTGAAGAAAAGTATTCATCGCTTCTCCTATTTGTTTTGACTCCATGCACAAGTTCCCACTACTATCCTTGACCAGCCCTAACCTCACCCTGGTCATTCTTTTATTTCTCACATTAGAGTAAAAAGCCTTAGGGTTTTCCTTTATCCGACCCGCCAAGCTCTCCTAAGCCCTTTTTTTAGCTCATTCCTTGCTACCTTGTAACCTCAAGCGACCCAGCTAAACCTTGTTTTCTCATCCTTACATATGCTTCCTTTTTCCTCTTGACAAGACATTCAACTTCTTTTGTGAACCATGGTTCCCTCACTCGGCCATTTCCTCCCTGCCTGACAGGGACATACCATCAAGGACACGCAGTGTTTGTTCCTTCAGCAAGCTTCACTTTTCATTTGTGCCCATACCTGACAGTTTCTGTTCCCATCTTATGCTCCCTAATTCTTGCCTAATTGCATCATAATTACCCCTGCCCCAATTATAAACCTTGCCCTGCCATATGGCCCTATCCCTTTCCATTGCAACAATGAAAGGCACTGAATTGTGGTCACTATCTCCAAAGTGCTCTCCCACAAACAAATCTAACACTTGGCCCGGTTCATTACCCAGTACCAAGTCCAATGTGGCGTCACTTCTTGTTGGCTTATCCATATATTGTGTCAGGAACCCCTCCTGCACACACTGTACAAAAACTGCCCCTTCCAAACTATTCAACCTATAAAGGTTCCAATCAATATTTAGAAAGTTAAAGTCACCTCCACACCTATCCATAATCTGCTTTGCAATTTCCTCCTCCACATCTCTATTACTATTTGGGGGCCTATAGAAAACTCCTAACAACGTGACCGATCCTTTCCTATTTCTAACTTTAGCCCAAATTACCTCAGTAGACAGATTCCCCTGGAACTGCCTTTCAACAGCCGTTAAACGATCCTTGATTGACAATGCTACTCCTCCACTCTTTTACCACCTTCCCTACTCTTACTGAAACATTATACCCCAGAGCTTCCAACAACCACTTACATAGAACATAGAACATAGAACATTACAGCGCAGAACAGGCCCTTCGGCCCACGATGTTGCGCCGACCAGTTACAAAAACAATGACCCACTAGCCTATACCAATCCCTTTTCGTCCATAAACCTATCCAGAGATCTCTTAAACGCCCCCAAACTAGACGCATTTACAACTGCAGCAGGCAGGGCATTCCAATCCCTCACCACCCGCTGGGTAAAGAACCTACCCCTGACATCCGTCCTGTAGCTACCCCCCCTTAATTTAAAGCCATGCCCCCTCGTGCTAGCTTTCTCCATCCGAGGAAAAAGGCTATCACTATCCACCCTATCTAAACCTCTAATCATCTTATATGTTTCAATAAGATCCCCTCTTAGCCGCCTTCTTTCCAACGAAAACAACCCTAGATCCCTCAGTCTCTCCTCATAGGACCTCCCCACCATACCAGGCAACATCCTAGTAAACCTCCTCTGCACCCTCTCCAACGCCTCCACATCCTTCTTGTAATGCGGGGGCCAGAACTGCACACAGTACTCCAAGTGCGGCCGCACCAGAGTAGTGTACAGTTGCAACATTACACTGCGACTCCTAAATTCAATCCCCCTACCAATAAACGCCAAGACACCGTACGCCTTCTTGACAACCTTATCTACTTGATTCCCATCTTTCAGGGATCTATGTACACACACACCTAGATCCCTCTGTTCATCCACACTATTCAAAGTCCTCCCGTTAGCCCTATACTCGACACATCTGTTGCTCCTACCAAAGTGAATTACCTCACACTTCTCCGCATTAAATTCCATCCGCCACCTCTCGGCCCAGCTCTGCAACCTATCTAAGTCTCCCTGCAGACTATGACACCCTTCCTCACAATCTACCACACCTCCAACTTTGGTGTCATCAGCAAATTTACTAATCCACCCAACTATACCCTCATCCAGATCATTAATAAAAATTACAAACAACAGTGGCCCCAAAACAGATCCCTGAGGCACACCACTCGTAACTGCACTCCATGATGAATATTTACCATCCACCACCACCCTCTGTCTCCTATCTGATAGCCAATTCCTGATCCAACTTCCTAGATTACCCACAATCCCATACATCTGCATTTTCTGCAGAAGCCTACCATGGTGAACCTTATCGAACGCCTTACTAAAATCCATGTATACCACGTCAACTGCCTTACCCCCATCCACCTCTTTGGTCACCTTCTCAAAAAACTCAATAAGGTTAGTAAGGCACGACCTACCCGCTACAAAACCATGCTGACTATTTCTAATCAATTCATTACACTCCAAATAACTATAAATCCTATCCCTAATAATTTTTTCTAAAACCTTGCCCACAACAGAAGTAAGACTCACCGGTCTATAATTCCCGGCAAAGTCTCTGTTCCCCTTCTTAAACAATGGGACAACATTCGCTATCCTCCAATCCTCCGGGACTACACCAGAGACCAATGACGACCTGAAGATCTGAGCCAGAGGCTCTGCAATCACCTCTCTAGCCTCCCAGAGAATCCTAGGGTAGATCCCATCCGGACCAGGGGACTTATCTATTTTCAGCCCCTCAAGAATTTCCAGCACATCCTCTTTATCAACCGTAATACTGTCTATTTTACACCCCTGCAACCCAATGTCCTCCTCAGCTATATTCATGTCCCCCTGCGTGAACACCGAAGAGAAATATTGGTTCAATACTTCTCCAATCTCCTCCGGTTCCACACACAACTTCCCCCTGCTGTCTGTAACTGGCCCTAATCTTGCCCTGACCAACCTTCTGTTCTTGACATACCTATAGAACGCCTTAGGATTCTCCTTAATCCTATCAGCCAAAGTCTTCTCATGTCCTCTTTTAGCCCTTCTCAACTCACTCTTCAACTCCCTCCTAGCCAATCTAAAGCTTTCTAGTGCACTATCTGAGCCCTCCAATCTCATCCGAACATAAGCCTCCTTTTTCTTTTTAACCATCGACTCAACTCTTTTAGTGCACCACGGTTCCCTAGATCTACCAAATCCACCATGCCTGACAGGGACATACCTATCAAGGACTCGCAGTAGCTGCTCCTTGAAAAAACTCCACATTTCAGACGTTCCCAGTCCCTG
The DNA here is from genome assembly GCF_965287045.1 of Carcharhinus amblyrhynchos. Taxonomy (NCBI): domain Eukaryota; kingdom Metazoa; phylum Chordata; class Chondrichthyes; order Carcharhiniformes; family Carcharhinidae; genus Carcharhinus; species Carcharhinus amblyrhynchos. The sequence continues at coordinate 36,585,152 of NC_137337.1, forward strand.
TAATCCCCTAATCCAATCCATGCTTCCTAATTCACTCCTGATAGCCTCATAATCGCCCTTACCCCAGCTAAAATTGCTGACCCGAGGTTCATGCCTATCTCTTCCCATCACTAAGGTGAACGTAACCGAATTGTGGTCACTATCACCAAAATGCACACCAACTTCCAAGTCTAGAACCTGGTCTGGCTCATTTCCCAGCACCAAATCCAATATAGCCTCACCTCTAGTTGGCCTGTCTACATACTGAGACAAAAAACCTTCCTGCACGCTTTGTACAAACACTGACCCCTCTAGCGAGCTAGAACTATAGCAACTCCAATCAATATTCGTAAAGTTAAAGTCCCCCATAACAATTACCCTATTACTTTCACTCCTAACCAGGATTGTCTCCGCAATCCTTTCCTCAACCTCTCTAGAACTTTTAGGAGGTCTATAAAAGACTCCCAACAGGGTGACCTCTCCTCTCCTATTTCTAATCTCCGCCCATACTACCTCAACTGACAAGTCCTCATCAAACTTTCTCTCCGACACTGTGATACAGTCCTTGACTAGCAATGCTACCCCACCCCCCCTTCTACCTTCTTCTCTACTCCGACTAAAGCATTTGTACCCCGGAACCTGCAACATCCATTCCTGACCCTGCTCTATCCATGTCTCAGAAATGGCCACAACATCAAAGTCCCAGGTACTGATCCACGCTGCAAGTTCATCCACTTTATTGCGAATACTCCTCGCATTAAAGTACACGCATTTCAAACCCTGCTCCGCCCCACCCCCACTATGCCGTGCCTTGCATTCCCCAACTATGCCCCCCTCACTTTCACCCCCTTTCCTCACTATCCCTCCCCCCCTCCGAATCAGTTTAAACCTTCCTGCATCGCTTTTGCAAATTTACCCCCCAGGATATTGATTCCCCTCTGGTTCAGGTGTAGACCATCCCTCTTATAGAGGTCCCACCTTCCCCAGAATGAGCCCCAATTGCTCAAGTACCTGAACCCCTCCCTCCTGCACCATCCCCTCAGCCACGAGTTCAAACTTTCCCTCTCCCTATTCCTCTCTAAACTATCCCGTGGCACAGGCAAGAGTCCAGATATAACTACTCTTTCTGACTTCGCCTTTAGTTTCCACCCCAACTCCATAAATCTTTGCTTAATATCCCCTTCCCTTAATCTCCCTATGTCATGTGTCCCCACATGAACTATAACTTGGGGTTGATCTCCCTCTCCCCTAAGAGTCCTGAATACTCTGTCCAATACATCCTGGACCCCAGCCCCTGGTAGGCAACACACCAGCCCAGAGTCCCTACCCTTACCTCCAACTCTCCTATCCGTCCCCATAACTGTGGAGTCCCCAATCACGAGGCCCAATCTCTTACCCCTAACCACCTGAGGCTTGCCAATAGGCTCACCCCCAGAGACCTGCTCCCTTTGGCTATCCCCAGTTGATTTCTCCTCAACTGTAGCCTCCAGGACCGAGAACCTATTTTGGAGGGGAACAGCCCCAGGGGATTGTCCCCCCAACTGCTTTTTGCCCCTCTTCCTGGCAGTGACCCAAGACTTATTCCTAGGAGTGACTATCTCCTTATAACTCCTTTCTATGTCCGCCTCCACTTCCCGAATTATACGGAGCTCCTCTAATTCCCCTTCCAGCTCCTTTACACGCTCCTCCAGAAACTGCAATCTAACACACTTCCCACAAGTAAAATCACCTGAAACACTGTGGGAGTCCCTCACTACATACATCCCACAGGAGATGCAGCTTACAGCCTGAACTGCCATCCCTGAATCAATTACCAGCAGAAAAGTAAAAATATAAAAAAAAACTTCCCTCACACTTATAATTAGGTTAGAGGAGGTGGAAGGGTGGGATTCTCTACCAGTGTAGAGAATCGGGAATCCTCTCTGCACTAATTTATAGTGTTAGGGGCACGAGAGAAAAAAAAACTACAACTACCGGTAAGCGTCCTAGTGACGACTTCCGGTTTCTAACTAATTTTAAAAAAAACCGCCGAAACTCGCGACTTAACACTAAAAATAAAAAGTTAAACGGAATAAACAGAAAAATATACCTTATTTTTGCCTCCTCGCACGCCCAAAAATCGCTGCCTCTCGACTCAGCTCCACAGGAACAATGAGGCCGAGACACGGAGGTAGGTGCTTTTAAACCCGAAAAAAAAACTACAACTACCGGTAAGCGTCCTAGTGACGACTTCCGGTTTCTAACTAATTTAAAAAAAACCGCCGAAACTCGCGACTTAACACTAAAAATAAAAAGTTAAACGGAATAAACAGAAAAATATACCTTATTTTTGCCTCCTCGCCTTCTGTCTCTTTTCTCCGTAATGGTCACAACATCATAGTCCCAAGTACCAATCCACTTTCCAAGTTCACCTACCTTATTACTGATGCTCCTTGCATTAAAGTAGACACACTTCAACCCACCTTCCTGACTGCCGGTACACTCCTGTGACCTTGATACCCTCCTCAGTACCTCACTACATGCAACACTAGCTTCCAGACTACAGCTCATTTTCCTATCCCCCTGACAAATTAGTTTAAACCCCTCTGAAGAGCCGTAGCAAATTTCCCCCCCAAGATATTGGTGTTCCTCTGGGTTCAGGTACAAACCGTCCTGTTTGTACAGGTCCCACCTTCCCCAGAATGTGCTCCAATTATCCACGTAACTGAAACCCTCCCTCCTACACCATTCCTGCAGCTACGTGTTTATCTTCACTCTCTTCCTGTTCCTCAACTCACTAGCACAAATACTATTAAATGCTATATCATTACAAATGAGCTACCTTTTTCCATCACTTACCAACAATCTCAATCAGACAGGACTCAGACCTCATATCCATAGCCTGACATCACCCTCACACACTTAGTACTCATGTAAGCTTCAGACCCACATCTGTCAGCTTGGACAAACTGCCTGTTTGTGACAGCCACATCACCAGACACGTAACAACCCAGGAGTGTGAAGAATAGGACATGATGTGGAGATGCCGGTGTTGGACTGGGGTAAACACAGTAAGAAATCGAACAGGTTTATTCGGCAGCAAACGCCTCTAGCTTTCAGAGCGCTGCTCCTTCATCAGGTGGTGGGGAGTTCTGATCACAGATAGGGCATATAAAGGCACACACTCAGTTTACAGAATACTGATTAGAATGCGAGTCTTTATAGCTAATCAAGTCTTAAAGGTGCAGACAATGTGAGTGGAGATAGCATTAAGCATAGGTTAAATATATTAACCATATAAAGAATTTACAGAATAATGATTAGAATGCGAGTCTTTACAGTTAATCAAATGTTAAAGGTGGAGATAATGTGAGTGGAGATAGCATTAAGCATAGGTTAAAGAGACATGTATTATCTCCAGACAGTATAGCAAGTGAGATTTTGCAAGCCCTGCAAACAGATAGTGTGACATGAACCCAAGATCCCGATTAAGGTCGTCCTCATGTGTGCGGAACTTGGCTATCAGTTTTTGCTCAACGACTCTGCACTGTCGTGTGTCGTGAAGGTCGCCTTGGAGAACGCTTACCCGAAGATCAGAAGCCAAATTCCCGTGACCGCTGAAGTGTTTGCCAACAGGAAGGGAACAGTCATGCCTGGTGATTGCTGAGCGGTGTTCATTCATCTGTTGTCGTAGCGTCTGCATGGTCTCCCCAATGTATCATGCCTCAGGATATCCTTTCCTACAACGTATCAGGTAGACAACGTTGACCGAGTTGCAATGATACCTCCACTCACATTGTCTGCACCTTTAAGACTTGATTAACTTCAAGACTCGCATTTTAATCATTATTCTGTAAATTCTTTATATGGTTAATATGTTTAACTTATGCTTAATGCTATCTCCACTCACAGTGTCTGCACCTTTAAGACTTGATTAGCTATAAAGACTCGCATTCTAATCAGTATTCTGTAAACTGAGTGTGTGCCTTTATATGCCCTATCTGCGATCAGAACTCCCCACTCACCTGATGAAGGAGCAGCACTCCGAAAGCTAGTGGCGTTTGCTAGCAAATAAGTATAGGACAAGCAGGCTACTGATGCAAAGAAACACCATCACTTGATCACAAACTTGCAACCATCAGCTCAGATGCTGTTACTGCACCTACTTCAGAAGTTAGGTTAGAAGCTGGCTTGGTTTTATACTTTAATTGTCCATAACAGTATTTCTTGTTTCAAGCTTATGTTTCTCATCTTTTTTTTAGACTAAGTGCAAAAGAGCTGAATTTCTTTTGGCATTGGGATCTGGTCTTAAGAGGGCTTTAATTCAGGAATCTAGTGCCTTCTATCTCTTTTCCCTTTTAAAATACCAGTTATGTGTTGTCTAAGGGTTAAGTTTCCATTAATACTTGTAATGCTTTGGGACATGTGACTATTGGTACAAACTGTGTTGGGTTCCTATGATATGGAAAGAAACCCAAGACTGCATACTCAACTTTATCCTTAATGTGAATGTTATAAACAGGACTTTTCCATTGATCAAAAAAATGAGGATGGCTGCTACAAGTTGTCTAATCACAGAGTTGGTGCTTTGTGTGAGAGCTATTTCTCAGAATTTCAAAGACAAAATAATTATTTTCTCAGTTTCTAGAATTTCACATCTAATTACACCTAGACTGACATTATACCTGCGACGGTTCTGACCAATTTCAAAGAGAACTACAGGGATGCCACCTGCACATGATAAGCTAGAGGCATCAAAGGGTCTGCCTAGACCAGGGGTCTCCAAACTACGGCCCACGGGCCGCATCTGGATCGGAGTTTGGAGACCGCTGGCCTAGACAATTACTTCTCAAATGTCAGAACCTCAACCTAAATGGTACCTATTTTAACCAGTAATGACAGGGACATTATCAGTTCTGAAATCAAAGACAATCCAAGCTGTTTGATAAACATCCCTATTTAAATAAGTGTAGAGAACGAAGGTTACATGACCAAAGCCTTTGACATTTTGAACAGTTTAATATTACATCATGATGCGGAGTTGCCGGCGTTGGACTGAGGTAGGCACAGTAAGTTAAAGTCCAAATCTGGTGTTGTGAGATTACTCACTAATATTACATCATTAGGCTATTTTAACATCAAACTGGTGAGCCACAAAGCAGGCTCCTCCAAGCTCAACAACTTGCCCACCTAGCCTGGTTCTGCTGAAAGATTTTGTATCATTGCAACAGAACTAATCCAATCTCTGCGTACCTATTACATCTTGAGAGACCAGCACCAATTGAAAAGTGAATACTAAAACTCCCAGCTGAACTCAAATGTATGTATGAAAGAATTCCTCATTCGACTTGTTTGGACTTCATGCATGTGTGTGCGTGTGCACCCATGTTCGGAGTGGTATGATGCTAATACTCCTTTTCTGGGTTCTGAATGTGTAAAATAAACTAACCTTCTGAGCGAATTCTAACTCAAGTTTGCTGTGCATTATTTGTGAACCTGGATCAGGAAACACCAAGGGATTAGGAAAACACACCACTGCCTATTCTTTTAAAAACTAATTCAAACTATCTTCTGCTTATGGACAGGTGGTAAGAGGAAACCTGTGCAGTTTGATTGTCTCTGTCCAGCTGTAATGCTTGGGGTGAAATCAGCATATGAGATGAGAGTTTACAAAAATAATAGAAAGACAAAGCTCAAGACTCTGCGTCTGAATGCACATGGCACTCAAAACAAAACAGATCAACTGATAGCACAATTGGAAATAATTAAATACAGTCTGATACCTATTACAGAGTCATGGCCAGTGGGTGACTTTAACTGGAGTATTGAATGTTACATGACATTGAAGACAGACAGGAAACTACAAAAAGCTTGGGCAGGGGCGCTGTTAATTAATGATGGTATTCAGATGATTAAGGATGTAAAATTCAATGGCTGAATTTAGGAGGTGATACTCAGAGAGAGAGAGAGAGAGACAATGGAACCACCCTATTTCCAGACAAGAATAATTTGAAAGCGTACAGAAACTAATTGCTATCTCTGGTGGAGACAATGGGAGATAATGGGAGATAAGTATCATCTTATCAATAAATATCCTGTGTGTAGCATTCCAGACTGATTTGTCAATTTTGCTTTCCTGGAATATGCAAAGTCAGGAAGAAAAGCCAGCTGAAAAGCTGCTCCAGGTGTGTGTGAAGCAGTACTGAGGTGTCCGATTGTGTGTGACACAAGCGAAAAGCCAGCCAGCAGCAGCAGCATCCTGGCAAAAGTTTATTTGCAGGCCTCTCTCCCTCTGATTGTTGAAGTATGTCTCATCAGCAAAGACCACAACTGCAAAGGAAACAAGGCAGATTCTCAGCCAAACTCAATACACTGGAATCTTGAACCCGACTATTCATCTGCTAGAATCCCAAAGAATCCCTATACTGCATAAGGAGGTCATTCAGCCCATCGAGTTTGTGCCAACCACAATCCTACTCAGGCCCTATTCTGGTAACCCCACACATTTACCCTGCTACTCTCCCTAACACATATGAGTCAATTTAGCATGGCCAGTCAACCTAACCTACACATCTTTGGATTGTGGGAGGAAGCTGGAGCACCCGGAGGAAACTCACACAGACACAGGGAGAATGTGCGGACTCCACATAGACAGTGACCTGAGGCCAGAATTGAACCCAGGTCCCTGGCACTGTGAAGCAGCAGTGCTAACCACTGTGCTACTGGAATCATGAATTATAATAGCACAATGCTCAATCATCTACTCTTCATGAATCAAGGACTGTTTCATATATTTTTATTTTATCTACCTACTCTGGACTTAATTCTTATTTTTAAAATATTTTTATTGAAGATTTTTCCCATTTTTACAAACACAAGAAACCCTCAATGATTGGTATAGTACAGCAAAATCACTTTTCCACATAGACACACAGAAAGAGACAAGAGAGTGACAATGTAGTTGGTTCAGATTACTCATTATAAATGGTACCTCCAAAGATACAAACAATGAAAGGATATTTCAGAGATTGGGGACAAACAGGATAAAAAGATAAAGGCATGACTACCTGAGTAATGGTGCATGCCCTCTCTTACAGAATACCAGAGACCGAGCCACATATCTTACATTCCAGGATTTTCAAAGTAGCTACTGCCATTGTGTATTCAGCCAAGGAAAATATATATTATTGACATAGATATAGAAAAGACTGATCAGCCAAAAATTCTTGCACCATGCTTAGGCTCAAACCAAAGCATACTTCCCCATCTCCAGCTATATCAGCTCCACCATTGTGTCTTTTTTCCCAGGATATGTGCTCTAGCTACACCTTTACAGGGGTCTGTCAGAGATCCTTTGATCCCAAGATAACAAAAATATAGGAACAAACTATGCAAACTAAGAGGGCTTTCCTCACTGGCTGTGAGGACACATTGGGCCATACCCACAACTTCTACACCTAACCACTCACCCTCCTGCAGTGGTGCTCCTCATATTAATCATGACAGGAGTACAGGATATCACATAATATAAACCACCATTATTATTACAAGGAATATAAGAAAAGCATGGATAAATATTGCACAGCCCTAGTGCTATATAAACCACCCAGTGCACTCCCCAACACACAAGCAGTTTATGGATATTGAACCCCAATTTTGATACAGGACCAGAAGCAATGCAGGTAGTTCCCCATGCCACCTCGCATCCCTGGCACAATGAACATATAGTAGGATCAAATCTGTGTCTTAAACTTGAAGTAATTAAAGGAACACACTGAGGGATGTATTCCATTATAAACAAATTCAATGTCCCTGGTTTTCAGGGATAACAGGCAAACTTCACCTTAGTGCTCATAATCTAGATCACCCTTGTCAACATGATAAATAACATCACAAAATCAAAAAACAAATGTAATCACAAGGAGTAAAGTCCAGGATTAGCAATGAACCACAGACTATGACTCCAAATTATTGTCATCCGTGGAGTTTAGAGAGACTAAAGCTTTGATAGAATTGTTGAACAGCCCTGAGGATCTATCAGATGTCACCCTCAGGATAGCAGGATAAAGCATGGCAAACTGCATTCAGAAAGCTTTCAGACACCTTCCCACTTGATCAAAACCTCTGCGGCCGAAGCTTTGAAAACACATGATTACCGGCCAAGAGTCAAGCCTTATGAACAGGATACGCCATGCCCCTTCAGGGTTCATACACCCAGTTTTCGTGTTGAGATTAAGAAAATGTGGTAGCCACTTCTCAAAAAAATTAACTAGGAATTCGTTCTGAGCTTGTCCTGGAAAGCCAGTCACACGAGTACCTCTCCTCCAGCCTGGGCTCTCCACGTCGATCAGGATATCTGACATACCATTTAATTGATTTTCTAAGGATTGAAAGCGAGCCTCAACTTTCCTCTGCTTCATCATGTTTCTTATCTGTACTCCGCAGTTTAGCAATATGAACACAAAATTCTGTGCCAAAAAGCTGAGTCTGTTATCTTTAACCTTCATCATATTGGGAGTAATCATCTACAACACCTTTGATATTGCTGGGTCAAGAGCTCGCTCACTGACTAAATCGCCATATCAAAGGCTCAGTTTCACCCTGCCCTCCTCCAGTTGCTTCTATCCATTGAAGATTTTAATGATCTTACTCAGCATTTTGTCCCTAAACTTAACCAGAAATTTTCCAGAGACATAATACAGATTTTTCACTCCAGGGTTAGGTATTTATGAGCTGTGCATCAAGATAAATGAAAGGATTAAAAGGTGAGGAGCATCAGATCTCACAGAAACACAGCCGTTCCCATATACACATCATGTGTCTCCCCAAATTCTCATTTCTAAGCTGTGTGAGTGTTTATGCATGTGTTTTACCATTTCCTTACGTTTAGTAGTGAATAAACTCACTCTTTCTGTAACTCAGAAGAGCCTGGTTAAATTGGCCCCTTTTGAAATACTAATTAGGATTGGGAAAATATATCAGCAAAGAAGGGATCCTTTTAGATTAATCATTGTTGTGGCCAGTGGAGGGTTAGGGACTGGAATGAAAACGTGGACCCAGCCAGATGTTCGCAATTTGGGGCACTCGTCCAGGATTTTAACAAATTGTGGGTTTGTGCCAAGATAGTTCACACGAAGGGGATGAAGAGTAACAAACTGAGAGATCTTGACTGGGTTAACAAATCTGGGGAAACCTCACGTGGGGACCAGTTATAACACTAGCTAAGAGTATTAAAAAAAGGGAATAAGAGTTTCTATTGATATTTTAAAAAGAAAAGGTTGACAAAGTGAGCACTGGTCCTATAGGAAGTGAGTTTGGGGAATTAATAATGGAAAATAAGCAGTTGGCAGAAGAATTAAACAGGAACTTTGCATCGGTTTTCACACAAGTAACATCTTAGAAATAGCTGCAAATCAGGTAGAGGGACAGAGGAACTCCAGAAAATTGCACAGAAAGGGTATTGGACAGACTGCAAGTTGGAAAGTCCCCGAGTCTCATTGGGCTTCATCTTAGGGTCTCAAAAGAGTGGTGCATTGGTTATAATTTCCCAAAATTCCCTAAATTCAGGGAAGGTTCTGTTAGATTGCACAATTGTGGTCATTACTCCTTTATTCAGAAGACAGCCAGACAGAAAGCAGAAAACTACAGGCCGTTAGTTTAACATCAGTCTTTGGGAAGATATGAAGAGCTATTACTAAGGATGTTATAGCAGGGCATTTAGAAAAAATTAAGTGGTAAGGGAGAGCATGGTTTTGTGAAAGGGAAATCATGTTCAACCAATTTATTGGCGTTCTTTGAAGAATCACAAGTGTTGTGGATAGAGATTCCCAGATCTTGTTGCATTTGAACATGGACTGCTTCAGTATCTGAGGAGTTGGGAATGGTACTGAACATTGTGCAATCATTGGCAAACATCTCCATTTCTGACCTTATGATGGAGGGAATGTTATTGATTAAGAAGCTGAAGATGGTTGGGCCCAGGATGCTATCCTGAGGGACTCCTGCAAAAATGTCCTGGAGCTGAGATGACTGACCTTCCACAACCACAATCATCTTCCTATGTACCAGGTATGACTCCAAAAGCAGCGAGTTTACCCCCTGGTACCTATTGAGGTATATAAGGATCCTTGCAGGATTCCCTTGAGGAGATGGATTTTCAGTAGGTCACAGAGTTAGTTACTTATAATCTTCTTACCAAGAAGATCAGTTTTTGTGCACTTGAAAAAGGAAAAGCTAGGAAATCTTATAATATTGCAATGTCCAATTTTGAGGCAAGGATGTTTCTGCCTTTTCTACCATGAAGTTTTCAGACTTACTGGTTTGGTTGTCATTCTTGGGGTAATAAAATTTGTTATCTCAAGACAGTTTCTGTCATGTAGCCACATGATCAGTACTCATTTAGTCCATTGAGAACTATTTAAAGTTTGAAGCCTTTGCTATGCAATGGAAAATGGATGTTGGCTTTTCACACCTACTTACGATTTGATTTATTTTGGTATAGATCTCATTGTTAAGTTTTGAGCTCAGACACAGTAAGCCTAGGAACTTGCAGATATTGAGCTTTGGGCAAGTTTGCAAATAGGCGGTCTGAATTTCACTAATGGTATTATCTTGATTTTTTCATTCAAGGGAGGCACTCCAGCCATGTTCATTCATTTCGGAACTTTCCAGAGATTTGAGACAATTTTGTGTCTATGCAGAAATTGCAAAAGTCACCTCACCCTTAGCAGCCATCTTAACAACCTTTTAATGTCTGGTTTTCTAAATTCAATACCGAATACACTTTATGTTTAAAGTTATGAAAATGCCATCCTTTTACTGAGCATGACATGGAGGAAACCAGTTGTAATGATGATGATCGTGGAGCAGAAATTGTGACACATGGAACTGATATCTGGTGTGGAGGTATTGCAGTCCAGTGCACTATTTACGCACAGGTTACTGGCCATTAATATAGGATGGTCAGACAGTGAAGAATTCAGATGGTGTCATAGGGCAGCAACGTAATGAAGAGAGTCAGTTGCACTTCAAACATCTGCAACATCTGCCTATTTTGACTTACTGAATTTTTTTAAAGAAGTTTAATAATGACGATACAGTAAAGGTGGGATGCAGGTTTAGTCAAGGACAATAGAAAAGGACTTGCTTTATGAAGGAGTGCACAATATGTGGGATGATACGATCAAAGTCGCAGGAGGTTTCTCAGATGGGTCAATGGCAAAATAGTTGAGATTGTAGTCACCTGCTCTGCTACAGAGCTGTGCATGTGGCCAATCCTGGATTTGACTGCATCCGTGAGCAGAACACCTTCCAAAGTTTCATGACTGAAACAAAGCTAACAGAACTCCTTGGAGAAGTCCTGGAAAGTGTTCATGTGTCAATAGACCTTGTTGGTTGCAAAATACTGAGATGGCCTGGTTCTCCTCTCACCCTGACAGATGGATCTTTCCTCCCTTACACTTTCTTCCTCCAGCATATATATATAGCATAAAGTGGGATTCCTATTGGGAAGCCCATTATGGAATCTTCAGACAGTCGATCAATAACTCTTGAAATACAGTGACCTCCAAGGATAATGCAGAAAGGAGAAGAGGACTGTCAGTGAAAAGTAATCTTGAGTACCGGCAGTGAGTGCCAAGGGATGACTCAGTCTGCACAAGCAAACTCATTCGAACAGTGTTCCATGAACCAAGTACTTGGTGAATGGAGATGGGCAAATTGTTCTTTACTCTGTGGTGTACATCCTCAAGGACGGATGGGAAGGTAGACATGATGGAATTGAGGGTGTGATATGACAAACTCTGTAATTTGTTTGTTGTTGAAATTAGCAGAGGATGTGCTTTTTCAGTACATCCTGAATTTCAGTCCAATTTATACTGAGGTTCTTCTGCAGTAGAATGCCAAGGTACATCATCCCAAAATGGATTTACACCCTTCCCATTCCAGGAATTTCAGGACCATAGTTCCTGTCCACCATTTGGAGAATTCAAATATTGTCACAACCCATAAAAAATTCTCTTGATAACACTAGGCAACAATGCTTTTCTATGTGTTTTTGTTAAGTTCACTACATCCCCAAACAAAGCACAAATTTAAAATTCATAAGCCAGGACTGAAAACATTAATGCGGTGATTTTGAAACTTCTTGGAAAAGTTTGGAAGGGATTACAGATAAGTTGTTCCTGCCAGAAGCAATAACACGATGCATCCAGAAATGTGGAAATAGTCTGCATTATTTCTATGATGGAAGAAGGTTCAAAGTTCAATGTTGCTATTTTCTTTTGTGCTTTTCCAGTCAGCACACACACTAATACTTCTATCATTGGTAAATTCTCTAAAGTGACCATTGAGTAATAACAGTGCTTGTCAAAGCCTGGTAATTAGTTCATTTTTCCAACTCCTACACTGCTTGTTGAGAAATTGAATAGTGGCTTATCATATAATTTATGGTGATATGGAATGTTCCTAAAGAATTCCTTTTGTCTTTTGTTCACTGATGTATCTCAAATGCGATCAGATATATATCTGCATTCAGACCTTCTCCGGCTCCTATTTGTTTCTCAAACAGACCCACGTCCTGACCAGTATCATTTACAACAAAGCATTTCCCTGGACTGAAAGAGCTAGACTTTAAAGATATTCCATGTACCTGGAAAATCTCGATGTTGTGTCTATAGAGGGTATTTTCCAAACATTTTGATTGAAAAGCCCCCAAAATTTCATAGCATTTCTTTTAAAACAACTTTGACAGGGATAGTGGCTCCATCTCCGAGAGAGACATTTTCCACTATTTACATTGTTTCCCTGATGGTTTTAGTATTCTACCATAAAAGTGCTAAGCCGATGGAATTAGCTGCCACGGAAAGCAGTTGAGGACAAAAAGTTGTATGTTTTCAAGAAGCAATTAACTATAGTTCTTAGGGCCAAAAGGAATCAACGGATATGGAGGGAAGGCAAGATCAGGCTATTGAGTTGGATGATCAGCCATAGTCATAACACATGGTGGAGCAGGCTCAATGGGTTGAATGACCTACTTCTGCTCCTATTTTCTATGTTTCTATGAGGTGTGAACGACTTCTGTAAAGCTGCCAGGCCATAAGATGTACTGCAGGGGGCTGAATATAGTGGAAAGCAGTTGTGCTACAGACACAAGGTAGACCGGAGGCTCAGGGTACGGTCACAGGTTTAGAGCGTAGTCGTAATACATGTTTAGGAGCTAATTGTATTTAAGATTGTCTGACTAAAGATTTTGGATGCAGTCATATTGCAAGTTTGGTGTTAGTAGTACCTGTTTAGTAAGGTTTAATTGATCTAGGTTACACCATTAACTCCACATTTCCGAATCAAGAGAATGCAATTGATTTGATTTATTTATTATTGCCACATGTATTGGTATGCAATGAAAAGTATTGCTTCCTGTGCACTATAAAGACAAAGCATACCGTTCATAGAGAAGGAAAGGAGGGTGTGCAGAATGCAGTGTTACAGTCATAGCTAGGATGTAGAGAAAGATAATTTAGTGCGAGGTAGATCCATTCAAAAGTCTGATGGCTGCAGAGAAGAAGCTGTTCTTGATACATGTTGGTACGTGTCCTCAGACTTTTGTATCTTTTTCCTGATGGAAGAAGGTGGAAGAGAGTGTATCCGGAATGCATAGGGACCTTAATTATGCTGGCTGCATTTCAAGGGCAATGGGAAGTATATCCAGTGTCAATGGATGGGAGACTGGTTTGAGTAATGGACTGAGCTTCGTTCACCACCCCTTATAGCTTCTTGTGATCTTGGATAGAGCAGGAGCCATACCAAGCTGTGATACAACCAGAAAAAATGCTTTCTATGGTGCATCTGTAAAAGTTGGTGAGAGTCGTGGTGGACATGCCAATTCTGATCAGGCTTACAAGAATGCACATACAGCATTGTCTGCTTGTATCCAAAGGTCGATTACAGTGTTTGGAAAGGTTCAACGGAAAATTGTGTCTGCTGGTAATAAAAAGATTTAAAATGAGGCTTAAAAAATTCCCACCTGGTCAGTTGGATTGTCGACAAGCTTTGAAATTTTACTGCCCAGTTAGTTACAATTGTACAGCAGCTTGTGTTGTGGAACTATAACTGATGTGAAGCAAAGTTTCAAAAGCTCTCTTGTACAGTTAGGATTAATGTAAAACTGAAAAGGTTTGGCAAACATCTCAGTGACAGACTGAATCTGAATATCCAGGTGGAAATAGGTAGGGATTGAAATTAATGGGTCATTTCTTATTTCTAGTTCAAGCACTTGGCTAAGCAGATCCAAGGTCTGCTGGCTTAATTTTAATATGGATAGTTATTCATAAACAAGCATTACGATTTTGGGGAGAATTAGCTGTTCAAAATGTCTCTCAGCTGGCGTAAAATGGCGTACACTATATACAAGTACAATACTCTTCTGATTACAAAATGTAGGATATGCTTTTCCCATTTGAAGAGCTATTGTTGTAAAGTCAGAACAATAATGAAACCTTGTTCATTTTGGAATGCAGAGGGCACTGAATAACAAATGCATAATACAGTAAGCAAAATCAACAATCACTTCTTATTTTCAAGAATACCTTCAATCCAAGGTTAGAAGTACACCAAAAACATTACACAATTGTTTCAGCTTTTTAAAAAATTCATTCATGGAGCATGGGCATCACTTGCTAGACCAGCATCAATTACCCATCTTTAATTGACCTTGAGAAGGTGGTGGTGAGCTATCTTCTTGAACTGCTGCAATCCACATGGAGAAAAGTAACAATACTTTTCACTGTATGCTAATACATGTGACAATAATAGATCAAATCAATTCAAAGCTATACCCACACTGTTGTTAGGGAGGGAGTTCCTGGATTTTGACCCAGTGATGGTGAAGGAACAGCGATGTATTTCCAAGTCAGGGTAGTGAGTGGCTTGAGGGGATTTTTCATCTGATAATGTTCCCATGCATCTGCTGCTCTTGTCCTTCCAGATGGTATAAGCTGCAAGTTTGGAAAGAGTTTGCTGTCTACGGAGCCTTGTTGAGTTCTTTCTGTGCATCTTGTAGGTGGTATACACTGCTGCCACTGCGTCAGTGGTGGGCCAAATGAATGTTTATGGATGGTGTGCCGATCAAGCATTATTCTCATCCTGAATGGTGTTGAGTTCTTAAGTGTTGCTGCGTTTATCCAGGCAAGTGACCTGTGCCTTGTATCTACAATGTGGACAGACTTTGGGGATTTGGGAGATGTGTTATTCATAGCAGAATTCCCAGCCTAGGACCTGCTGTTGTAGCCATTGTATTCATGTAGCTGATCCAGTTCAATTTCTGGTCAATGATAACACCCAAGATATTGATAGGGGGGGATTCAGCAATTGTAATGGGATTGAATGTCAAGGAGAGATGGTTGGATTCTCCCTGGTTGGAAATAGTCATTTGGTCATTGCCTGGCACTTAGATGGTTTGAATGATACTTATCACTTATTAGCCAAAGTCTGAATAAGGCTGTGATTATAGCCTACTCAAGTACACAATGTCTCCTATTTATTCTTTCACATTATGTTTTGATCAATCTGTTTTGTTCTTACTCATCTCTGTATCTCTGCGGTTTTTCTTAATTCTTCCATTAGATGTTCTGAAAGGTGAGAGACATGGTTTTGAAGGACAAGGGGCCATCTCCGGTTCTGTGTCACTTTCAGTCCTTAGATAGTTTTCAGGAGTCTCAGCGTTTGCCTGGTTATCTATTGCTTCACTGGATTATAGTTCTTGATCCTCAGCCACACCTTCTAGTTCAGAGCAGGGTTGCATTTCATTTGTTTTCTGTAGAAATTTCTGGTTTCTCCTATACTGTTGGCCCATTTAGAGTCCACACTATGTGAAACCTTGGTTTTCCTGTGATCCCTGTGACAACTGTGGGGTTCCACATCCCTCGCTGCTGAATCTACCATACTCAGTTCTGACGGAGGTTGAGCTCCTTGGTCAAAGTACTGCTTCTGCTTCTGCTATCTCAGTTTGGGCAGCTTCTGCACATTGTAGCTCATTGACTGTAGAAATAGTAGGTGGAGCACAGCTGGAAGCTTAGTTCTAAGTCTTATCCCCATTAGGATCCAGTGCTCTTTAATGGAATATTCCTGACATCCAGCAGAGCCAGGACAGGAGTTTCTTCCATCTTCATCTTCTTCAGAAGGTCTTCTTCAACAGGGGTGACACGGTAGCACAGTGATTAGCACTGCTGCCTCACAGCGCCAGGGACCCAGGTTTGATTCTGGCCTTGGGTGACTGCGTGCAGTTTGCATGTTCTCTGCAGTGTCTGTGCAGGTTTCCTCTAGGTGCTCTGATTTCCTTCTACACGCTAAAGATGTGCAGGTTAGGTACTTTGGCAATGCCAAATTTCCCCTTCATGTCCAAAGATGCCTGGGTTGGATGGATTGACTATGGTCAATGTGTGCAGGAATAGGTGGGGGACTTGGCTTACGTAGAGTGCTCTTTCGGAGGGTCAGTGCAGGCTTGATGGGCTGAATGGCCTCCTTCCACACTCTGGGAATTCTATGGATTCTGTGAAAGATGTTTCAATGTCTGCACATTACATTCCATTATCCTGTTGGATTGTGGATATTCAGGTCTTGATGTAGTGTTGCAAAACCCCTTGTGCGAATTTGCGAAACTCAGTGCCTGAGAATTGTAGGCTATTGCCTGATATGAGTACTTCAGTCATGCTATGCCCTGGAGCTCAGGAGTTAGAGCCTCATGGGTGCCAATCCTCAAGGTCACTATAAAAACCGATAACAATGGCAGTATAAATCTAGGCTGAACTAGTGCACTTTGTACATGAAAAGTCCAGAACCGAGGCTGGACTCAAAAGGGCATGAAATTGGGACAGTGATGTGACACTAAATCGTAATTTATGAAGTTCAGTGAACAATTTGACATACGTGACTTAAGCCCAGTGATCACATGCCAATGAGGTGCCACTTTTCCTTAAAGGCAATGAATATGCCCTTTTAATATTCTGTTTATAAACATGGGTTAAGCTATTTTGTTGAGTGAAATTGGGACTTCTTAAAAATTCGTATAGAATTAGATTTTCCAGGTGCAAATGTATAAAAAAGATTTAACTGTTACTGCCCCCTATTGGCATGAAACTAGTACTGCAAACCTGAATTTTACACAAATTGAACAATAATAATGCTGCTTAAATGATCGATCTGAATGATTTTGTACAATTCTGATTTCAACATGCATGCCGATTTACCTTCCACCCAACTCAGATTTAAAATGTTATTCTTAACAAGTTAATAAAAACAGTAGTCAGGTTAAAACATTCTGAGCTCCTGTACTCTCTGCAAGGACTGTATGAATATAATCGGCATGGTGGCTCAGTGGTTAGCACTGTTGCCTCACAGCACTGGTAACCCAGGTTCCATTCCCAGCTTCGGTTGCTATCTGTGCAGAGTCTGCACGTTCTCCCCATATATGCATGGACTTCCTGCGGATGCTCAGGTTTCCTAACAAAGGTGTGCAGGTTAGATGAATTGGCAATGCTAAATTGCCCCTTAGTGTTAGGGGGACTAGCAGGGTAAATACATGGGGATAGGGAATGGCCTCCATCTGCACTATAGACTTCTCTGAATGCGAACCTCTGGGCGGTATATTTTGAGAAATGCCAGGGTGCTACCCATGACTTTCAATTTGAAAATCATATGGAGTAGGATTGTAAAGTATGCTTCTGACAAGTGAAGCTGCCTTCTGCAGGTGAATATTTGCAAGGTTGGCTATAAATTGTTAAACAGCTTTAGCACTGAGCAAATTTCACCAGAGAGGTGGGTTAAGATGGTATTCTTAGCCCTGGTCTCCAGGGACAATTCTCAGCTGACAATAAGAGTCAATTAGTTAAATTTGGGTGGCATGCTGGCACAGTGGTTAGCACTGCTGCCTCACAGCGCCAGGAACCTGGGTTTCATTCTGGCCTCGGGTCACTGTCTGTGTGGAGTTTGCATGTTCTCCCCATGTCTGCGTGGATTTCCTCCAGGTGCTCCAGTTTCCTCCTACTGTCCAAAGATGTGCAGGTTACGTGGATTGGCCATGCTAAATTGCCCCTTAGTGTCCCAAGACACGTACTTTAGCGAATTACCAGGGTAAATATGTGTGGCTATGGGGATAGGGCCTAAGTAAAATACTCTGCCAGAGTCAGTGCAGAAATTTGCAGTTAACTATGTTACAACCAGGCCCTGAATGCATCATGTTCTATTTCTTAGAACTTCCACTGGTTCAGATATCACCTCTCTTATTATCAGTCAGATGTTCCCTGGAGATCAGGGCTTAGCCATGCTCCTATTATCCTATGAATTTTTATTGATTAATTCATGAGATGTGAGAATTGAAGGGTCGGTAGTTAACATTAATCCCTAATTAGCCCTTGCGAGAGTGGTGGGAGCTGCCTTCTTGAAGCTCTGCAGTCAATATCATCAGCTGTTTTAACAATGACCTCCCTCTATCATAAGATCAGAAGTGGGGTTGTTTGCTGATGGCTGTACAATGTTCAACACCATTCATGCTTCCTCAGAAACTGAAGCAGTCCGTCCGTGCTCATATGCAGCAAGACCTGGACAATATTCAGATTTGGGCTGATAAGTGGCAGTAACATTTGTGCCAGACCAGTGCCAGACAATGGGGAGGTAATGGCCTAGTGGTATTTTCACTAGATATTAAATCAGAAACTTATCTAATGTTCTGGGGACCTGGGTTCGAATCCCGCAAGATGGTGGAATTCAATTAAAAAATGCTGTTATAATACTGTTAGGGAGGGAGTTTCAGGATTTTGAGCTAGCAACAGTGATTGAAGGGCAATATAGTTCCAGGTCAGGATGGCGTGTGGCTTGGTGGGAACTTGCTGAGGATGGTGTTACCACGCACCTGCTGCCCTTTTCATTCTAGGTGGAGAGGTTGCAGGTTTAGAAGGTGCTGTCAAAGGAGCCTTGGTGAGTTGCTGCAATGCATCTTGTAAATGGTGGACACTTCTCCTGCTGTGCCTGGATGGTGGAGGGAGTGGATGGTGAAGGTGAGAGATGAGGTGCCAATCAAGCTTTGTCCAGATAGGGCTGAGCTTCTTGCATGGTGTTGGAGCTGCACTTACCCAGGCAAGTGGAAAGTATTCCATCCCATTCCTGAATTGTGCCTTGCAGATGGTCAACAGAATTGTCAGGAAGAATTCCCAGCCTCTGAAATGCTCTTGTAGCCATAGTATACATTGGCTGGTTCAGTTCAGTTTCTAGTCAATGGCAACCCCCAGGATATTGGTAGTTGGGGATTCAGCAATTATAATGGGATTGAATATCAAGGGGAAATGTTTGGAATATCCAACAATTTTTGTTTTATTCACTCGTGGGACATGGGTGTCATTGGCTGGCCAGCATTTATTGCCCATCCCTAGTTGCCCTTGGAGGGCAGTTGGGAGTCAACTGCTGTGGCTCTGGAGTCACATGTAGGCCAGACCAGGTAAGGAAGGCAGATTTCCTTCCCTAAAGGACATTAGTGAATCAGATGGGGATTTCTGACAATTAACAACAGTTTCATGGTCATCAGTAGATTTTTAATTCCAGATTTTTTTTTACTGAATTCCACCATCCGCCATTTGGCAGGATTCGAACCCAGGTCCCCAGAACATTAGCCGAATTTCTGGATTAATAATCTAGCAATAATACCACTAGGCCATCACCTCCCCATTGTCTGGCACAAATGTTACTGCCACTTATCAGCCCAAACCTGAATGTTGTCCAGGTCTTGCTGCATATGAGCACGGACGGATTGCTTCCATTTCTGAGGAAGCATGAATGAAACCTTATCATAGAAACCTGATCATAGAACCCTACAGTGCAGAAAGAGGCCCTTCAGCCCATCAAGTCTGTACCAACCACAATCCCACCCAGGCCCTACCCCATATCCCTACATATTTTACCCGCGAATTCCTCTAACCTATGCATCTCAGGAGAATAAGGGGAAATTTTAACATGGCCAATCAACCTAACCCGCACATCTTTGGACTGTGGGAGGAAACCAGAGCACCCAGAGGAAATCCACGCAGACACGAGGAGAATGTGCAAACTCCACACAGACAGTAACCCGAGCTGGGAAACGAACCAAGGTCCCTGGAGCTGTGAAGCAGCAGTGCTAACGACTGTGCTACCGTGCCTCCCAAAAGTAGTTTCTCCTCAACTCTGTTTTTTAAAATTTGCTTCCCCTTATCCTAAGATTATGATTTTCGTCCTAGAATGCCCCACAAGAGGAAGCAGCCGCTCCGTGTCTAACTTATCCATAACTTTTATCATCTTGTATACCTCAACTTGATCTCCCCTTATTCTTTTAAATTCCAGAGAGTATAGACCTGTGAGGCAACAGTGCTTAGCACTGTGCCACCATGCAATCCATATATTTTTTTCTAAATTTTAGAGTCACTACTATTCAACACAATTACATTTCATTCTATCCATTTATACTAACAATGTTCATTTCCTTAGATTTCACATATAGTTATGCAAGCTTTCTTCAACTGGTTTAACTCTAGCAGGATTTGAACCTCAGAAAATTGCTCTGGATTTGTGGTTTACAGACTCAGTGACCTGTACCACTAGGCCATAGGCGGAAGAATGGTGCTGAACATTGTGCAGCCATCAGCAAACATCCCCAATTCTGACCTTATGATAGAGGGAGGTCATTGTTAAAACACCTGAAGATAGTTGGGCCTATGAACCCTGAGGAACCCCTACACTGGTGAATTGAAACAGAGATGATTGACTCCTTCGTGCTAGGTATGACTCCAACAGTGAGAGTTTCCTCCCCGATCCCATTGACTCCAGTTGTGCTAGGCCTCCTTGATGCCATACTTGGTGAAATTCTGCCTTGATGTCAAGGATGGTCATTTTCAGCCAGCCCTATGGACATTTACTTGCAGCAGTTAGCCTCACTTGACAGAAGTGCACATTGGGAAATGATAAACCGTCATCAAACCATTTTTAATTTGGAAGTCATGAGAAACATTCTCAAATGTACTGCCAGAAGTGTGCATTCAGATAGTTCCTGGTTACTGTTGAGAGCAGCAAGAAGTCTCACAACACCAGGTTAAAGTCCAACAGGTTTATTTGGCAGCACAAGCTTTCAGAGTCTCAGGCTCAGGACTTTAACCTGGTGTTGTGAGCCTTCTTGCTGTGCTTATCCCAGTCCAATGCCGGCATCTCCATGTTACTGTTGAGAGTGCAGGATTTCAGGATGTTTTAACCTGACTGCTATTTTTATTGACTTTTTCATAATAAAATTAAAAATCTGAGTTAGGTTGAAGGTAAGCAGACGCACATACTCAAATCATCATTCAAATTGATTTGTAGTTTCGCAGCATTAGCACTATTCAAACTTGCAAGTTTAAGTATATTTATTAGTCATAAGTAGGCTTACAGTGACACTGCAATGAAGTTACTGTGAAAATTGCCTAGTCACCTCACTCTGGCACCTATTTGGGTACACTGAGGGAGAATTTATTATGGCCAATTCATCTAACCTGCACATCTTTGGACTGTGGGAGGAAACTGAAACACATAGAGGAAATCCACACAGACATGAGCAGAACGTGCAAACTCCACTAAGTGACCCAAGCTGGGAATCGAACACAGGTCCCTGGCACTGTGACGCTGCAGTGCTAACCACTATGCCGCCATGCCACCCCAAAAATGTAGACTTACTGTACTAATTTTCACTGCTATTTCTTTTTGTTTCTCTACATAATTGGACAGAAGACTTTGCCGAAGATTCCGATAAGTGCCAGTTCTTTGGTCCATCCACAATGTTTGAAACGATGGAGGTAAATTGACAGGGTGCATCGCCTCACCCATTGTAGAATCAGTCTGATTTTCATCCTACGGGATGTCGGCAGACTCCATAACACATGTATAAATGCCTGTACTGTCTATATGCATCTCTCCTTCTATCAAAGTAAAAGCATTTATTTAGTGCAGAATCTAACTGATGCCATCGCACTTTGTATAACATAATCTCAGCTGCATTATGAGTCTAATGTTAAAAATGTTAGCGTTTGATACATAATATTGGATTCATCTACATTGAGACTGGAAGTGCCCATGTGTTCTTGGAGAAAAAAAACGCTGTTCGTTAATTACTGCTGCTCTTCTCAGGCTGACAGAGGTTGTGCTTCATTGGGAGATAAATGCTGCCCTTTCTTATTCATTAATGAGCTGCATGCTGTTGCCACTTTTAATTGTACATGTATTAGTTGCCAGAACACTCCAGGCATCTAAAGTGCTACTGAAGCAGAGCAAATGTACTGGGTCGTGTACTTGATTGGTACATGACCCAGATTCAAGTCTCATTGTACCGTAACCTAACCTGTTCATAATTCATTATTCCCCATCAGGTGGGAGTGAAATATCACCTCTCCCAGAAAGAGCTTGTAAAGTTGTCTTTGCTCAAGCAGCATGAATCGGAGTGTTCTAAAGAAATTGGCATTAATATGAGAAAAAGAGAATTACAATAAAACAACCAACTGGTGAAGTCAATGCACTCAGGGCGTGGATTTATGACTTTCGGTGAGGTGAGGTGGCAAGATCGGGCGAAAGGCGGAAAACGAGGAACTCACCCGATTCATGCCTTCCCCCATCTTAGCGGCCCTGATTCGAACACCCTCCGCACCGCCCCACCGCCTCCCCACAGCCCCTCTGACCCCCCCCCCCCCCCAACCCCCACCACTCCCCTCCACCCTCCCCACTTGGTGCTGAGAATTGTATCCTGGCACTTTTTTTTGCATTAAATGCCATAAGATTATGACTCACAGCTCACTATAAAAACACTATCATTCTCTCCCGCTTTCTCAGTTGTTTGACACTTAGAAAATCTTTGGTAAGATCATGCTGTAAGTTTTAATGTCCCTCCATTCCTCATGCTCCTTTAGGGGATAAGACTCTTGTTTTGCCTTACTGACTAAGAGTACACAGCAGAATTTCCAAATTATTCTCTTGGCACAAGATTAATTCTGTTAGTTGCACAAAGTTGAAATTTCATTGATTTTACTGTCTGTTCAGGATGACTTTTTGTCAAAATTTGAACTGAGCATATTTGGCCTTGATTGCTTGCCAGTCTCCAACTCGCTCAGGGATGTGCTCTGCTGAATCTCCCATCAAACAGAATTGTGAAACACATTCTTTGACTTGCTTCTTCTTATTGCATTCTTTGAATAAAGGACATTGGATGGTTGCCTGTTGAACAAAGACATCCAGCATTCCAAGGTTGACAGAGAAAGCCCAGAATTATTTCCCAGAAGTTAGGCGCTTCAGAGCAATGGCATTCTTTGGCTCAATAGTGAAGTTGAGCATTTTTACTTAAATAACTTGCCTGTTTCACTTGCAGCACAGAGACGAATCTGCATCACCCAGACTTTGACAAGAGTCACTGGTGGACACTGTCAATATTCTAGGGAACCCAGGGCTAAAAGATTAGCAAATGCTTGGGTCGCAGCTCTGTGCGAATATAAGTCCTGCTGTACTGGAAATGCAGCATAATCAACAGAAAGTCCAGAAAGTTTGATTTGAGAAGAGTGGATTCTACAGCAACTAAACAGAAATTCACTTGTATTCACTGTTAGTGCCTCATGAGGGCAGTATAGGCACTCTCAGTTAACTGGGAGCTGAACTGATTTTAAGGACAAATTTTAAAACTGAATCTGTGTGCCCTCTTTCACTATTTGGATTACTCTCTCTATATGCTTATGAAAGAAAGAAAAGATCTGAATTCTGTTCAAACCATCAGGACATCTGAAAATGCTTCAGGTCCAATTGAGCACTTGTAAAATAGTAATTTGTTTTTGGCTATATCCAATCAAATCCCAATTCAAAGTCTCAATCAGCAAGCTGACAAGACAGGCTGGCTTCTTCCTATCTTGGACTTGATCTGCATGATCTAAAGCTTGTAGGATCGTGATTGTTGAATGGGAAAGAGCAGATGTTCTTTATCTGATGTTCTTATCATTGTGTGCTGACAGAGTTTAATCAAGTTCACTGCACAACTTGGTGACCTTGTTCTGCCACAGATCAAATTAGCCAAATTTAAGTATCAAATCAACGATAAAATAATTAATCAGATTTCAACAAATTGTTACAATTTTCTCCAGTGTATTGACCTTTTAAGTTTTGAACTCAGTGCCTGCTGAGAGATGTAGTGCTGGAAATGCCTTATAAATGAGCATGTACATTAGGCAGCAGCATCCCTGGATTGTCAGAGCGAAGGTCTGTTCTGACTGCCGCCCAGTGCTGGAAGGTTTGCACAGGATCATAGATTAGTACAGTACAGAAGGAGGCTCTTCAGCCCATTGAGTGTCTGCCAGTTCCTTCTAAATGCAATCCAGTTAGTCCCACTCCCATGCTCTTTCCCATAAATGGACACCATGGGCCTGATTTTACCATTGTGTCGCGCCCTTTTTGGGCTCGAAAACATGGTAAAGTCGGGCGTGAGGCCATTAACATGATCTGCCTACATCCGTGCAGATTGCCACTTTACTGAGTCCCAGGAATGACCACGATCCGATTCACGCCCGAAACATTTGCATGCATTTCAATTGAATTAATAAACTGCTTACCCAATTTTATCAGCATTTCCCCCTTTACCACTGCATTTGCCAATCTGGAATCGGCGCGAAATGGACACAATCAACAAAAGTCTAATTTGGGTGCTTCATCAGTGAGGATTGGTGAGGAAGTAAGTGCACAGTGTCCGGTGGCTCTCTGCTGCTCACGGGTGTCTTGTTGTTGCGGCCATTTTCTGTCTTGGGTCGGTGGCGGCTCTGCGAGCATGTGGGGTAGTGGAGAGCTGTTGCTCTGCAGGGTCTCCGATATTCGTCTTACAGTAAGGACCCGGGAACTTCAGGTCTTGTGGTGCTGCTGGGTCCGAGCACTTCAGCTCACTTCAGGCTGAAGGATGTGCAAAGAGCCCTTGCAGATAGCACTGCTGCAGTCTCTCAACTTTACCAGGAGCTGTGATTGTGGGGAGCATGTGGCTGGGGGAATTGGGGGTCATGGGGGGGCTGTGATTGTGGGGAGCATGTGGCTGGGGGAATTGGGGAGGTGTGGGGGGGCTGTGATTGTGGGGAGCATGTGGCTGGGGGAATTGGGGGTCATGGGGGGGCTGTGATTGTGGGGAGCATGTGGCTGGGGGAATTGGGGGGTGTGGGGGGGGCTGTGATTGTGGGGAGCATGTGGCTGGGGGAATTGGGGGTCATGGGGGGGCTGTGATTGTGGGGAGCATGTGGCTGGGGGAATTGGGGAGGTGTGGGGGGGGCTGTGATTGTGGGGAGCATGTGGCTGGGGGAATTGGGGGTCATGGGGGGGCTGTGATTGTGGGGAGCATGTGGCTGGGGGAATTGGGGAGGTGTGGGGGGGCTGTGATTGTGGGGAGCATGTGGCTGGGGGAATTGGGGGTCATGGGGGGGCTGTGATTGTGGGGAGCATGTGGCTGGGGGAATTGGGGGTCATGGGGGGGCTGTGATTGTGGGGAGCATGTGGCTGGGGGAATTGGGGGTCATGGGGGGGCTGTGATTGTGGGGAGCATGTGGCTGGGGGAATTGGGGAGGTGTGGGGGGGGCTGTGATTGTGGGGAGCATGTGGCTGGGGGAATTGGGGGTCATGGGGGGGCTGTGATTGTGGGGAGCATGTGGCTGGGGGAATTGGGGGTCATGGGGGGGCTGTGATTGTGGGGAGCATGTGGCTGGGGGAATTGGGGAGGTGTGGGGGGCTGTGATTGTGGGGAGCATGTGGCTGGGGGAATTGGGGAGGTGTGGGGGGGCTGTGATTGTGGGGAGCATGTGGCTGGGGGAATTGGGGGTCATGGGGGGGCTGTGATTGTGGGGAGCATGTGGCTGGGGGAATTGGGGGTCATGGGGGGGCTGTGATTGTGGGGAGCATGTGGCTGGGGGAATTGGGGAGGTGTGGAGGGGCTGTGATTGTGGGGAGCATGTGGCTGGGGGAATTGGGGAGGTGTAGAGGGGCTGTGATTGTGGGGAGCATGTGGCTGGGGGAATTGGGGGGGTGTGGAGGGGCTGTGATTGTGGGGAGCATGTGGCTGGGGGAATTGGGGGTCATGGGGGGGCTGTGATTGTGGGGAGCATGTGGCTGGGGGAATTGGGGAGGTGTGGGGGGGCTGTGATTGTGAGGAGCATGTGGCTGGGGGAATTGGGGGTCATGGGGGAGTTGTGATTGTTGATGTGCTAGGGCCATGATGCGGAGATGCCGGCGTTGGACTGGGGTAAACACAGTAAGAAGTCTGACAACACCAGGTTTAAGTCCAACCGATTTATTTGATAGCCTGTGAGTTTATTATCAAATAAATCGGTTGGACTTAAACCTGGTGTTGTCAGACTTCTTACTGTGCTAGGGGCAAGCAGCGTTGCATGATTTCCACATTTCTTCATCTCCATCTCCATTCCCCCTCCCTTTCAGAGTGACGAGATGGCTTTTGCAATGCAACCAATTGATCTTGCTGTTCTTTTGGTTGCTGCTGGAGCTGAGGAGGAGGAACGGGAGGAAGAATTCCAGGCCCAAGACGCCTAGGCCTTACCACTTGCAGGACTGGAGGGAGACAACCATCAGAAGCAGAAAGTGGCCGCCATTCAACCAGAGCAGGGGCACAGGAGAAGGAGGGAGACCCCGGCAGTTCCGTGCATGAGTGTCCTTTGATGAGATGTTGGACACCGTGTATTGCTGAAAGGAGGCATGCAACACCTGTGCAAGCTGTTACAGGACCTGGCGCCCTGGGGCAGGGGAGGGCACCCACTCTCAGTGTCTGTCAAATTGACAGCCGCTCTGAACTTTTATGCAACTGGCTCCTTCCAAAGCCCGCGTGGAGATGTCTGTGGCATCTCCCAGTCTTCAGTGCATACCTATGTGAGGCAGGTCACTGAAGCCCTGTATGTCTGGGCATCAAATTTAACCTGGACCAGGCCCATCAGGAAGCCTGGGCTGTAGGGTTCTCTGCAATGGCAGTGATGCCAAATGTGCAGGGGGCAGTCAGCCACACCCACGTCACCCTCAAGGCCCCCCTACAGAACCCAAGACAATTTGTTGATAGGAAAGGGTTCCACTCCCTGAACGTACAATCGTGTGTGACCACAATATGACCATCATGCACTTCTGCGTCAGACATCCAGGCAGTGTGCATGACAGCTTCAGTGTCAAGAGCTTGGACATCCCAGAAGCATTTGAGGAGGAGTCCATGCTGTGGGGTGGCTCTCGAGTGATATGAGTTATCTGCTTCTGACATGGCTGATGATGCCTGTGCGGAGGCCTGTGACTGAGGCACAGTCCCGCTATAATGAAACCCATGTAGCCACCTGTGCGACAGTAGAGAGGTGCATTGGGTTTCTTAAGATGTGATTCTGCTGCCTGGACCCTCCACTATAGCTTCCTGATCTCCTCTTGCATAGTAGTGGCGTGTGCTGTGCCTTGCACAATCTGGCTCTGCAGCAAGGTGTCCTCTTGGAGGAGGAAGAGGATGTGGAGGATGATCAGCCTGCCGTCACTGGGGAGGATGACCATCAGGAGGAGGAGGAAGGGGAAGCCTTGGAACACCAGCCAGGTGGTGGAGGGCTGACATCTCAGCTGAGGCATGTGAGGGCAGCAAGGGAGGCTCTGATAATCACACAGTTTAGTTGCTAGGGGATGATAATTCCCCCCGCTTACCCCCCAAAATGCCTTCCATTTATCCTGCACATTGTCACATCAGAGTGGTGGGCCTGGGTACTCTGTGTTAGTGAGATTTTTGGCAGGCAGGAGGGTGATGACGGCTTGCTAAGCATCATTCTGATGATGCCCTGGTGCAAATTAGTCTGTCTCCTACCTGAGCTCCACATGCACACTGACACCTGGGCCCACGTCTGTCAAGTGGAGAAGGGATCCAAAACCCCCATACAAGGCCCTGGGGCGGGTGGAGTGGGGGACGGGAGGTAATCACTTGTGGGGTATGAGAGACCAATGGCTTCCTTTTCTCAGTAACACTGTACTGAGGGGCCATCCCAACTTACATCACCATGAGGCATCCATCGAGTGATCGTCAATGGGGCAGGAATCACATTTGAAACAACCTATTCGCAGGTGGTTGTTGAGAAAAACATTTATTTACAACAAAGACATTTAGATCAGCTGTTGTAACATAACAACTTGTGAAAAGAAAACGTTAAGATGCTTACATTTCTCTCTAACTAGTGCAGCCCTTCATCCGTGCCATCTCAGTGCAACTACGACTTCCTAACCTTACGGGCCTACCATTATGTGTCAGTGATTATGTCCCAGAATGTACATTGGAGGTGGAGAGGGCTAGCTGCCTACCTCACCCGTGGCCTGTGATGTGTGTGGAGGGCGTCTCTGGAGGCCCTGGGCCATGAGGACCCTGGCCTTCTTCCAGGTCTCTGGGATGTTTCCCTGACACCTTCTTCATCCCGCTGCCCCTGAGATGTCCCGATGTCAGGAAGGGGGGAGTCAGAAGGTGTTGCCATAGCCACAGGCTCCTGGCTGGAAGGCCCAGGCGTGGGCTCAAGCTTTCCCTCTTTCCTTGGGGTCCCTTTTGGCCCCTGGGTCACTCCATGGGACACTGGTGTTTCTGCAGTGAGGTCCAGAAGCTCCGGTGTCACCGAGCACTGCCAGTCCTGGAGGACCACCTGCGTCGTAACCATGGTGGTCGACCCCTCCACCATGTCCACTTGAGTTGTGGGCCATCTCTCAATGGCCACAGCAAGTGCCCTCTGGGATTGGCCCACAGTCTGCAAGCCCTCAGCCATGGCCCTCTGACTGGGCCACCTTCTCAAGGGTTGCTGCCATTGCCCGCTGTGTCTCAGCGATGTCCCGCTGGGTCTCCTGCAAGCTCTCGAGCCTCTCAATCATGGGCCGCAGAATCTCAAGAAGCCTGCACAGACCCACAGCTGTGGCCTGCTGTGACTCGGCCATTGCTTGGAGCTTGCCACCCATGGTGATGATCTCGTGTTCTAGGCTTTCCACTGCATACGCCACCCTTGCAATGTTGGCCTGGGGAGCACACAAGCCAGGCAGTAGCTGGTCAGCCTGAAAGGTTTGGGACTCCTCCCAACAGCCTTGCAGTTGGTCCAGTGAGGCCATCAGCCCATCCTGCATTCCTTGGCTCTGTTGCTGCATCTCCAGCAGCTGAGGGAGAAGTGATCTCAGAGGACGAGCGTGTAGCCTGGGGCCAGCTGAGTCCTCGCCTCCAGCAGGTCCCCACATGCCAGAAGGCTCACACATTCTCTCCTCCACCCAATGCACATTAGCTGATGTGTCCACTTCAGATCAGCCATGATCTTATTGAATGGCGGGGCAGGCTCGATGGGCTAGATGGCCTACTCCCGCTCCTATTTCTTATCTTCTTATGTTCTTATGTCGTACTCACCAGAGACTGACCCAGAAGCATCAACACTAACTGGACCCACCGACGTGTCAGTTTCTGCGAAGGTGAGTTGTGAAGTACAAGCTGACAGACAAACAGTGCCACCCTCGGAGGTTCCTTCATCCATATCCTCTGAGGATTCGTCCGAGCTATCATAATCAGGTTGGGTGGGAGCTGTAGCTGGGACCTGCAGTCCAGAAGGCCCCGGGGTGTCAGGATCTGTCCCTGAAACACGGGACAAGATGTTAAGTGCAAGGGAGGGAGAGGAATCCGGGATGCCAAACACATGAATCACATGTCTCCATTGAACATCGAACAAAAAACCTAGAAAATTGCATCACAGGAACAGGCCCTTCGGCCCTCCAACCCTGCAGCGACCAGGCTGCCCATCTGATTTGTTTGCCCCGATTCTGCGGGGGCCATATGCCTTTATTCCCATCCCATTCAGACAGCTGTAGAGATGACACTTAAATGTCCCTATCGTTTCTGCATCCACAACCTCCCCCGGCAGTGAGTTCCAGACACCCACTACCCTCTCTATGCAAATAAACATGCTCATACATCTCCTTCACACCTTGCCCCTTGCATCCAAGAAGTTGCCTCAAAGTGATTGTAGGAATGAAGGTGGTCATGTCTAGACAGCAGCTCGACCATGCTGTCACTGATAGTCCACGGCTCCCCTTCTCTGGAGAGCTCCAGCACCCATTCCTCCATGGAGCTGTCTCACCACCCCCTGTCTTCACCCTCTCATGGGTGTTATTGTTTGGTCTTCTTCTGTGGAGACAGAAGGAGCCATGAAATAAATGGTGGCGTGACTCATGCAGAGAATCAGGTGGTGACATTAGAGGACAAACACAGTGGGGCTCGTTGGAGGGAAAGGAAAGAGGTGCTTGGGGGTCAAGAGCTGAATGCATGCTGGATGTTGGGAATGGGAGGATCTGGGGGAGATATAGGGAACATGATAAATGGAGTTCAGCACTCACCCCTGCTGCACAGATGAGGTCATTGAGTTTTTTCCGGCACTGCTTTGCGGTTCGAGGGGGCCACAGCTCTGGCATTGACCGAGATGGCGACTTCCTCCCTGGGTCTGCGTCTCCCTGGGAGGAAGAGGGTGTTTCGCCTCACCTCTGCTGCATCCTGCAGCCTCCCTAGGTTGTCCTCAGAAACCCAGGGAAATGGTCATGAGCTCATTTTCTCCCTGCACTGCCTGCCCGAGTTTTTCATTCAGCTGTCTCTCATTAGGGCACGTTCCATGCAGTTTGTTTGTTCACATTAAGGAGAAAGCAAGTGAGCTGCTGGGAAAGGGGTGGGTGGATGAGTGCCTCAATGATTAGCAACAGGGGAGAGAGGAGGAGGTGTCACACAGCTATCGGAGTGCAGAGGAGATGGGGGCCTTGTGTGGGAGGATCTGGGGTGGGAGTGAGGGACATCACTCTGCCTGGTATCTATAGGGTGGAGAGGGGAGGGTGGATGTCTCTGCCTGAGATCAGTGGGGGAAAAGGGGCGTCCACTGCCACTCTGCCTGAGATCAGTGGAGGGGAAAGGGGGAGGGGGCCGCAATTGTTCTGGGGGGCAGAGGGTGGAGGGATAGGTGGGTCTGTAATGTTGTGGGGGTGGGACAATGTCTATGGGGGCCGGGGGGAGGCATTATCCGGCCTGGGAGTGATGTGACAGGAGCGCGATTTTCATATTTTTTTCTAACTGTGTGTGTACAGTTCAGAGCTCCAATCATTTCAGGTACGCCAGGCCCTGCCCACAGTGCAATTCAGACACATGATTTTTTTTCAGGCTAAGTGATAATGGGGGTGCCTGAGAGCAGATTTCCAAGTCAGATCTGAATTGTGGCCAGATTCAGCACTTAGAATGAAAGGGCCAGATTTTACCATTATGTTGTGCCCATTGGTAAAGTCGGGCGTGAGGCCATTTTCGTGATCCACGCCTGCGCCCGCACAGATGCCCACTATACCGAGGCCCGGGAATGGCCACGATCTGATTTCGTGCCTGAAACAGGTGCAATGGTGATTTAAATGTATTTGTATGCATTTAAATTGAATTAATGAATTTCCCACCCAACTTTACCATTATTTCCCCCTTTACCACCGCATTTGTGCGCTCCAGCTGCTGAGGAGGTACGTTCAGAGCTTCCAATGGCTCTCTGACTCAAATCAGTGGTGGGGGGGAGAGAGAGGCGGGCCAGATCACTCTCTGGGGAGGGGGATGGGGCAGGAGAAGGGAGGCCCAATCATTTTCTAGTGGGAGGGGGGTGGGGAGAAGGAGGCAGGTTACATGTATCTCTGGTGGGGGAGGGAGCGCGATCGCTCACTGATGATGGGGGGGGGCGGGGGGGAGCGCAGAGGCAGCGGGGTTCATTGCTACTCTGCGGGCGATTGATGGGGGGCAAGGGGGGCAGAGATTTGCGATTGGTCTGGGTAGCGGGATGGGATGGGTGGATAAGGGGGAAAGTTATAATGTAGGGGTGGGGGTGATGTCCATAAGGGCCATCAGTCCCAGGCCACTTCTTCTGCTTTGTGCGGCCTGGGAGCGATGTGACAGCGGCGCGATTTTCAATTTTTTTCTATCTGTGCATGCGCAGTTCAGAGCTCCAATTGTTTTGGGTTCACTAAGCCCCGCCCACAGCGCGATTCAGAGTCGCGATTTTTTTTCAGGCTAAGGTGTGCATGGAGGCGCCTGAAAGCAGATTTTCAAGTCGGGTCTGAATTGTGCCCAGATTCAGCAATTAGAATGAAAATGGCAAAATCGGGACCCATGTGTATATTCTGTGGCCTCCCAATAGACAGTTTCTCACAGCTTCCCAATGGAATTTCCCATTAACTCCACCAGGAAACCCACGGTAAGGGTGTACCATTGGCAGGACCAGAAGATCACACCAGTGTGAAGAGCTGGAAAGTTCTGGCCTGTATTACAGCCAGGGCTGAGTTACTTTTATTGTAACTTCTTGACTTTTACACTCTACAGGTGCTATTTTACCATTTTTATTCTAAGTGTTGGGCAGACTTGAAATTGGGGCTGTTTCAGATCTGACCTTTAGGCCCATCCTGAGGCACCCCCTAATGCACTCTGCCTGTAGGTGGGGCTTAACGTGCCCAAAATCCTGCAGCTCCTACATATGTGCATGCGTAAAAAAAAAATAGTATGCTGCTTCCGTGCCACATCCCTCTTGGGCTGAATGATGCCTCCCCATGGCCCCCACAGACATTGCCCCAACCCCTCAACATTACTGACCCTCTTATCCCCCCACCACCCAAACCAATCACAGCCCCCTTCCCCTTCTCTTCCCCCCCCAACATCTCAGACAGAGTGATCCCTCTTCCCCTTTCCCCAACCCGGAGCCTCCTGCACAAGGCTCCCATCTCCTCCTGACTCCGAAGGCTGAGTGACACCTGCCTCTCTCTGTCCCCTGTCCCCAGTCATAGAGACACTGATCCACCACCCCCATCAGTACACCTGCAAGTGCTCACTTGTCTTCCCCTCAGTGCTAACAAGCAAACTGCATGTAACCTGCTGGAATGCTCTGCCAAACTGCCTGCAGTTGATCTGCCCTAATGAGGGGCAGCTCGATAAAAACCCCAAGGATGAACAGGCAGGCAGGCAGTGCAGGAAAAAATGACAAGCCCCTAGATTTACTGAAGACAACCTCTGGAGGCTGCTGGATGCAGCAGAGGCGAGGTGGGACACGCTCTTCCCCCCAAGATGACACAGACCCAGGGGGGTTGATGGCAATATGGCCTGGGAGGCAGTTGCTGCTTCCGTCAGTGCCATGGCACTGGCCCCCAGAAGCAGTGCCGCAAGCACGTCAATGACCTCATCCAGGCAGCAAGAGTGGGTGCTTAACCCCATCTAGCATCTTCCTCCAAATTTCACCCAGATCCTCTCACCTCCAGCAACCTGCATTCTTGCAGTCTCTGACCCCCAAGCGTCTCCTCTCCCCCCTACCCTGCCAAGAGTAGCACTGCGCTTGCCCTCTAAGAGCCATCACCTGATACCCTGCAGTAATCACACCATCATTTTTCACGGCTCCTTCTGTCCCCAAAGGAGGACACTGACCATAGCAGCCGAGAGAGGGCGAAGACAAGGGATGATCAGCCAGACCTCCGAGTCCTCACCTCCTTTGAAGACTGGGCTGTCAGTGACAGTATGGTCAAGCTGGAGTCAAGAAGTGAGCGCCTGTCAATCCTCTACTCAATTTGAGGTAACTTCGAGGGGGCATGGGTTTTGGGTGCAAGGGGCAAAGTTTATAGGAGATGTTCAAGGCTTGTTTATTGTACCAGAGAGGGTGATGGGTGCCTGGAACTTGCTGCCGGGGAGGTTTTGGAGGCAGATACGAGAGTAAGATCTAAGTGGTGTATTAATAGCTGCGTGAATGGGATGGGAATAAAGATCTCCTGAAGGGTAGGCAGTTACAATTCAGATGGGTAGCCTGGTTGCTGCTGGTTTGAAGGGCCGAAAGGCCTGTTCCTGTGATAAAATCTTCTTTGTGCTTTCTTCTATGTTCATTGGAAAAATGTGAATGACATTTTTTGCATCCCGGATTCCTCTCCTTCCCTTGCACTTAACCTTGCGTGCATCGTGGCCCCCTTTGCGGCTCCCACCCATCCTGCTTCACACAGTTCGGATGACTCCTCAGAGGAATCCAATGAAGGGACCTCTGAGGGTGGCACTGCTTTAGGGTCAGCTTCCACCTCGCAGTTCACCATCCCAGATACTGACACATCGGTGGGTCCAATTAGTGGTGAAACTTCTGTGTCACTCTCTGGTGAGCACAACACATCTGATGTACATCGGGTAGGGAACGTCCAAAGGCTTTGGCACATGGGGCCTGCCGGAGTGGTGGACTCAGCTGGTCCCAGGCTACATGCTGGTCCTCTGACATCCCTTCTTTCTCAGCTGCTGGAGATGCAGCAACAGAGCCAGGGAATGCAGGAGGGGCTGCTGGCCACACTGGACCAACTGTGATGCTGCTGGGAGGAGTCCCAAAGCTTTCAGGCGGACCAGCTATTGCCTGCCTTGCGTGCTTCCCAGGCCAACTCTACAAGGGTGGCATCCACAGTGGAAAGCCTGGGGCAGGGGATCCTCACCTTGAGTGGCAGGGTCCAAGCGATGGTCGAGTCACAGCAGGCCACAGCAGAGTCCCAGAGGGCTGCAGCCGAGTCACAGTGGGCCACAACTGAGGGACTGAACAGGATTCTCAAAGTTCTGCAGCCCATGGCTGAGAGGCTCGAGAACCTGCAGGAGACCCAACAAGACAATGCTGAGACAGAGTGGGCTATGGCCCAGCCCTTGAGAATGTGACCCAATTGCAGAGGGTCATGGCTGTGGGGCTGATGAGCCTGCAGGAGACCCAGCGGGACAGCACTGAGACACAGCGGGCTACGACAGCAGCCCTTGAGAACATGCCCAGTCATAGAGGGTCATGGCTGAGGAACTGCAGAGCATGGCTCAGTCTCAGAGGGCACTTGTCGCAGTCATTGACAGGTGGCCCCAACTCAGGTAGCCATCTCTGAGAGCCTGACCACCATGGGTAGACACAGGTGGTCTTCCAGAACTGGCAGTGCCAGCTGACGCCAGAACTTCTGGAGCTCACTGCTGAAGCACTGCCTCCTCATAGAGTGACCCATGGGCCCAGAGGAACCTCAAGGGAGGAGGACGGGCTCAAGCCCATGGTGGGGCCTTCCAGCCGTGACTGTGGCTACACCTTCTGACTCTCCCCTTCCTGACACTAGGGCATCTCAGAGGCAGTGGGATGATGAGGGTGTCCTGGAAACATCCCAGACACTTGAAAGCCAGCCAACACCCTCAAGGCCCAGAGCCTCCAGAGAGCACCCGCCAAGCCTATCACAGGCAACGTGGCAAAGTAGGCAACTGGCCCCCTCCACCTCCGGTGTTCATTCCAGAGAGACACTGAGACATGGTGATAGGCCACTATGTAAGATTAGGAAGTAGTAGTTGCACTAAGATGACACTGATAAAAGGCTGCACTAGTTAAATAGATCTTTAGTCAGCTTAACATTTTTTGTTTACATGTTTTTATAGTAGAACTTATTATTTAAACATCTTTATTGTCATCATTAAGTGTTTTGTCACCACCTACCTGTCTCAGATTTGTCTCGAATAGGGATCCTATTCCATTGACGATCACTGGAGGGATGCTTCATGTTGGTGTCAGTTGGGATGCCCCTCAATGCTGTGTCATTGAGAAAATGAACCCATGAATGGTTCCCACCCCGAGACCCTACATGGGGGTTTTAGCTCCCTTACCTGCTGCACAGATATGGGCCCAGGTGCCATCATGCATGAAGAGCTCAGGTATGAGTCAGACTAGTTTGCACCAGGGCATCATCATAATGGTGCTCAGCTCATCACTCTCCTGCCTGCCAAAGAAACTCGTTAAAACAGCATACGCAGGCCTATCACTCTGGTGTGACAATGTTGCAGGAGATAGAAGCACTTTGGGGGGGGAATGGAACATACATGCACAGACACAAACCCATAGCAATTGAACTGCCTGGTGATCAGGGCCTCCCTAGCCACCCTCGCATGCCTCATTCAAGCTGCCAGCTCTCCGATGCCCGGGAGGTGTGCTTGGCGTGCTCCTCCTCTTCCTCCTCCTCCTCTTGTGCCTCCTCCTGCTGGGCAGCCTCCTCCCCAGTCATCGGCTGCTCAGCCTCCACATCCTCTTCCTCCTCCTGCAGTAGGTCACCTCTCTGTTGTGCCAGGTTATTCAGGGCACAGAACACTGCCACAGTGGGAGAAGAGATCAGAGGGTTCTATTGTAAGGCCCCGCCAGAGCGGTCCAGGCACCGGAATCGCATTTTGAGGAGCCCTATGCACCTCTCCACTGTTGCACGGGTGGCTACCTGAGCCTCATTACGGCGGGTCTCTGCCTCCGCACAGGCGTCATCAACCATGACTGAAGTGAGTAACCCATCCATGAGCCAACCTCACAGCCTGGGCTCCTCCTCAAATGCCTCCAGTACATCAGAGCTCCTGAGAATGCAGCTGTTGTGCACACTGCCAGGGTGTCTCACTCAGACACGCAAAATGTTCATATTGTGGTCACCCACAGTTAGACATTCAGGGAGTGGAATCCTTTTCTGTCCATGAATCTTCATGGATTCTGCAGCAGGGCCTCGAGGACAATGTGGGTGCAGTCAATGGCCCCCTGTACATTAGGCATCCCTGCAATGGCTGTGAACCCTGCAGCCCGGGCATGAGGGCCTCCGTAACCTGTTTGACATGTGTGTGCACAGCTGACTGAGAAATGCCACATACATCTCCACTAAGGGTCTGGAAGGAGCCAGTTGCATAAAAGTGGCATTGGAGATAGAGAAGAACACATGTAGAGGTTAAGGAACACTGCTTGTCCCTAGACCAATTACAGTCACTGTCCATACTGCCCATTACTCCACACTTATGCTCCCGAGGATCACAGACCCTCCCCTTCCCCCACATTGTCCCACTTACATACTCCCCAGAATCACAGTCCCCCATTTCCCCACCCACATGATCCCCAGAAACACAGTCCCCCATTCCCCCACCCACATGCTCCCCAGAAACATAGTCCCCCAATCCCCCACACACCTGTTCCCCAGAAACACGGGCCCCCATTCCCCCAACCAATTGCTCCCCAGAAACACCGTCTCCCATTCCCCCAGCTACATGCTCCCCAGAATCATAGACCATCCCCCCCCCCCACTCCTTCACCCACATGCTCCCTAGAATCACAGCTCCTTAAAAAGTTCAGAGGCTGCAGCGGTGCAATTTGCAAGGGATTTGTGCACACCCTTCAGCAGGAAGGGTGCTAAATGCACTAGGACCCAGCAGCATCAATCAGACCCGGATCAGTGCTGAGACCTGAGTCCATGCTGCAAATTGGACTTCAGACACCCTGCTGAGCAAGAACCCCTACCCTTCCCCAGTCTGAGAAACAAAATAGCCGCAACAAAAGGACCCCATATGCAGCACAGAGCCGTCGGACACTAGTCACTTACTTCCTCATTAACCCTCACTGATGGAGCACCCAAATCGGACTTTTATGAGGCACCACCTGCGTATCCACCCATTCATACAAGCCTGTCTGTGGTTCTCATGAAGTCTATTGTTGTATTCTTTCCATTATTGTTTACTGGACTTCCAAGTTGTGTGTCATCTGAAAGTTTTAAAACTATTTTGAAGTCATTAATGTATATTAAAAGCAGAAGTGATTCAAGTATTGAAGCCTAGGAAACTGTGTATCTCCCTCTGGCACAAAAAAGTGCTGAATGTCATGGTTCTCAGTTTTCTATCGCTTAGCCAATTTTATATTCACATATTAGCATCTGCTGAGGCCTGGACTAAGGTTTTTTTCTATCGTTAAAGACACACCACTTACATTTATATAGTGCTGTTCACATTAATGAATAATAGTTTAGAAAATATTGAGCAGGAGAAAAAGAATAAAATAGGGAAAGTGAGTCTAAAGCACAGTCAAAGATAAATATTTAAGATACTGTTTGGAAATAGGAAATCAGATGACATAGCAGGGGTATTTCAATTCTGAGCTCAAGAGGATTAAAGTATGGTAGTTGAAAGAGAGGTCATCAATGGTGAGACAGAACTACAGAATTGTTACAGCAAAGAAGGAGGCCATGCAGCACATTGTGACTGTGCTGGTTCTCCATAGAGGCAATTTACCTAATGCCATTCCCTCACCTTCTCCCTGGAGCCCTGCACATTCTTCCTTTTCAGAGAACAACCCAATTAACTCTTGAATGCCTCCATTGGAACTGTGTCCATCACACTCTTAGATAATGTATTCCAGATCTTAACTTACCACTTGTTCTTGTGCTTCCCACCAATGGAACACCTCTTCTCAATCTACTTTGTCCAGATCTCTCATGATTTTGAATACGTCTATCAAACCTCCTTCTCATGAACTTTTTCTGCACTCTCTCTAATGCCTTCACATCCTTCCTAAAGCGTGGTGCCCAGAACTATGCAATATTCTAGCAGAGACTTGATCAGTATGCTATACAAGTTTAACATAAGTTTAAAGTTTAATGACAAGCAGCTGACATTAACATTAATCAATTAAGTTACTGTGAAAATCCCCTAGTCGCCATACTCCGGCACCTGCTCTGGTACACTGAGAGAGAATTTAGCATGGCAAATGCACCTAACCAGCACATCTTTGGGACGGTGGAAGGAAACTGGAGCACCAGAGGAAACCCATGCAGACACGGGGAGAACATGCAGTCTCCAAACAGACAGAGGCCCAAGCTGGGATCAAACCTGGTTTCCCAATGTTGTGAGGCATCAGTGCTAACCACTGTGCCGCCCTGTACTTGCTTACTTTAAAACTCCACTAATCCCCTATTAATAAAACCTAAGCTGCCTTATTGTATTAACCATTCTCTCAAGCTCTCCTGCCAGTTTCAATGATTTATGCACATATATACCCAGATTCCTCTGTTCCTCCTACCTGCTTAGAATTGTACTCTTTATGTTATATTGTCTCTCCGCATTCTTCCTACAAAATAAATCATTTCACACTTCTCTCCTAAAACCATTCAGGTACAATCTTTGAATTAGAGAGGGCAGGTGGAAGGTAGACGTGGAGAGGGCACATGACCTGTCCACCTGACTAAAATGAATGGGCAGAATGCTGACATCACACAAGTTAGGGTGACTGGATTAATTTCTGTCATAGGCTGAAAGTCCTCTTGCCATACTTCTTGTAAGAGAAAAATGGCCATAATGAGAGGGAGGGAATTTTTTAAAATTCTTTCATGGGATGTGGGTTCACTGGCTTCACTTCATTTATTGTCCATCCCTAATTGCCCTTGAGGGGGCATTAAATGTCAATCCCATTGCTATGGATCTGGAGTCACATGTAGGGCAGACGAGGGAAGGGTGGCAGATTTCATTCCCTATAGGACGTTAGTGAACCAGATGGGTTTTTTCTTTAATGACAATCGACAATGGCTTCATAGTCATCATTAGATTTTTAATCCCAGATTTTTATTGAATTCAAAATTTCACCACCTGCTGTGGTGGAATTTGACCCTGTGTCCACAGAGTGTTACCCTGGGTGTCTGGATTACTAGTCCAGCAACACCACCACCAGTTCACAATTCACAGTGAAGGATGGGCCCCTCCATTAAAATGTTCTTACCCCTTTCAGGGAGGAAGCTCAAGAGATGCAAGGCTAACACAGTATGAGAGGAGGAAGAACTGGGAATAGCTGGCATTCTGGTACTGATTGAGGATGTGTAACCAACTTCTCTTTATCTGTGTTTATTACTGTTTCACTTACTCACTAAAGCCACAAAGAATAAGCATATGCTGGGAAGTTCTTGGAACTGTTTTCGCCCTGCACTCATAACTTCACTGGTTGTTTTGCAAAAACTCCACTTAGACATATAGTTACTACCCATACTCTTCCAGGACTGGAAAACCACAAGATAAAAACATTTGGTGAAGAAGCAAAACATTATAATCAGAAAATAAACACAAAGGACACAGTTGGTAAATGTTTTATTGTTTACTTTATTCCAATCCAATCAAGTCAAATTAAAGCCAATTCAGAGTCCCAACAAGTTGGGACATTCCCAATCCAAGCTGAGAAGACAGGGCTCTCACCTCCTGCCTTGGGCTTGATCTACATGATCCAAGCTGATTGGAGTAGGTGTAGCTCCTCCATCAAGGCTTGATCTAATTTGCATTTTAGCCAAAAGGCCCAAATGCTGCTTTAAAAAGTTGCTTCAAATGAAGCTAAATTGCAACCTAATGACTTCAACCAAGTGCAGCATGTCGATACTACACTTGATCTTAGCCAAAAGGCTGAGAAGCGATAAATGAATCAAGAAAACAGTGTAGGTAATAAAATATGATGAGATTTTATCAGCATTGTGTCCAGATGTCCTCTACTGACATTGTCATC
The DNA here is from genome assembly GCF_965287045.1 of Carcharhinus amblyrhynchos. Lineage (NCBI taxonomy): Eukaryota > Metazoa > Chordata > Chondrichthyes > Carcharhiniformes > Carcharhinidae > Carcharhinus > Carcharhinus amblyrhynchos. The sequence continues at coordinate 36,625,477 of NC_137337.1, forward strand.
AATGTCCTGCTTGTCAGCAATAGGAGGGACAAATTTCCAGTGAATGAGAAAGATACTTGGAAGGACTGTGACTATATGGGGATAACATGGCTAATGGGAAGTGTTAGAGATCAAGATTGCAAAATACCTTTTTTCTCATTGGTTCATGTGATGTGGGCGGTGCTGGCTAGGCCAGCATTTAGTGCCCACCCCAAATTCCCTTGGGAGGTGGTAGTGAGCTGCCTTCTCAAACTGCTGCAGTCCCTGTGGATTTGCTCCACCCACAATATTATTCAGAAGGGTGTTCCAGGATTTTGAACTACATGCAATGAAGGAACGGTGGTATCATTCCAAGTCAGGATAGTGTGTGGTTTGGAGGACAACTTGAGGTGTTGATGTTCCCATGCATTTGCTGCCTATGTCCTTCCAGCTGTTGGAATTCATGGGCTCGAAAGGTGCTGTCAATGGAGATTTGGCAAGTTGCTTCAGCATATCAGTCGTGGAGGGAGTGGGAGTTTATGGTTAAAGTGGTGTACTGATCAAGTGAACCATGGCAAATCTTTTAAATAATCGATGAAAATATGTCTCTTCAAAGATGACACTTGCAGACTGCTCCTGGTCACACTTGTTTATCATTCTAACTTTATCATTCCAATAGTTCTCTTTTTACACTGAGGGAACACCACCCTTGATGCCCAATGTGTACTAGAGAACATAATATTTAGCAGGCCCTTGAGGTATCTTAATAAGAATTGATATTGAAACTGGGTAAAGCATTATAGATTGCAGATATTTGTGGAATAATGGACCTGGGAACAGTATAAATGGGGTAAAATTATAACCATAAATTAGAAAACAAAGAAGGGAGGCATTGAGTTCAATTGGTTGTAACGTGTCATTGATGTTGGCTGCTCAATATAGTCTAGCTCATTTAACTTTTAATAAATGTTCACATGTTTGACTCCATAGCAGGATCTTAATCTGTCGCTCGAGAATTGGTGCAGAAAGGAGACTTTCAGATTCTTGGGGTCTCAGTACCATTTTTGGGATAGGAAGGATCTGCACAGGATGGACTTGTACAGGTTTAGTAAGGCATTTGACAAGATCCCACATGACAGACCAGTACAAAAACTAAAATCACATGGGATTCGGGGTGGGCTGGCTAGATGGATACAGAACTGGCTTGGTCATAGAAGACAGACAATAGCAGTGAAAAGGTGTTTTTCAGAATGGAGATCTGTATGTAGCTGGTAGTGTTCCGTAGGGATCAGTGCTGTGCCCTCTTGCTTGTTGTATATATAAATGATTTGGAGGAAAATGGGGATGGTCTCATTACTAAGCTTGTGGATGATACCAAGATTGGTGAGGTTTCTGATAATGCCAGGGATTGTCAGAGGATACAGTAGGATATAGATTATTTGGAGACTTGGGCACAGAAATGGCAGATGGAATTTAATCTGGACAAATGCGAGATAAAGCATTTCAGAGGATTAAATTTAGGTGTGAATTATACTGTAAATGGCAGAACCCTTAGGAGCATTAACATACAGAGAGATCTGGGCTGCCAGGTCCACAATTCCCTAAAAGTGGCTATACAGGTGGCCAAGGTGATGAAGAATGCATATGACATGTTTGCCTTCATAAGCTGGGGCATTGAGTACAAGAGTTGGGAAATCATGTTGCAGCTATATAAAACCTTGGTTAGGCTGCATGTGGAATATTGCAGTTCTAGTCACCACAATACCAGAAGGATGTGGAAGCTTTGGAGAGTGCGCAAAGGAGGTTCACCAGGATATTGCCTGGTCTTGTGCGCATTGACTGAGGAGAGGTTGAATAAACTAGGATTGTTTCACTGGAAAGACAGAGGCTGAGGAGAGACCTGATAGAAGTCTACAAAATTATGAGAGGCATAGACAGGATGGATAGTCAGAGACATTTTCCCTGGGTGGAAGTGTCCATTACAAGGGGCCATAGGTTCATGGTTTAAGGGAGATGCGCAGGGCAAGTTTTTCACACAGCGTGGTGGGTGCCTGGAATTGGCTGCCAGAGGAGGCAGTGGAAGCAGGCACATTAGCAACATTTAAGAGGAATCTGAATGGCTGCATGAATAGGGAGGAAATAGAGGGATTAGTGTCCAAATAAGGGCAGAAGGTTTCTTTTAGTTTAGTTAGAGTTTCATGATCAGCACGGGTTTGGAAGTCCAAGGGGCCTGTTCCTGTGCTGTACTTTTCTTTATTCTACACACAACAGGACTTACAGGGAGGATAATTGATGCCGTACAGAAAGGTTTAAACCAGTTTTGTTGAGAAGGGAGGCAACAGAGTGTAGCATTAGAGAAGAGATACTCAGTGCACAAAGGATTAGAAGAAGAAAACAACATTAGAAATAAGTGTAATAAATAGGAGAGATCAAACTAAGGGACAATATCAGACAAACTAACGTGGGTTTACAGTACAACTGTGTAAAGATTCAGAACATTATAGATAAAGGCTGCACGCACAAGTAGCCATATGGAAATATGTTCTAATGGCAATAATGGAGACCTGGCTCAAACAAAGGGAGGAAAGGGCATTCAATATTCCTGGCTATAATGTATTCAGAAAAAATAGGGAGGTGAAACAAAGATGAGGGGAGGAGTTGCTGATAGAGCTACTCAAAGATAATAGAATAGTACTTGAGGATTCAAAGACAGAGGGGCAAATTTTCCCGTTCCTTCTGTCATGGGAATCGGAGTGGGTGAGGGGCAAACCATGGAAAGGTCCATTGACCTCAGGCAGGATTTTCTGGTTTCGGGGCAAGCACAGTCAGAAAACCCCCGCCAGAATCTATCTGGTTGGATTTAAGAGACAGTAGAGAAGTTATTGTATAACTGAGTGTATGCAATAAGCCACACATATTGGGAGAGAGATAGAGAAGCAAATTTGTCAGCAACTTGCAGAAAATTACAAGAACGTTGGAGTTGCAACAAAAGTGATATATAATCCTAATATAGGCTGGATATTAACACCATAAAGAACAAAGACATGGAGCAATTCTTGACAAACGTGAACAAAAGAACTTTATCGACCAGTATGTCTCATGCCCAACAAGGAATGAAGCAGTGCTGGGTCTATTTCTGAGGAATAAAGTGGGATACATGAGTCATGTTTCAGTTGGGGTGCATTTCAGAAACAGTGAGCATAACATTATTTGGTTCAGGGTAGTTTTGACTTTTCAATTTCCATATGTGAAAATATTCAACTAGTGGGAGAGGCAATTTCAGTTATCTAAGCAGTTTGTTTCCAACACCAAAATATAGTTGTAGCTACTTTGTTTATAACAACTGACCAACTACAGATACATACAAAATCCTTGAGCAATAGGTATACAGAGAAAACTTACTCATTTACTTTTGTTGAGGGGGGGGGATCTTTTGGGTATTTACTTTTGTTGAGTAGAAACATAACCTTCATTGTTCCTTTTCAAACAAACTCTCTCTACACCTTGTTAAGATGAGTTGAGGACCTTAACAGTCTATTCATCATAAGCCCTGTCAGGGATAATTACTTATAGCATGACAAGTGTTACCATGAAAAAGACCATCAGAAAGGAAGCGTCATTTTCAAAACAACCAGATGCCAAATGGTTTCATGCTGTTTTCTATTATTCCCCTTTTTATCTCAAAATAATCTTGGCTAACTCATTCTACAACACAGCTATGAAAAATCAAGAGACACAAATCATATGCATTCTGTTATTACAGCAAATAATTAAACCACAATCTCATCTGACTTGTATCCTGATTCATCAAGCCCCAAAACATTGAAAACATTAGCAATGTTTAAACATTTAATTATTTCTAACTACAGTATAAAATCCACAATCCATCTATGAATAAAATAACTCATGTGAAATTGGACCAATAATCCTACATTTAAATGTATACACAGCTCAGGCATCTTCCAGTGAATTGAAAATGGATGTACTCCATGTATTAAGACAGTTAGCTGAATCTTACAAGGGCAACAGGAGATACAGCTGCCAGCATTTCCTCTTTTCAAAAAGGCTCACTCACACCTTAAACCACTCAGACACTTTAACAGGCCAGTGGTGAGCCCCAGGATCAAGGACCCCAACGTCCCTCCCACAGAGGGCTGCTAGCCAATCAGACTGGCAGTGGTTGTTGCCAATACGACATCCACTTGAAACTTCAGACCGAAGAGGGGCCCAGACATAGGTGAGCGTTGGCGAGAAGGGAATCATGGGAATCTCAGGGGAGGATGCAAGTGGGATTGGCAGCAAGGGGCTGTCTTTTCGATTTAGGGTCCCTTGATCAGGCACTGTGTTGCCTTTGAATGAGCACCCACTCCCCTCCCTGGAAAATTTGCAACTAAAATGCTCTATGTATGATGAGCCAAACACTGAGTTTATACCCGCAGGACTGGGATGAGGCTCTTAATGGGTATTAATTGCCCACCTAAGGACCTCAATTGGCACTGAGGGAGGAAAGTCATCCAGGAACATTACTCTCAAGGACTTAAACAAGGTGGAGGTGATTTACTTTTGGCTTCATGATAGAGGGTAGTTCATTGATGAAGCAGTTAATGATGTTAGGCCTAGGACACTAACCAGAGGAACTCCTACAATGATGCCCTAGGACTGAGATGATTGACCTTATAAAACACAACCATCTTCCTTTGTGCTAGGTATAACTCCAAACAGTGGAGGGTTTTCCCCTTGATTCCCATTGACTTCAATTTTGCTAGGCTCCTAATTGCCACACCCTGTCAAATGTGGCCTTGATGTCACTCTTACCTCACCTCTCTGGAGTTCAGTTCTTTTGACCATGTTTGGAGAAAGGTCATAATGAGGTCAGGAGCAGGTTATTTTGTAAGCTTTTAATAGTGTAATTTTGAAAGGTTTTTTCCATTACTAGTGCCGGAATGCACACGGCAATGAAGTTCAGATGTGAAACAAAGAGGCAATGTCAGAATAAACTTATTAACTTTCACGCAAACTACGGCAATAAATCCAGGCAATGATTTATAATTTAACATGGGCTATATTACCCATATGAAAGGACACAACTCCGCTTACTGCTTTCATCTTCAGTCTTCAGTTTCTCTCTCTCTGTCATCTATTGTCTTTTGCTCTCTGGCTTTTATTCTGCTTTGCAGGCTCAATCAGGAGGGTCTCTGGGCGTTTAAAACAGGAATTTAGGGAGCTAAGATGGAAGCTAAGAGCCAGGACAAAGCATGTTGTCATCTCTGGTTTGTTGCCGGTGCCACGTGCTAGTGAGTTGAGGAACAGGGAGAGAGTGCAGATTAACATGTGGCTGCAGGGATGGTGTAGGAGAGAGGATTTCATTTACATGGATAATTGGAGCACATTCTGGGGAAGGTGGGACCTGTACACACAGGATGGTTTGCACTTGAACCAGAGGGGCACCGATATCCTGGGTAGGAAATTTGCTACGGCTCTTCGGGGTGGGGGGCGGGGGGGTGGGAGGGGGGGACGCGGGGGTAGTGGTTTAAACTAATTTGTCAGGGGGATGGGAAAATGAGCTGTAGTCCAAAAGCCAGTGTTGAGGGTCGTGAGGTACTGTGGAAGCTATCAAGGTCGCAGGAATGTACTGGCAGACAGGATGTTGGGTTGAAGTGCCAGGAGCATCAGGAATAAGGTAGGTGAACTTGGAGTGTGGATTGGTACTTGGGACTATGATGTTGTGGCCATTACAGAGACATGGTTAGAACAGGGATAGGAATGGTTGTTGGCAGTTCCAGGGTATAGATGTTTCAGTTAGAGTAGGGAAGGTGGTAAAAAAAGGTGGAAGAATAGCATTGTTAATCAAGGATAGTTTAATGGCTGCTGAAAGGCATTTCGAGGGGTATCTGCCTACTGAGGTAATGTGGGCTGAAGTTAGAAATAGGAAAGGATCAGTCATGTTGTTAGGAGTTTTCTATCAGCCCTCAAATAGTAATAGAGATGTGGAGGAGGAAATGGCAAAGCAGATTATGGATAGGTGTGGAGGTCACAGGGCAGTTATCATGGGTGACTTTAACTTTCCAAATATTCATTGGAACCTTTATAGGTCGAATAGTTAGGATGGGGCTGTTTTTGTAGAATGTGTGCAGGAGGGTTTCCTGACACAATATGTGGATAAGCTGACAACAGGCGGGACCACATTGGACTTGGTACTGGGTAACGAACCGGGCCAAGTGTTAGATTTGTTTGTGGGAGAGCACTTTGGAGATAGAGACCACAATTTGGTGTCCTTCATTATTGCAGTGGAGAAGCAGGGCAAGGTATATAATTGGGGCAGGGTAATTATGATGCGATTAGGCAAGAATTAGGGAGCATAAGATGGGAACAGAAACTGTCAGGTATGGGCACAAACGAAAAGTGGAGCTTGTTCAAGGAACAAACACTATGTGTCCTTGACAGGTATATCCCTGTCAGGCAGGGAGGAAATGGCCAAGTGAGGGAACCATTGTTCACAAAAGAGATTGAATGTCTTGTCAAGAGGGAAAAGGAAGCATATGTGAGGATGAAAAAACAAGGTTCAGTTGGGTCACTTGAGGGTTACAAGGCAGCTAGGAATGAGTTAAAAAAAGGGCTTAGGAGAGCTAGGAAGGGGCATGAGAAGTCCTTGGTGGGTCAGATAAAGGAAAACCCCAAGGCTTTTTACTCTTATGTGAGAAATAAAAGAATGACCAGGGTAAGGTTAGGGCCAGTCAAGGATAGTAGTGGGAACTTGTGCATGGAGTCAGAAGAGATAGGTGAGGCATTGAATGAATACTTCTCTTCACTGTTCACTAGAGAGAGGGGCCATGTTTTTGAGGATGAGAGTGTGATATAGGCTAATAGGATGGAGGATGTAGATGTTCTGAGGAAAGATATATTAGCAATTTTGAAAAACTGAGGGTCAATAAGTCCCCTGGGCCAGATGGGATACATCCTAGGATACTTTGGGAAGCAAGGGATGAGACTGCGGAGGCTTTAGCTTTGATCTTTGGGACCTCACTGTCCGCAGGGATTGTGCTGGCAGACTGGAGAGTGGCGAATGTTATTCCTCTCTTCAGGAAGGGAAATAGGAATGACCCTGGTAACTATAGGCCAGTTAGTGTTACTTCGGTGGTCGGTAAGTTAATGGAAAGGGTCCTGAGACACAGGATTTATGACCATTTGGAAAGATGCAGCTTAATCCAGAATAGTCAGCACGGTTTCATGAGGGGTAAGTCCTGCCTCACAAATTTGATTGAAGTCTTTGAGGAGGTAACTAAGTGTGTAGATGAAGATAGAGCAGTTGCTGTCGTATACATGGATTTTAGTAAGGCGTTTGATAAGATTCCCCATGGTAGGCTCATGAAGAAAGTAAGGAGGTGTGGGATAGAAGGAAATTTGGCCAATTGGATAACTAACTGGCTGTCTCATAGAATACAGAGGGTGGTGGTGGAGGGAAAATTTTCAGACTGGAGGCCAGTTACCAGCAGTGTACCACAGGGATCTCTGCTATTTGTGACTTTTATCAATGACTTGGAAGAGGGAGCTGAAGGGTGGGTTAGTAAATTTACTGATGACACCAACATTGGTGGAGTAGTGGATGAGGTGGAGGGCTCTTGTAGGCTGCAAAGAGGCATTGATAGGGGGCAGAGCTGGGCAGAAAAGTGGCAGATGGAGTTTAACCCTGATAAGTGTGAAGTGATTCATTTTGGTAGGACAAACTTGAATGCGGATTACAGGGTCAACGGCAGGGTTCTGAGGAATGTGGAGGAACAGAGAGAACTTGGGGTTCATATCCACAGATCTCCGAAGGCTGCCACTAAAGTGGATAGAACCGTGAAGAAGGTTTATAGTGTGTTAGCAGTTATTAACAGGGGGCTTGTCTTTAAGAGCCATGGGGTTATGCTGCAACTATACAGGACCTTGGTGAGACACATTTGGAATACTGCGTGCAGTTCTGGTCGCCTCACTATAAGAAGGATGTGGAAGCATTGGAGAGAGTGCAGAGGGGATTTACCAGGATGCTGCCTGATTTGGAGGGTAAGTCTTATGAGGAAAGGTTGAGGGAGCTGGGGCTTTTCTCTTTAGAGCAGAGGGGGATGAGAGGTGACTTAATAGAGATTTATAAGATAATGAGAGGGATAGATAGAGTGGACATGCTGAGACTATTTCCTTGGGTGGATGTAGCTGTTACTAGGGGGCATAACTTTAAAGTTCATGGCGGGAGATATAGGAGGGATGTCCTAGGTAGATTCTTTACTCAGAGTGTTTGGGGTGTGGAATGCACTGCCTGCTGTGATAGTGGAGTCGGACATTTTAGGAACTTTCAAGCAGTTATTGGATAGGCACATGGAGCACACCAGAATGATAGGGAGTGGGATAGCTTGATCTTGAGTTTGGACATAACTCGGCACAACATTGAGGGCTGAAGAGCCTGTACTGTTCTATGTTATCCTACCTCTTATCCAATTAGTTCCTTCTAGTGTCCAATCATCCTTATCTTAGTGATGATCGTATCCTGTGCATGTTTCTCCTCGATCAATTATATACATTCCATGTTAACCACAGTAACCTGAACAAAAACTTCATGTAATATTCATCATTGCTCTTATCTTGAGCTGTTATACCCTGTGATCTCCTAGCTCAGAAATTTTGCAGCACTTATGCACTTTAACTTGCACAAACAATCTGAAGTTTCTGCAAGGAATTAGATGCTGAACACTGCAAGCATTTTAAAGCCTGACATCATTTCCCATGATCCTTCCATCTTAACATCAGCTTGCATCGTGCTGTTTTTCTCTGTTTTCCTATGTCAATATGCTCCAAAACAGGTTTTAAATAAGCACAGTGTTAATCATTTTACAAAATCTCCCTTTGAGAGTGGAGATATCCTTATTAAAAAAAAAGGGCAGCACAGTGGCATGATGGTTAGCACTGCCTCTTCACAGTGCCAGGGACCCGAGTTCGATTCCTGGCTTGGGTCACTGTCTGTATGGAATTTGCACATACTCCCTGTGTCTGTGTGGGCTTCCTCTGGGTGCTCTGATTTCCTCCCACAATCCAAAAATGTGCAGATTAGGTGGATTGACCATGCTAAATTGCCCCTTAATGTCAGGGGGACTAGGGTGGGATTTGGCTCAATGGGCCAAATGGCCCATTCTCCACTGTAGGGATTCTATGAACCCCTCATTGGTTAATTTTGAGGAAAGATGCAAATTCCAAGCTACATGCTTTTTTGACAGTTCTGTCATGCAAGATGTTTCCAATATGTTTCCAGCTACTTTCCATAATACTATTTTGAGTACTTTGAATCCCTATTTCCCAGGAGCTGAGTCAGTAAGGTTACAGGACTCCAGTCCCTTACAAGGGTTCAAAGGCATGCTGCTTTTTACTATAATTCAGGGACACGGCTGCATCTCCTATTTGATATTTAAATAGCCAGAACTTCTTGTATTTTCTCAATCTGCTTCTTTGACTTCCCCAGACTTTGTGCTATGAAGCAATGCATGTGATAGGTACACTCGATCAGCTGAACCAACCACCTAGAACAATATGAGCTTGCATCAGAGGGTTTGTGTATGGTGGTGGCAGGAGTCCTGAGGTTCTCAATAGTCTCTTGGTCATAGTCCGATACAGTGAATCGTCCATTGTTTTGTATATAGTCGAACGAATCACCATTAAACACATTGGCAGCATACTAGCATAGTGAGAGGGGCATAGTTTCTTCAAAGCAATTTTCAGAGTTCTATCGCCCATTTCCACCACTCCCAAAGACTAGAGCCAGATAGTTAGGCTCTCCCTCCCTCGGCTGTGACGGGGGTGAAGTGGAGGTGTTGCATAAGAACATAAGAACATAAGAAATAGAAGCAGGAGTAGGCCATCTAACCCCTCGAGCCTGCCCCGCCATTCAATAAGATCATGGCTGATCTGTCGTGGCTCAGTTCCACATTCCCGCCCTCTCCCCATAACCCTTCATCCCCTTGCCTATCAAAAACTTATCAACCCGCGTCTTAAAAATATTGAGCGAGGCAGCCTCCACCACTTCAACGGGCAGAGAATTCCAGAGATTCACCACCCTTTCAGTGAAGAAGTTCCTCCTCAACTCCATTCTAAACCGCCCCCCCTTTATCTTGAGGCTGTGCCCTCTAGTCCTACTGTCCTTTCTGAGCGGGAAGAGCCTCTCCACCTCTATCCTATCCATCCCATTCAACATCTTATACATCTCAATGAGATCTCCCCTCATTCTTCTAAACTCTAACGAGTACAAGCCTAGTTTATTCAGCCTCTCCTCATAGCTCAACCCCCTCAACTCCGGTATCAGCCTAGTAAACCTCCTCTGCACTCCCTCCAAGGCCAAAATATCCTTGCGTAAGTGCGGCGACCAAAACTGCACACAGTACTCCAGCTGCGGCCTCACCAGTGCCCTATACAGCTGCAGCAAGACCTCCCTACTTTTATATTCAATCCCCCTCGCTATGAAGGCCAGCATCCCATTCGCCTTCCTGACCACCTGCTGCACCTGCAAGCTGGGTTTTTGCGACTCATGCACAAGGACCCCGAGGTCCCTCTGCACCGTCGCCTGCTGCAGTTTTTCACCACGTAAGTAATAGTCCTTCCTACCATTATTCCTACCAAAGTGGACAACCTCACATTTGCCAACATTAAATTCCATTTGCCAGTTCCTGGCCCATTCGCCCAGCCTATCTAGATCCTTCTGCAGACTCTCCACACCCTCCGCACAATTTGCCGTTCCACCAATCTTGGTGTCATCAGCAAATTTCGACACCATACACTTGGTTCCCTCCTCCAGATCATCTATATAAATGGTAAATAGCTGAGGCCCCAGTACCGACCCCTGGGGCACTCCACTAGTCACCAACCGCCAATCTGAATAGCACCCATTGACCCCCACTCTCTGCCTCCTATTTGACAGCCAATCCTCTATCCACGCTAACACCCTACCCCCAACTCCATGCCCCCTGACCTTCTGCAATAACCTCTTGTGAGGCACCTTGTCAAATGCCTTCTGAAAATCAAGAAAGACCACATCCACCGGCTCTCCTCTATCCACCGCCCTAGACACATCCTCATAGAACTCCAATAAGTTCATCAGACACGACTTCCCCTTAACGAAACCGTGCCGCGTCTGCTCTACCAAACAATTCTCCTCGAGATGCCTCGCTATTTTCTCTTTGATCACAGATTCTAACATTTTTCCTACAACAGACATTAAATTAACTGGCCTATAATTCCCTGCCTTTTGCCTGCCACCCTTCTTAAACAACGGCGTAACATTAGCCGTTTTCCAATCTTCCGGCACTTCCCCGGAATCCAGCGACGTTTGGAAAATAATCACCAAGGCATCCACTATCACCTCCGCCATTTCCTTCAGAACCCTTGGATGCATTCCATCCGGTCCTGGGGACTTGTCCACAATCAGTCCCTCCAGTCTATCGAGCACCGCCTCTCTAGTAACAATAATGTCATTCAGGCCCTCCATTCCTACCATCTTTCCATCGCTAACACCCAGCAAATTACTCACATCCTGAATGGACAGGATTGTCTTTGGGATCCCAACTGCCCCAATCCAGAAGCAATTTTATGGTGGAACAGATGGGCTTCGGATGGGAAGCCCTCCAATGTCCTTATTAAGGCCCTTATGTAGCCAATTAATAGCCACTTAAGGGCCTTTTCCCATCCAGCCACAATTTTTCAAGATGTGGGCACTGATTGGATCAAGGTCAAAGTGCCAAACAGAAAAAGTTTTCACCCTCAATCTCAGACAGGAAGGGAGGGGATGCCTCACTTCAGATTTGGGGTGTCCTCCCCTCAGGAACCTTGGTGCTCCAGCCTTCCTCTGTCCCCAGTTACCTCCTGACACGGAGATTACTTCCCTTCTAACCCCCAGAGTATCCCCTACCTTTTTACCCCTGGGATCTCTAATACTTAGCTGAAGCATAGTCCTCAGACTTAGTCTCAGGCATGGCGCTGAGGAAGACAACACGAAGCAGTTACATTTATAGTCAATTATCACTCCAAACTGGTTCAGTATATCCGTTTCCAAAATCCCTCTGAGACCAGTGACGAGAACCCTTTGGTTAAGCCTCCTATCTGCAAGTGAGCATTCTCTCCTATACAAAAAGAAGTGGCCACAGTCCCATCAAAACTCACAAAGAGCAAATAATCCCTTCCTGCCACTCTGTGACTTTCGGGGTGTAAGCTGTGTATGATAGTAATAGCTGATCCTTTGCATAATCCATCATCCACCCCCTTTTTAGAATACAGAGATCACAGGTCATTCGTTACCATCACATCAGAACCCCAACACTGACTGTTTGGAGGGGGCAGACTTTTCTCATTGGATAGGGAGGCTCTCCACGGGTGAGGGCAGCAGGCAAAAGGAACTCCTCATGGACAGTGTAGGTGAGGGTCCCTGAAAGCCATCCATAAACCAGCTGCCGTCCTCTATCCCACAGGGCATTTGCTGTGGTTATCAGGACGAGCAGATATAACTTTTGCTCAACCCCAGATGATTTCAGATGAAATCTGGGGGAGTTGCTTGTAGCCCCTTCATGGGAGAGTGACCGTCCCTAGCCTTGTGTCCTGTTTTAACAGTGCCCCTTGTCCCATCCCAGAACATCTGTTTGGGTCCTTCCACAATGTCCATGGCTTTTTTTAGAGGGGCAAGCTTTGGAGTGTCCATTACTAAGAAGCAGCTTATTGTCACATAGTTGCAATGATCACAGCCCACTGTTGCTCTGGTTCAGTGGTTTACACATTGCATTCTTTACTAGAGGTTATGGTTGAGCTAGAAAAAAAGGTTTCAAATTGTACAAAATTAGACTAGAGGGAACTGTGAGATAGTCCCCTAGGGGTTGGTGTTGGACAACTGCCTTCTTTGATATATATCAATGACTTGGACTTGGCTGTACAGAGTATAATTCTAAAGTTTGCAGATGGCATGAAACTCTGAAATGCAGTAAACAAACAGCAGCACTGTAATAGACTTTAACAGATTGTACATATAGGAGGAATTTTCCTGATTTTGGATGGATAGGATCAACGGCAAATCCAGCAGGAGTCCCAGTCCGGGTTTATGCCAACAGGATTTCCCATAGCGATTGCCCCCACCTGCCCACCAATGATATAATGGGAATTCTGGCATTCATCCGAATACATTTAAATGTAATTACAGGCCTTTACGCCTGGCAATTCCCCCCCCACCCTTCTCCACCCACCCCCCTTTAGATTGTCCATTCATTTTAAGGTACCCTAATGCCAACATGAATCATACCAGCCCTCCAAGGGCATGCACCTGGCAAACAGAACCTCTCAGAGGAGATCAGGTGAGTGCGTTGCTCAGGTACTGCCCGAACACTGTTTGGGGCCACTATTGCAAGAGTTCAGGGTGTGTGTTTATGAGTGGGGGGGGGCGGTGCAGGGGATTAAGGAGGATGCTATGTTGCCATTCTGAAGACTGTGGGGAGATATGGGGAGTGTGTGTTGTTGGAGGATTGTGGGAGGGTACAGGGAGTGTGTGTTGTTGGGGGATTGTGGGAGGGTACGGGGAGTGTGTGTTGTTGGGGGATTGTGGGGGGGGTAAGGGGAGTGTGTGTTGCTGGGGGCCTAAGGGGGGTACATGGAGTGTGTGTCGTTGGAGGGCTATGGGGGGGTATGGGGTCGTGATGCCAGATGGCCCAGGCACATCGGGATCCTTTCCTGCCACACAGAACACAAAGTTAAGTGCAAGGAAGGGAGAGGAATCTGGGCTGCATCCAACACTTGAGATACCTCCAACGAGCTGAGGATTGGAGGGTGCTCACTTTTATGTTCCAGCTCACTGATGGTCTGCATGCCCTGCCCTCCTGCAAGCTCCAGTGCTGCTTCTCCAAGGCGGTGACGACCTGAATCTCAGGACATCACCCTCTGTCTTTGCCCTCTCCCACCAATTATGAGAATTCTTCCCCTGTAGGGAAGGAAGGAACCATGTAAAATCTAATGGCACAAGTCCTGCAGGTATCTGGGGGTGGACCTCAGAGGACAAGAGTTGTGATACAAGGGTTATGGGGGATGAAGGAGGTGCTTGGAGATCAGCATCTGGAAGCAAGCAGGTTGCTGAGGGTCATTTAGGGGGAAGATGCTAGATGAGGTTATACACTTAGCCTTGCTGCCTGGATTAAGTCATTCAGTTTTTTGCAGCACTACTTCTTGGTTCTCTTGGCACTAAAGTATTTTGCCATCGCCTCCCAGGCTGCGTTTCCATCCCTTCCCCTGGGAATAGGATATCCCACCTTGCCTCCACCACCTCCAGCAACCTAGCCAGATCTGCATCAGAAAAAGAGGGCACTGTCTTCCTGGAGGGATATTTCTTTCTGCACTGCCTGCCTGTCAGTCCATCTTTTTTGTGGAGGTCTCCCTTGTTAGGGCAGATCAGCTGGAGGTAGTACAGCATTCCAGCGTGTTTAATGCAGTTTACCTTACTACCATGGAGGGAAAGCCAAGTCAACAGTTGCAGGTGTGCTGATGAGGAGAGGGGGGCATTTGTGCCTCTGTGATCGGGGGCAGGGGAGAGAGAGGGTCATGTCAATTACCTATGATTAGGGGGCTATGTGCAAGTGGATCTGGGGGGTGGGAGGTTAAGGAGGTCAGTAATGTTTGGGGGGAGTCTCTTGATGTCCATGGGTGAAAATGGTTAGGCTGCATCTGGGGCAAGGTGTTCTGGCAGGAAAGCTGATTATTTTTTAGCTTTTTCTGCACATGCACAGTTTGTGGCTTAGATCTGAGCTGCAGGCTGTCTGGTGAATTAAGCCCCGTCCACTGCCTCCAGCAGCTAAAAATGGTCTAGCCCATTTTTTCAAAAACTGAGTGCATAAAATTGGGCAGGAAAACTTCACCCATAAAACGGATCAGGAACTTTTCTGTTTTCACACTAGCTGGTCACTTAGAAAAAATCTCATAAAATTCTGCCCAAAGTTTTGTATGATGAAGAACTATTCACCCCGCCAGCGGGACATTGTGGGACCCGTCCCTTGAAATATATTTTTTCAATGTGCCTAACAATATGTCAGAGGAAGCTGCCTTTGAAACCCATAGTTTCCATGCTGTTTTTCCCACCTGGTGCCACACTCTGAAAGGAAAGGAGAAAATTTCACCTATGGTTGTGAAAGAAGTAATCATATTCCCAACAAATTTAATGCGGAGAAGTGTGAAGTAACTCATTTCAATAAGAAGAATAAGGAGAGGCAACATAAGCTAAATGGCACATCATGAAAGAGGATGCAAGAGTAGAGAAAACTGGGGCTGTTAAAAAGTAGCAAGACAAATTAAAAGGAAATGTTTATTTATTAGTCACAAGTAGGCTTACATTAACTCTGCAAGGAAGTTACTGTAAAAATCCCCTAGATGCCACACTCTGACGCCTGTTCATGCACACTGAAGGAAAATTTAGCACAAATGCACCTAACCAGCATGTCTTTTAGACTGTGGGAGGAATGCCCAGAGCACCCAGAGATTACTGTGAAAACCCCCTAGTCATCACATTCCAGTTTGGGTACACTGAGAGAGAATTTAGCATGGCCAGTTCACCTAACCAGCATATCTTTGGACTATGGGAAGAAACTGGAGCATCTGGAGGAAACCCACGCAGACATGGGGAGAATGTGCAAACTCCACTCAGACAGTGATCCAAGCCAGGAATCAAACCCGGTCCCTGGTGCTGTGAGGTAGCAGTGCAAACTACTGTATCACTGTACCGCCCTGTTGAAATGTTGAGGAGACTGTGAAAAAGACACTTGGGATACTTGTCTCAATAAATAGAAACATGCAGTACAAAAGCAAGGAAGTTGTGCTAAACCTGAGTAAAACATTGGTTAGGCCCCAGCAGGAATACTTTCAAAGCCTCAGAGTGCAGAATAGATTTGCTGGAACGGTACCTGTGATTAAAGATTTCAATTACTTGGAAAGACTCAAGAAATTGTCATTGTTCTCCTCAGAGTAGAGATGGTTAGGGGAAGATTTGAGGAAGGTTTTCAAAATCTTGAAGGGCTTTGATACAGTAAAGAAGAAGAAACTTTCCCATAGCAAATGGGTTGGTAACCAGAGGACACTGATTTAATGTAACTGACAAAAGAATCAAGGAAGACATGATAATATTTTTCCTTTTACGCAGAAACTTGTTCTGATTTGGATTCCACTGTCCGAAACACTGGCAGAAGCAGATTCTATTGTTTTTAAAAAGGAATTGGATAGGTGAGTAATATGGATTGGGTAACATTTTCAATGATCTGACAGAGGCACAGTGAATTGAATTGATGCCTTCAGTGCTGTGTTGTGCTGTGATTTAATGATTCTCTATTGAATTCACGTTTGATGTGGAGATGCCGGCGTTGGACTGGGGTAAAAACAGAAAAATTCAGACTTCTTTCTGAATTCATGTTTGGCGTACAAGTATATTTTCTATAATATTATTGAATTCACATTCCTACAAATGCCACCTCGACCGGGCATGATGTATTGCAAATGTTATGATCTTGGTAGAGGCCTTGGGCAGGATTTTCCAGCCACACTCACTCTAAGGCCAAAAATTCCCACCCAAAGTCAATGGCCATTTGCATAGTCCACCCCCGCCCACCATGATTCCCGTGGCAGGCAGGACTGGAAAATTCCACCTCAAATGTTTTATTTTTTGAACACTGGAAACCCAGATTTTACTAAAAGAATGAAGCCATAGGATTCACTGTCAAAACCAAAGAACTTTACTGTACAAAAATCAGAGATAAATACTAATACTGCACTCTTATCTCAAATAATCAACTACAAAATTCAAAGCAAGGTGAATAGTTACTTAGGCCACAAACTGAACTTCTTAACTCAAACTTTCTTCCACACCCGTTTGACTGAAATGCCAAAAAAAACTTAAATCAGATACTTAACAGATGTTGAAAGATTAGCCAATTAGTCTGAGTGCGGTTCCAGAGACTCACATAAGAGTTGAGGCTTTTTCAGCATTTCACTTACTTCTGGAAAGGTTTTCTCTTCAACCCTCCTCTGACTGTCCCATGGTTGTAGAATCAAAGTTCAGTACAGATGTCACTGACATCTTCAGCATAGCCACCTCGGGTCAGAACCCTAATGTTCTTTAACTCTACAGTTTTGCTGTAAGGAACTCACCTGATGAAGGAGCAGCGCTCTGAAAGCTAGTGGCATTTGCTACCAAATAAACCTGTTGGACTTTAACCTGGTGTTGCGAGACTTTTTACTGTGTTTACCCCAGTCCAATGCCGGCATCTCCACATCTGGAACTTTATGGCCATTCATGTTAGCAGGATCTTCTGATCCCGCTGATGGCGTACCCCTGCTGTGAGTTTCATGATAGCGAGAGATGCATTCAACAGGAAACCCCAGTGACAAAAGTGTGACCAAAAGATTCTGCTATTGATCAATGGTGAGCCACCTCCTGTCACTGTGAAACACACGGTGGTCACTCTTCAGTGCATACAGGGCAGCTTCCAGTTTCAGGTCATTGACCAAAACCTGAAGCTGCAATTGGGTCTTCAGCACAGCACTGTATTGGGTTAATCCATCTCAGTCCAGACGTACACACTCTGCATTACCAGACCCCAGAAATGATGAAATATAAAGAGCTATTCAACTATGACACTATTGAGAAGCTACCTATAGTATATACAAAGGACAAAGAACAATGAAAATTACAGCACAGGAACGGGCCCTTTGGCCCTCCAAGCCTGCACTGACCATGCTGCCCGACTTAACTAAAACCCCTACCCTTCCGGGGACCATTTCCCTCTATTCCCATTCTACCCACGTACTTGTCAAAACGCCTTCACTACCTCCCCGGGCAACAAGTTCCAGGCACCCACTATTTTCTGTCCATGCCTCTCATAATCTTATAGACTTCTATCAGGTGTCCCCTCAACCTCTGTTGCTCCAGTGAGAACAAACCAAGTTTCTTCAACCTCTCCTCCATACCAGGCAACATCCTGATAAATCTTTTCTGTATCGTCTCCAAAGCCTCCACATCCTTCTGGTAGTGTGGTGACCAGAATTGAACACTATATTCCAAGTGCAGCCTAACCAAGGTTTTATAAAGCTGCAACATGACTTGCCAATTTTTAAACTCAATACCCTGGCCGATGAAGGCAAGCATGCCATATGCCTTCTTGACTACCTTCTCCACCTTCATTGCCACTTTCAGTGATCTGTACACTTGTATACCCAGATCCATTTGCCTATCAATATCTTAGGGGCTCTGCCATTTACTGTATATTTCCTATCTGTATTAGACTTTCCAAAATGCATTATTTCACATTTGTCCAGATTAAACTCCATCTGCCATATCTCCACCCAAGTCTCCAACTGATTATACCCTGTTGTATCCTCTGATGGTCCTCATTGCTATCCACAAATTCACCAGCCTTTGTGTCGTCCGCAAACTTACTAATCAATCCAGTTACATTTTCCTCCAAATCATTTACATATATTACAAACAGTAAAAGTCCCAGCACTGATCCCTGAGGAACACCACTTGTCACAGCCCTCCATTCAGAAACACACCCTTCCACTGCTACCCTCTGTTCTTTGACCACCTTGCCAGCTCACCTCTGATCCCATGCAACTTCATCTTCTGCACCAGTCTGCCATGACTGACCTTATCAAAGGCCTTACTGAAGCCCATGTAGACAACATCCACTGCCCTACCCTCATCAATCATCTTTGTCACTTTCACGAAAAGCTCAATCAAGTTCATGAGACATGGCTTCCCCTTCACAAAACCATGTTGCCTCTCACTAATATGTCCATTTATTTCCAAGTGGGAATAAAGCCTGTCTCAAAGACTCCTCTCCAATAATTTCCCTACCACTGATGTAAAGCTCACCGGCCTGATAATATCTGGATTATTCTTACTACCCTTTTTAAACAAAGGAACAACATTGGCTATTCTCCAGTCCTCTGGGACCTCCCCTGTAGCCAGTGAGGATACAAAGATTTCTCTCAAGGCCCCAGCAATTTTCTCCCTTCCCTCTCTCAGTATTCCAGGGTATATCCCATCAGACCCTGGGGACTAGTCTACCTTAATGTTTCTCAAAAACCCCAATACCTCCTCCTTTTTGATCTCAATATGACACAAACTATATACACATCCTTTCCCAGGCTCATCCGCTCCCAGCCTCTGAGCTTTGACAAATGCTTCCTTTTTCTCTTTGACTAGGCTCACAATATCTCTCGTTATCCAAGGCGCCCTAACTTGCCATATTTATCCTTCATCCTTACAGGAATGTGCTGGTCCTGAATCCCTTTCAACTTACACTTGAAAGCCTCCCACATACTAGATGTTGATTTGCCCTCGAACATCTGCCCCCAATCTACATTCTTCAGTTCCTGCCTAATATTGTTGTAATTAGCCTTCCCCCAGTTTAGCACCTTAACTTGAGGACTACACTTATCTTTATCCATCAGTACATTAAAGCTTAGTGAATTGTGGTCACTGTTCCTAAACTGCTCGTCTACTGAAACATCGACCACCTGGCTGGGCTCATTCCCCAATACCAGGTCCAGTATGGCCCCTTCCTTAGTTGGACTATTCAAATACTGTTTCAGGAAGCTGTCCTGGATGTGCCATCCATGCCCCTAGCACTAAGTGAGTCCCAGTCAATATAGGGGAAATTAAAATCTCCCACCACAACAACCCTGTTACTTTTATACTTTGCCAAAATGTGCCTATATATGCCTTCCTCAATCTCCCACTGGCAGTTGGGTGGCCTATAGTAAACCCCAACATTGTGACTACACCTTTCCTATTCCTGAGCTCTCCCCATATTGCCTTGTTGTATGAGCCCTCCGAGGTGTCCTCCCGGAGTACAGCTGTGTTGTTCTCCTTAACCAGTAGTGCAACTCCCCCACCGCTTTTACATCCCCCTATATCCCATCTGAAACATCTGTATCCTGGAATGTTAAGCTGCCAATCCTGTCCTTCCCTTAACCAAGTCTCTGTAATGGCAACAACATCATAGTTCCTAGTACTAATCCAAGCTCTAAGTTCATCTGCCTTACCTGTTACACTTCTTGCATTGAAACAAATGCACTTCAGTCCACCACACCCTCTCTGATTAGCAATCCCACCCTGTCTGCTGCCTCTCTGAGTCTTACTGGCCCTACTCTCTGGTCCCCCTTCAGCTAATTCACCTTTGCTTTGGTTCCCATCCCCCTGCCAAATTATCTTAAATCCTCCCGTGTGACACTAGCAAACCTCCCAGCCAGAATACTTGTGCCCTTTCAGTTTAGATGCAACCCGTCCTTCTTGTACAGGTCCCACCTGCCCCGGAAGAGACCCCAATGGTTCAGATATCGGAAACTCTCCCTCCTATGCCAACTGTTTAGCCACGTGTTGAGCTGCACTATCTTCCTATTCCTAGCCTCACTAGCACATGGCACAGGGAGTAATCCTGAGATTACCACCCTAGAGGTCCTGCTTTTTAACTTTCTACCTACCTCCCTAAACTGTTGCTGAAGGACATCATCACTCTTCCTGCCTATGTCATTAATACCAATATGTACTCCGACCTCTGGCTGTTCACCCTCTCCCTTCAGAATGCTTTCTGCCCATTGAGAGACATCCTGGACCCTGGCACCATGAAGTCAACATACCATCCTGGAGTCTCTTTCACATCCACAGAAACACTATATGCACCCCTAACTATAGAATCCTCTATAACTATTGCTCTAGTTCTCTTTGTCCCTCTCTGCTTAACAACAGTCAACTGTAGTACCACTGCTTTGGCTGCTCCTGCTGGTATCCCCTAATAATCCATCTCCCCCAACAATATCCAAAATGGTATACTTGTTAGAGAAGGGGGGGGTGACCACAGGGGATTCCTGCACTGACTGCCTGCCCCTTCTGGAGGTCACCCATCTATCTGCCTGGACCTTTGGTGTGACCACATCACTAAAGCTCCTACCTATGATGCTTTCTGCCTCCTTCATGCTCCTAACTGCATCCAACTGCTGCTCCAACCTATCCATGCAATCCATAAGGAGCAGCAATTGGGTGCACTTCTTGCAGACATAGTCATCCTAGACGCTGGAAATGTCACAGATCTCCCACATCTCATCTTAACCCCACCAACCGACATTTTGAGCACCAATTAAATTATTTGAGAAAATTTATAAAACTCTTACCTTCATTTTTACAGTCTCATAATGGTCTTTTTTTGGTTAGAGGAGGAGAGAGGGAGGGAAACATTAATTCGGGCTTACTGCTCCTTGACACCAGATTTTCCACTTCCCACTTCTTGGTAAACGTTGCTGGTCCGACTTCTCCCAGAATGCACCAGTGAAGCCACTCAGCCGCTTCTACCCAAATCATATTCATATCCTATCATATTAGGCTAGATGACTTGATAACACCTATGGTCTGCGTTGCAAGAAGGGTCACCATAGTGATTGAGCAGAACATAGTCGACGAGCTGGACCGCATGACAACACTGGGTGTTATTGCTCCCTTAGATGAGGCCACAGAGTGGGTTTCGAAAATGGTGGCTGCAGTAACAAAAGCTGTCATGGTCAGGATTTGTATTGACCCAGAGGGCTCTGCTCAGACCTCATCACCCTATTATAATGGTGGAACAGGTCATAGCTGACATGCCCAATGCCAAAGACTTCAGTATCGTGGATGTGAAGTGCGTGATCTGGCAAATTCAATTGGATGAAGAAGCTTCAGAACGAACCACATTCACGTCTCCGGTAGGCAGATACTGTTTCTTCCGTATGCCCCATAGGATTGCCACTGGTGGTGAGGTCTTCTAATAATGTCTGGAGCAGCTCTTTGCAGGACAACTCCACAAAATCGTCATCAATAACATCCTGGTCTAGGTTTATACAATGCAAGGATATGGCGCATGTCTTCATCTAGTCCTCCACAGAATCAAAATCCAGTTAAAGCTCAACCCTGCTAAGTACAAATGCAGAATCCATGTGGGTCACTTGCTAACAGCAAAAAGCAGCAGAAGTCAGATCCAGAGAAAACAATGGTAAGACGTTGGATGGCCATTCCTGTGGATAAGCATGCCTTGCCACGCTTCCTTGGTATAACAAATTATCTTTCCAAGCTCATCCCTTGTTACAGTGAGTCACTTAATTGTAATTAAGGAAGTGAAATGTGAAATTTTGGATGTGATTAACATAGGAAGAGAGGAAGTATGACAGCAATTAGCTTCCTTGAAAGTGGATAAGTTGCCAGAACAGATGAAATATACCCAGGCTATTAAAAGAAGCCAGGCAGTAAATGCTCTGACCATCATTTTCCAATCCTCACTCAATGCAGATGTGATGCTCATTGGATTGGAGCATTGATAATGTTGTACCTTTGATGTGGAAATGTCGGCATTGGACTGGGGTAGGCACAGTAAGAAGTCTCACAATACCCGGTTAAAGTCCAACAGGTTTATTTGAAATCACGAGCTTTTGGAGCGCTGATCCTTCAACAGGTGAGTGGAGAGGTGGGTTCACAAACACGGCATATATAGGCAAAGACACAATTGCAAAATAATTAACAATTATCCCTTAACAGTTATCTTACCTCACTTCTCCACTCACCTAATGAAGGAGCAGTGCTCCAAAAGCTCGCAAATCCAAATAAACCTGTTGGGCTTTAGCCTAGTGTTGTGAGACTTCTTAATATGTACCTTTGTTTAAAAAGGGAGTGAGAGCTTGATTAAATAATTACAGGTTATTCGGTCTAATTCTGGTAATGGGTAAACTATTAGAATCAATTCTGTGAGACAGGATAAACTGTCATTTAGAAAGGATTGGTGTAATCAAGGACAGTCGGCATAGAGATCGTGTCTGGCTAACTTGATTAAACTCTTTGAGAGGTAACAAGGAGGATTGATGAGGGTAGTGCAATTAATATGGTGTACATGGAATTTAGCAAGGCTTTTGACACATGGTAGGGTGGTTTAAAAAAAGCTCATGGGATCCAGGAGAATGTAACAAGCTGGATACAAAATTGGTTCAGTGACAGGAAACAAAGGAGAATGATTGATATGTGTTTCTATGACTAGAAGGCTGTTTCCACAGGGGATCTGCAAGGCTCAGTTTTAGGTCCCTTGTTTTTGTGATATATGTTAATGAATTGGACTTAAATGCAGGGGACACAATCAAGAAGTTTGCAGAAGACACAAAAGTTGGTGATGTGTTTGATAGTGAGGAGGAAAACCGTAGACTGCAGGAAGACATCGATGGATTCGTCAAATGAGCAGAAATGTGGTAAATGGAATTCAACCTGAGAAGTGTGAGTTGATGCATTTGGGAAGGTCAAATAAGGCAAATGAATACACAATAAATGGGATGATACTGAAGGGTGTAGGTGAGGGACTTTGGAGTGATTGTCCACAGAATCCTGAAGTTAGCAGGACAGTTTGATATGATGGTTAAAAAGGCATATGATATTCTTCCCTTTATTAGCAGGATTAGCTAACATAAGAGGAGAAAGGTTGTGATGGAGCTGTATAATGCATTAGTTAGGCCACAACACGATGGCTGCGTGTAGTTCTGGTCACCTCATTATGGAAAGGATGTAATTGCACTAGAAAGTGTACAGAGGAGATTTACGAGGATGTTGCCAGGATGAAAAATTGCAACTATGAGGAAAGATTGAGTAGGATGGTAATTATTTTCCTTGGAACAGAGGAGGCTGAGGAGAGATTTGTTTCAGAGGGATTAAGAGAAACCTGGATAGAAAGGATTTCCCTTAACAGAGAGGATAGTGACTAGTGGTCATACATTGAAAGTGATTGGTCGAAGGATGAGAGGGATGATGATGAGAAATGTTTTTACTCAGAGGTTGGAACTCACTCCCTGAAAGCGCAGTAGAAGCAGAAGTCTCAACTCATTTAAAAGGTGTCAGGATATATATCCAAACTCCCATTACCTCTAAGGCTACAGGCCTAGAACTAAAAAATGAGACCAGGCTGCAGGGATAATTTT
Source organism: Carcharhinus amblyrhynchos (assembly GCF_965287045.1). Classification (NCBI taxonomy): domain Eukaryota; kingdom Metazoa; phylum Chordata; class Chondrichthyes; order Carcharhiniformes; family Carcharhinidae; genus Carcharhinus; species Carcharhinus amblyrhynchos. The sequence goes on from NC_137337.1 coordinate 36,649,441, forward strand.
TTGATTGGTGCAGATAAGATGGACAGAGTGGCCTCTTTCTGTACAATAAGATTTCTTACATTTTTCTAAATGTTCTAAATATCTGAAAAGGAGGAATCTGCAAAGATGTAGGGAGAGGGCAAGGGAGTGGAAATATGTGAATTGCTTCTTAGGAGAGCTAGCACAGAAATGATGGACTGAATGGCAGCCTTCTGTGCATAATGATTGTATGATAATTATATTTTGCCACCCAATTTGTGAAGACCTACAGGGATGGTCATCTATCTATACTGTACTACAAGTAAACCTCAACTTTTGTTATAGGACTTTCTAGACACCAACCTGGTACATCCTAGCATTGTTTACCATCCATCAGTGGATTAAAGAGGTAATTAAGCCTCTCGACACATATGTTTCACCACCTAGGCGGCTCACCCATTTGCACTTTCTCATTATTACTGTCAAAGTTAGTGGGAGGCCATGAAATTAATCTCAGTTGCACTAAAATGGCATTGGCATTTCTTATGAACGCTTCTGCCACTTATTCCAGTGCTGTAGTTTCTGCAGCATGAGAGGGAGATGATACACAGGCAACAAGTAAGAGGAAAGGCTGCTTATAAAGGCAGGAGAAGAAGGGGGAGAAGGGCTCTCAGCCGGAGGCCTTACTAACTTAGAGTCTGTTTCTCCTACCCCCACCTCAGGCAGGAACAGTGACCTCCCCAAATGCATCAACTCACACTTCTCAGGTTGAATTCCATTTACCACATTTCTGCTCATCTGACCAATCCAGTGATATCTTCCTGAAGTCTAGTTTTCCTCCTTACTATCAAACACCGCCAATTTTTGTGTCTTCTGCAAACTTTTTGATTATGCCCCTACATTTAATTTGAACATCCAATTTATTAACATTTCTCACAAAAACAAGGGACCTAAAACAGAGCCTTCCAGATCTCCTGTGGAAACAGCCTTCTAGTCATAGAAACACATATCAATCATTCTCCTTTGTTTCCTGTCACTGAACCAATTTTGTATCCAGCCTGTTACATTCCCCTAGATACCATGAGCTATTTTTTTAACCACCCAACCAAGTGTCAAAAGCCTTGCTAAATTCCATGTAAACCATATTAACTGCACTACCCTCATCAATCCTCCTTGTTACTTCCTCAAAGAGTTCAATCAAGTTAGCCAGACATGATCTCTATGCCGACTGTCCTTGATTACACCAGACCTTCCTAAATGACAGTTTATCCTTTGTGATTCGTGAAAGAGGTGCATATACAATGTAGCCACTACCTGCAACCAGGCCTGCAACCACAGAGTGGTGATGATGCTGCCAGTGGTTGTGAAGGTGATGGTAGCTTTGCAATTCTTTCTATGAGGATCCTTCCAGGTAACATCTGTAACAGGTAACAACTCTCAGTTCGTTGTCCGCTGCTGCATTAGGCAGTTGGTGACTAAGGATTAATTTTAAAAAATCCTTCCCTTCAGGATACCCTTTCGCAGTCCAAATGTATTCGAAAGAACCAGTTTAACCAGGTTTTCATGTGTTAAAGTACATTTATTGTTTACTAAAATGCAAGAAGAAAAATAATCAAATGCATTACACAGAGATTAGGAACGAGAAGTGAGTCCAAAAATAAGTTAAAAAAATATACAAATCTGTGTTCGGCTTGTCCACGAACAGCAGCTGTTGAAACACCACGGCTGATTCCAGTAGCTCTGACTCTGGTAGCTGGTTTGGAGATACTCGGTTCTGCAAATTAACTGAAAGGAATTGTCCTGTTTCCTTTTTGACTATGGCTTTGCTGACTTGTGACTTGTCTCCTGCAATCAGAGACAGTGTTTTTTCTTCACCTACAAGCGAAGGGAGGCCTAGTGGATGTTCTTTTGCTGCGTCCTTCACAGCAAATACTAGCACAGTAGAATTAGAACATCAGTCTAGCACACAGAGACCTGGGTTGCTGCTTGTTTTTAACCTTTTTCTTGTGTATTCCTGGAAGGGGAAGAACACAAACATATCTTTCACCTAGAATTGGTTTCTTTCAATTCACAGCATCTCCACAACCTGGGATATAACTCATAGGAGATGGTTTCTGCTGAGTGGTAATCAGCCTCCATTATCTTCACAGGAGATTACAGTTCAGTTTTTGCATTGCATCTCATCCTTTTGCATTGTGTTTCTTCCTCTGAAGTGTCTCTGTCTGAAAAAACTGCAACGTGCCATTCTCTGAGGACAAGTTGATCAAGTGCCTGCTTTGGCTTGTATGTCTTTTTATTTAAAAAATACATGTCTTATTTCAATGTTCAATACGTCCATAAGTAACTTAGGGCCATGATCCATTATCTTTACACAGTCACCAGTTTAGTGCCTGATGGGCACTTATTTCTGGCCAGTCTTTCTCAACAGAGGTGGCACAGGAATCCCACTGGTTCTCCAGCTGGCAGGCAGGAACCCTATTGATAATATTAATATTGATAACCCTATTGATAACATTCCAGCTGGCAGGCAGGAACCCTATTGATAACATTAATATTGATAACCCTATTGATAACATTCCAGCTGGCAGGCAAGAACCCTATTGATAACATTAATTTTCATCCTAAGAGAGAATACTTTGTTGTGTTCTCCCTGACTAGAAAGAAAGAGGTGAAGTGTACATGTGATTTTCCTCAAGGTGTTGGGTGACATTGACTGCCCACATGTGGTTTTGTGAGAGCTACATCTCAGTGCTGAGATATACCTTGATTGCAAAGATTACCACATGCTAAATGTGCAGCAAGTGTGCGACCACATTCAGCAAGATATGCTGATGAATGGCCATTATACTTGCTGCAGTCATGAAGCACTTAGGACCAGGTATTATTCCCTCAGTCTTTTAACCACAATGCCCAACAAGAGGGTGACTGCTAGGCAACAAGGGCAATTTGATCTACACCTGGCTCATGACATCACCTCCCCCCTCCGCCCATGACCTACCATACATGTGGCCAGCATACATTCCATGAAAGGCACGCTGCTGTGAAAAATATCATAGAACAGGCGATTGGGATGCTGAAGCTTTGGTCCTGTTGCCATGACCATGTTGGAGCAGTCCTGCAATGCTCAGTGTATTATGTGTCAAAATATGTGGGGCTCTGCTGTATCCTGCAAACCTGGTCATCATGAGGGTACAGTTCATGTTACCAGGGATATGGCAAACAGCTCAGTAGGAGAAGGATTATCCTGGGTTTATCCTGTCTCAGAATAGATTCTAATAATTTGTCCACCACTGAAGTCAGAATGACTGGCCAGAACTATTTGCCCTATGCTTTGCATCCTTTTAAAATAATGCTTTAACATTTGCAGACCCCCAATCTTCTGGTACCTTCTCTGGTATTGAGGATTGAAACAATCCCCAGAGCACACAATATTTTCTCACTGATTTCCTTTAACGTTCAGCCCTGGTAATTTATCCACCTTCGAGAAATTCAGACCCTCCAGTATTTCCTCTCTAACTATGCTTATTGTATTTAAGTTTTATGCTCCTCCTCTTTAACTGAAGGCATTTGATACTGCAAAAGCTATGGGCCCTGACAATATTCCAGCAATAATGATGAAGGCCTGTACTCCAGAAATTGCCACGCTCCTACCCAAGCTGTTCCAGTGCAGCTACAACACTGACATCTACTTGGCAATGTGGAAAATTGCTCACGTATGCCCTGTATACAAGAAACAGGACACATCCAACCTGGTCAGTTACCATCCCATTACTCTTGATCATCAGCAAAGTGATGGAAGGGTTCAACAACAAAGCTATCAAGTAGCACTTACTCAGCAATAACCTGTTCACAGACGCTCAATTTGGATTCTGTCAGAGTCACTCAGTTCCTGACCTCAGTACAGCAGTTCAAATATGGACTGAAGAACTGAATGCTACAGGTGAGGTGAAACTGACTGCCTTGACATCGTAGCCACATTTGAGTGAGTATAACATTAAGGTGTCTTAGCAAAACTGGAGTCAATCAGAATGGGGGAAAAACCCTCCATTGGTTGGAGTCATACTTGGCAGAAAGGAAGATGATTGTGGTGTTTGGAAGCCAAACATCCCAGTTTCAGGACACTGCAGGAGTTCCTCAGGGTAGTATCCTGGGCTCAGCCATCTTCAGCTTCTTCACGAATAACTTTCCTTCCATCATAATGTTAGATGTGGGGATGTTAGATATGGGGATGTTTATTGATGACTAGCTGAGAGTCAACAAGTGGACTGTTAGAGTGGCAGTGGTGAGTGGATGAAGGGTGTCATCCTGAGAGAGGACAACTTGTTCATTCTCACAAAGCCACTGCTATTCTCCCCAGGAGGGGGCCTAACAGTCTGAGTGCAGTTTGTTGGACTGCTGTAGGACCCTATAAAACCACTTGGAACACTGTCAGCTTCAGCAATGATGGCAGCTATCTGAGGCCACATAGCAACAAGTTGGATTTGCACGACAAGGAATTGTGATTTCATGATCTCAGTTTGAGATTCAACACTGAAATTTTGACAAAATACTGTGCCAGACTCCTCCATGCTCTTTGACAGGTTTTCTGTTAGTCCTGCCAACGCACCAAGCGTTTCTGAGTATATGCCTATTAGTCTTTTCCTGTATGCACTTCATCAACCTCTCCATCTGAGTCATCTATTACAGAACTGACATGTGGTCTGGCCTTTTGGGCTGGTACCTGGCCTGGCTGCAGCCTATTTGTGCCTGGTGACTTACCATATTCACATTCTACCACTAAGCTATCCTCTAAAGTTCCTGCAATGCTAGTGGCTGAGTGAAAAACAAATGGGTACAGGTTGGGTTGAAGTATGCAAAGGAGAGCAAAAGGTGCATGGCTATACCAACTGCAGCCTATATGCCAGAAGAGATTGTGCATTAAGGGGAAATGGAGTATGAGAATGTGGATTAGGTGGGTATGTGCCATCATTCTCAATGCTGTAAGCCTTGCTGCTGGCCATGGCTCAATCATGGATGCACCAATGTTTGCCAGCACAGTCTCTTCCATCTTATGTAGCTTTGTCTGTACCATGCCAGTTAGGTGATGCTACCTGCAGTTATGCACCACCTTGTCCCACAAGAGAGACGGACATGTGTCAGTGAGCATGGTGCAATGTGTTTGATGATGTGCAATCACAGTTAAATATGTATAGGGAGACATGCAACAGTGCCATGTGTGCAGTGAGATTATGATTAATAGGTGTAAATTGTGCTTAATGGAGACTTCTTGAATGACTAAAGGGGATCTAATGCCTGAAACAGTGTGAGGCTATTGCCTCATTTGTAAGGGAATGGCATACAATGTTGCATTCGTTTACCTTGGCCATTCATTTGAGGTCATTAAACTCATCGCAGCACTGCATCACAGATCCTTGGGGCCACACTGCTGTTATTGACTTCCACAGCTACCTGCTCCACTACCTTCTGCCTGGAGGGTTTTCTGCAAAGTCTGAGGCCTGGGCACCTTGGAACACAATGCCTGGCCTGTTGGGCCACATTTTGCTCATTAGCTTCACTTTCATCACTTCCAGCTTCTGCTATACCAGCATGCACTTGCCTTTATGAGGAGCATGCTGGCTTTTAAGTGGTGCTAACCCAGCAAAAGCTTGGGCCTTCTGCTGAGTGAGGTATGCAGACAGTCAAAAGCACATTCGACACTGAGCTGTACACCATTATCCTTATAATTAGCAAACAGCATGAGGTTTGCATGTCCATAGTGCTGTGAACCGGTTAGGGTTAGTCAAATATCATGTTTCCACACACATTTTTGTGGGATTTTCAATTTGGCCCCAAGAGTATTTATGCTGCTGGTTGTTTATGACAATTCTGGTGAAAGGTAAAATGGTGACAAGTATTTTTCTCTGTTTGTGTGAAATTGTCCTTTTCTGAGTCAACAGAGATATAATCATGCCTGTAGCATTGTTATTGTGTAGTGCAGCAAACTAAACAGAAGACAGTGAATGGTAAATGTTGCATTTGCTTATCACTCATCCAAGCTGTCTTCCTGCCTACCAACAGCTGAAGTATTTTATGTTTTGTCAGTTCAACTTGGTTCATGCACACTGTCCTAAATTTTTCTTTCATCTGATCACCAGCTGTAGTTTATCTAACTTAAATGTCCACTTGTGAGTGGCTTAGCCTGCAAACAGAGTATTTCAACTGTATTTCTTCAGAAATCATGCATTTTATGTTACATACAAGTGACTGATGCTCTGTTTGGCAGTGCATTCTGTAATGCCTCAGACCTCCATGTAGCTTAACCATAGAACATAACTAAAGCTGTTACCCGATTACTTGCCCCTTGACCCAACAGATCACATGCCATGTACATTAAACACACTCAGAACATTTCAATTAGCAAATCTTACATTATAGGATGAGCCTACCTTACAGAGAGTGCAACAGTCCAGGTGTTTCTGAACTGGTACAAGACTAAGCTCCAGGTACTGAATAATTTGATCTATAGAAATTCCTGTCCTGTTGCTTTATGGCTTACATCATTTAAGTAGAAAAACTCTTTCATTTCTAATTCCAATGAATAAGGTTTTCCTGCACCGTGATTTTTTTAATATTATTTACAGTTACAGCCTTTCAACAAATACGTACATATTCTTTGATCCTAATCGACTTTATGCTTCCTTTTGTGCTTATCTTTAAGTCACACATTATGGGTGGGATTCTCCAGACCTGCCCACCCATAGTAGAACCAGAAATTCCAGCCCCAGGTCAACAGGTTAAATTTTCCATCCTGCCCACAATAATTTCCGCAGCGGTGGGCAGCTTTGGAGAATTCAGCCCTTGCTTCCGACCTGCCTGCTACACCTGCTTCCTGGTTTGTAACACTTACAAAGTCTCCTTGCTGAAATTGGCTGCTGTCAGTGAGCTATTTTCCATCAATATCCCACAAATACACCCTTATTATACCTTTAAACATTTATAAGTATTCAGCGATTTGTTAGCTGATTTGGAGGTGGATCAATTGTATCACTTAAATCCTCTTAAATCTTTGAAAACATTCTCTATCAGAAATTGATGGGAAAATTGTCATGATGTGGAGATGCCGGCATTGGACTAGGGCAAACACAGTAAGAAGTCTCACAACACCAGGTTAAAGTCCAACAGATTAAAGTCCAACAGAAACTGATAGCCAAGTTCTGCACACATGAGGACGGCCTCAACCAGGATCTTGGGTTCATGTCACACTATTTGTAACCTCCATGACTTGCCTGGGCTTGCAACATCTCACTAACTGTCATGTCTGGAGGTAATATACATCTCTTTAACCTGTGCTTAATACTATATCCACTCACATTAAGGCTTGATTAGCTGTAAAGACTCGCATTCTAATCAGTATTCTGTAAACTGAGTCTGTGCCTTTATATGCCCTGTTTGTGATCAGAACTCCCCATTCACCTGACAAACGGGTGAAGCCCCAAAAGCTAGTGGCGTTTGCTACTAAATAAACCTGTTGGATTTTAACCTGGTGTTGTGAGACTTCTTACTGTACTAAATTGTCATGGGCAGGACAGAAAATTGAAAGATCCATTGATCTCGGGTGGGATTTTCCAGACCCAGAGTGGGCAGGGCTGGAAAATCACACCCGAAAAATTCCATCTTCTGCGTACTTAGTCAAAAATGAATTTAATACTAATGTTTTACAGGCTTCGTTCCCTGATATCCTATTATGTTTTTTGAAATTAAAGCTTATATGGACATTATTTAAGGAACTTTACCTGAAAAACTAATGGAGAAGAAAACAACACCATAAGAATTAGAGAAAGAAGAAGTTCATTGCTAGGGGATAATATAAAAATTAACTTGGCCTGTTGAATTGAAATATCAATCTATCACATTAAATTTTTATATAGTTTTAAAGGGATATATGTGTCATTTTTTGGTTTTGTGGTAGCTTTCCTGCCTCTGAATCAGTAAATTGCTCCATTTAATCTGACTGGTACAGTGCAATACTGAGGGACACTGCCAGAGGTGTATCTTTTGGATCAGATGTCAAACCAAGGCCATTTCTGCCCTCTGAGATGGATGTTGTCAGCTTATATATGGGAATTGACATTTTTAGGATGATGTCGCCCTTGGGATTAGAAATAGGAAAGCCCCTTGGGGAATTCCAGGCACTGCAGCACTGAGAGTTGGAGGAGAAGCGATTGACGGTGACACTCTGATTATGGTTGGTTGGATAAGGATGGACCTAGATAAATGAAGTCCCACCTAGCTGGAAGACAGTGACAAGGCATGGGAGCAAATTATGCACACACTAACAACAGATGAAGCAGAGGTGCAACATTGCATTTGGCAAAGAGAAGGGAACACATTTTGCTGGTTTCCTCGAATCCCACACATTTTCTATAACCTGGCGCTCCAGGTAAAGCAATGTTTCAGTGATACAACACTACCACAAGGCTATACTTAAATTTTAATATGACAGTGTGATTACGTTATACAATGGCTTTCTTCAAATTAAAAGCTCTACAATACTCATCTGCTTTTAGCATGATTCTTAAAACTGCACCTTCTCAGCTCCAGAATAAATACGTCACAATTCTAAATGAAATTGAAAATGATATAATTGCTGGAGGGATAGGTTGCCTAATCTCAATAAGGCTGCCCGGGAAAGACTCAATCAAGCAGCTGATCTTTTTCCTGTTGGTCTTCTTTGCATTTCTCGGTGTTAAAGTAATTCAAAGTCAGGTTCCATACTGTAAGCATTTGATGGTTCCACTTAGTAAACAAATAATCAGAAAGTTGCATGTCTTCTCTTTTTGATTTGAACTGCTCATTAGAGGGAATCATCACCATTAAAGCACTTTTGGCAAAGTGTTTTTAATAAAATCACAAAATGTGTTGAACAATATCATGCATGACAGAAGTGATGCTTGCCTTTTTTATTCCTTTGGAAAATCTTAATGGTTCCTTTTAAAATCTACTTTCATTGCTGTACTGAGTAATTGCTTAATGGATGTAACGGATATGCCTACTGGCAGTACAACATCTCTGGCAGCTAGAATTGCTGGGGCACTGAACTGCCACTTAATGATGACAAATCAGCTGCAAATTCTATGCATTTTTATTCCTACTTGTGCTGTAATTGCAGCCAATTATGACATTTTCCCATGATGTTCATCCAACTTTTGTAAAGAAACATCGGGTGGTTTGGAAACTTTAACCCCGATGAGTCTTACAGTGACATCAGCTGTATGACTTCTAGCACAGCTACTACTGAGTGTGTTTGATTACCTGAACTTATTGTCCTCCTGGGGATTTATTACCTAATCCTTGACTATTACCTGGCTGGAGGATCCCCTCAACATGTCTAAGAGAAGGATATTTGGTATCTATTAGACCTGTGAGTCCCTGCCTCCAGCTTGTTTCAGTACTTTACCGAGCAATTTGAGGCTTGAAGGTTATGTCTCTGGAGTTTGAAATTCAACTCCTCTGCAGTAAGGAGAGAATACTTGCAAAAGATGGACTAGCTTAGGCAAATAAACCATTTTGTGGTTTTCATGAGAAAATAACCAAGCTTCACAGCTCAGTGTAAACCGCAAGTGCTCTGTTAGATTACACAGATTACTTACATTCACATCATGCTACTGCCCATATGTCTTTCTTCAGAATTAGTTCAATCTTCTAATGTGGCAAGTTCTGCTAGCATTCTTTTGTGGCCTACCATTTTCAGTGGAGGCTTTTTTTAATAAAGACGGGTTTTCATTTCATATGGTATGATATAAACATAGCCAAATATGTACACGTCCTCAATTTGCAAAAGAATGGATCATCTTGAGTATATCAATGTTGCCAGCTATTTACTTTCTGTAAATACAGGTTTATGTTGAATTATGTAGATTAAAGTATATAAAGGTTAGTGCAACAAGCCTAAATGCAATAAAGTTAAGGCAAGTTACAATGCTGTTACTGAGTTCTATGGTTCTATTAGGAGATTACATTAGGGACTCATTAGAAAGCTTCCCTGATGGTCCAAATCTCCACCTCTCCCACCACAGTTTCCCCTCCAATCTGATCTTTCAGCCATGGGCCACCACTCCTCTGTCCCCACAATGCTGGGGCCTGCCAGCTTGGGTCTGGCAAGACCATCAACATTCACCTCAAAAGGATCCAGTGCAGCACACCTTCTCATCACCTGAGTAAACTGGACCGTGGCTACCACTCCCAGTGGCACTACCAGTATTAGAGAGCTGCTGGTCTCTGATTGGCTGGCAGCTCTCTGAGGCAGGACTTCCTGCTTTTGAGGAGCAGAAGTCTCACTTCCAGTCTGTTAATGACCAAATGGGGCTACGAGGACCATTAAATTCAACCTTTGAAATGGTTACAGCACAGTTAAGAGGTCAGTCAATCCATTATGTCAGTGCCAACTCTCCAAAAGAGCAACTCATTTAGTCTCACTCCCATTCTCAACGAATTCCAATTGCACCCCACAGCCAATTCATAACTTTCAAAATGGAGCTCACAGCTTTGTAATCAAATCCTTTAAAGATTTCATTGTTTGGGTGCAATTATAAATAATTTTATATGTACCGATATAAAGTTATTTTGAAAATGTTGAGACAGCTAGGTCAGCCATTAATTAAACTTGCATGCTTAGGTTGATAAATGTTTTGCTAAGCAAGTTGCTGAAGGTGCAAATGATAATGAAACAGTGTAGGAAATCATTTATCTGAAGCCTGAGTGAATGGAGAAAACAACTGTGTATCTCCTGAGCAATCAGATTGAATGATTGTGAAAGAAACAGTGCAAGGAATAAGAAAGAATTGCAAATTAAAATGAATGAATTCAATGTCAAATTGTGGAAAAATGGAGAAATTAAGAGAGAGAAAGAAAGATTAGGTTAAGAAAGAATCTAAAAGAGAGATAGAAAAGAAAAGTGATATAAAATTTAACTTTGTTCATTTTCATAAAATCTCTAACCTGAAGAAATGAGACTCCACATTTAAAATAGTTTATTTCCAGTTCCAGAATAATAGTGACAATAATTAACAGTTATCAATGAAACTTACACCTGAAATGTCAAAATGTAATTTCCTGTGATGAGTTAGTTGCTCCACTATTTAAATAGAGCAAGTTCATATCATTCAATGTACTTAAATGATAAGACACCCAACTGTTAGATACTAGCAGTTAAGTACACACCTTTCCTCTCCTGAATATGCCATACTATTTATGCATAAATAGTATTATAGCCATAGCCCTATTGTTTCTTTGAGAACAAAATCAGGCCCACTGAAGGCCCTCTTCAGCTCTATATGATTCTATGAATGCAAGTTTTAGGGTAACAATGTAACTTGGGGTGATAATTTAACAATTGGAACCGCAAAATAACTTGAGTGATCAAGTAACTTGGGCACAGCAGCATAACTCAGAAACATAGAAAAGTTATGTCACAAAATTATAGAATTCATACAGTGCAGAAGGAGGCCATCCAGCCAATCGACTTGGCACTGACTCTCCGACAGAGCATCTTACTCAGGCCCCTCACCATATCCCCATTTACTCCACTAATCTCCCTAACTTTAAGAAGGGTAGCAAGGATAACCTGGGTAATTATAGGCCAGTGAGCTTGACATCTGTGGCAGGGAAATTGTTTGAGAAGATTCTTAGAGATAGGATCTATACACATATAGAACTGAATAGCCTCATTAGCAATAGACAACATGGTTTTGTACGAGAGAGGTCATGCCTCACAAATTTGGTTGAGTTTTTTGAGGTGGTGACAAAAATGATTGACGAGGGAAGGGCCGTGGATGTCATCTACATGGATTTTAGTAAAGCATTTGACAAAGTCCCGCATGGTAGGCTGGTGCAAAAGGTTAAATCTCACGGGATCAAAGGTGGACTAGCTAGATGGGTACAGAACTGGCTTAGCCATAAAAGACAGAGGGTAGCAGTGAAGGGGTCTTTTTCTGATTGGAGGTCTGTGATTAGTGGTGTTCCACAGAGCTCTGTACTGGAACCTCTGCTGTTTGTGATATATATAAATGATTTGGAAGAACATATAGCTAGTCTCATTAGTAAGTCTGCGGATGACACAAAGATTGCTGGAGGTGATGAACATTGTCAGAGAATACATCAGCATATAGATAGGCTGGAAAGTTGGGCAGAGAAACAGCAGATGGAATTTAATCCAGATAAATGCGAAGTGATGCATTTTGGTAAATCTAATGTGGGGGTAGCTACACAATAAATGATAGAACCATCAGGAGTATAGACACACAGAGGGATCTGGGTGTGCAAGTCCAAGATCCTTAAAAGTAGCAACACAGGTGGAAAAAGTGGTGAAGAAGGCATATGGCATGCTTGCCTTTATTGGACAGGGCATAGAACATGAAAGTTGGCATATGATGTTGCAGTTATATAGAACATTGGTTAGGCCACATCTGGAATACTGCATCCAGTTCTGGTCACCACACTACCAGAAGGACGTTGAGGCTTTAGAGTGCAGAAAAGGTTTATCAGGATGCTGCCTGGTATGGAGGATATTAGTTATGAGGTGAGATTAAGTAAACTAGGGTTGTTCTCCCTGGAAAGACAGACATTGAGGGGCGACCTAATAGAAGTTTATAAAATTATGAAGGGCAGAGATAGGGTGAACAGTTGGAAGCTTTTTCCCCAGGTCAGAAATGACAAATACAAGGGGTCACAAGTTCAAGGTAAGGGGGGCAGGTTCAATATGGATATGTGGGGAACGTATTTTATACAGAGGGTGGTGGGGGCCTGGAATGCACTACCAAGCAAAGTGGTTGAGGCAGACACACTAGGATCATTTAAGACTTATCTAGGTAACCACATGAACAGACTGCAAATAGAGGGATACAATGGATGGTCTAGTTAGGAACACATGATCAGTGCAGGCTTGGAGGGCTGAAGGGCTTTTCCTGTGCTGTATTATTCTTTGTTCTTTATACATCATGGAACATAAAGCAACAATTTAGCATGGCCAATCACCTAACTTGCATATCTTTGGACTGTGGGAGGAAACCAGAGCACCTAGAGGAAAACCACACAGACATGGAGAACATGCAAGAATCCACTGGACCATACCAGCTGGAATTGAAAGGACCAGGCTAATCACACTTCCTAGGTCTTGGTTGCTAACTTTGTAGGTTACGAGACCTCACATGTATATCCACATTTATGCAATACAAGGGTTTCTTCCTCTACCACCTTTTAGACTGTGAGCTCCAGACACTTACCATCCTCTACATATAAAAAAAAAATCACTCCTCTAAAGCTTCCACTAATTATTTTAAATATATATCTCTTGGTTATTAAAAACTTTGCCAGGAAAATAAATCATTCCTAGTGTAATAACTCCACAGAAGCAAAAGTCCCATCACCAAGTTACTTTATTTACACCATACATCTGTACACAGCCAACTCTCCAGTAGGTTCCTGCTGAACACAGGCTGGGAGCCTAGCACACCTGCTTTAAATAGGGAGAACAAGGCTCCCTGATTTAACCATCAATTAAGACTCATTAGGTAGTTCACACTCTAGCAAGACAACCTCATTAGCCTGGCTGAAGTTATTACACTCCTCCCCCCCAGAGTCCAAGGAATCCACTCGGTTTGCTTCCATCAGAGGTCTTTTCCTCTCCTTGAGCTTTCCTCCAATTTGACCTCTGATGTTGGTGGTGTGTAACAGTTGGGCATCCATCCCTTCCATCATGAATGCCTGGCTCCTTGTCCACTTCCAGTAGTAGGGGAATCACTGCAGCTTCTTTCACTGTGTCCAATCCAGACTCTGAGGTCCCCATCAAGAGTGCAGGGGAGGCATTACTGGCATTTCAAGGGGGATTCTGCTCAACCCTAGAGCTGCAGGGCAGACTCAGTTCTAGAATGGGTGGAGAGCTTGAGGCCCAGATCTGGTCCAGGTGTTTCCTTACCACTGCCTCACCTAAGCATACTTGGTAGGATACCAATCCAGTCCTGGACTCAACTGTTCTGGCTACCCAGGCAAGTCCATTTGCAAAATTCCTGATCCAAACTCTCTCCCTCGCTTCAAAGTGCCTCTCTCAGCAAGTGTTGTTATGGCCCCTACATTGGACTTCCTAGTGTCTTCCCACCTTTCCTCCCAGATTGGCAACAACAGGCTCAGCCTGGTGCAGGGCCATTGGCCCATCAGTAACTCTGCTGGCACAGTTCCCATGTTGAAGCATGGAGTGGTCCTATAGTCAAATAACTATCTCGAGAGTTTCATTTCTAATGAGGACACTAGCTGTTTTTTCAATCCTGCCTTTAACATCTCAACTGCTCTGTCTGCTAGCCCATTTGACACCGGGTGATAAGGTGCTGTCTTGATGTGCCGGATCCCATCCTTGTCACCACTGTAATAACTCCACAGAGGCAAAAGTCCCATCACCAAGTTACTTTGTTTACATCATACATCTGTACACAGCCAACTTTCCAGTTGTCCCCAGCTGGGAGTCTGGCATTCCTGCTTTAAATAGGGAGCATGAGACTCCCTGATTTAACCATCAATTAACACTCATCAGTTATTTCTTTTCAAATACCAACCAAATAAACTAACCCAAATTAACTGAGGGACAAATTAAAAGGGGCAGCTCCCCAAAAGGAGGGGAAACCACCCAAACCAAAAATCAAAGTAGAAAGGAAGCTTAAAATATCAAATTAAAATGTGATTGTTGGGATCTATAATATGCTCCAGTCCATGCGGTGCCTAGCGGGTGCGGAAGGCATCAACTGCACCAGTGGACACTGCGTGCTTCCTCTCTAGGGACATCTAGCTGCGGCTATAGCCGTGGTAGAGGGGCAGCCAATCAGGATGGATGACCCTGTCGATCGCCTGCTGCCTGAACCTATTGACAGCTCACCTCGCTAGGCCCACGAGCAGGTTCACAAGGAGGTCCTCCAAAGACTCATTAGATAGTTCATACTCTAGCAAGCCAACCTCATTAGCCTGGCTGAAGTCATCACACCTATCCACTCTATTTAGACTCCTCATAATTTTATGCACATCAGTTAAATCTCCTTTCACCCTCCTCTGATCCATAGAAAACAACCTAGCATATCCAATCATTCTTTGTAGTATTACGATTGCCGTTGATGTCAATAACATTTAAAAATAAACTATAATTCCCCGTGGCCAATTGAAAGGAATTGCAAAGCAAGACTATTTTAAAACTTTTACACAAACAAAAAGTAATATTAACTAAACACTATTTCAGTTAGTGTTACAATTTACTGTAAGCTATAGAAAAGATCTCACATCTGACATTTAAAACAACTGAAAATTTTCCACCGTGGTTATACATTTCCTTAACCTTTAAATGGACACTTCATTCTCCAGAAACTAGTTAAAAAAGATTATTAGCTCCCCAAGACTTCCTTGTTTTCTTTTCCTTTCCTAGCTGGATAACTTCTAATCCCCGAACTGGCTTTCACTGTGTGGATTGCCCTGAAGATGTTTCCCTCTAGCCAAAGATAGGTAAATCTTCCAATTTTGTTAAAACCCTCATGACTTTGTTTCTTCAATTTGAGTATCAGCTCCCACCTGCAATCTTGCAAGGTGAACCTTAGTGATTTGCTGTCTCTATCTCACTCATCTCCCTCGGATTCTGTCAGACTGACTCTTTCTGTGAAGTTCAAGAATATTTTAAAGAATTCCTGGAATGTGATCCTACAATAACTTCCTATGAAATCTTCTGCTTCCAAAAGCCCACATTCCTGGTATTGTGTATCACATTGGCTTTGTATCCAGATCAATGTGCAATTTAGCTCTCTTCTGGACTTCCACCTCTATTCTATCTTGGAATTGAATGGACAGTTTAAGGCAACTGTTTTTAAAAAATCACAGAGGGAGTTTTCTCATCCTGCCCATCACAAGAATTGTTGTGGGTGGGGAGCGGTCCACACAAAGATAAGCTGACCTCGGGTGGGATCCTCTGGGTTTGGGGTGAGCACGACGAGAGAATCCCACCCCACATTCCTAAAACCTCTCTGAGATTCTGAAATTAACAGTCCATTCACTATCAGCACCGATGCTTTGGTCATTGTTTATAGATATGAACACCTTCTTCCCAGTAAAACAATTTGGGTTCCCCCTTTAATCTTTAACACCTTAGCCTTTAGATTCAACTTTCCACTTGCCCTGGGATCCAATGAGCTCCTAATTTATTAACCAGTCCACCATGTGGGGTCTCAACAAAATCCAAAAAATGTAATTGACCTTCCATTTTAGTTTCTCAAAAAATTAAATTAAACAGGTTTCAATGTTTCTCTCACACAAGGAGCCAGTGAACAAATTTTGGAAAGATAAGGTTTGGCACAACGTCATACATGAATTTTTTTAAAAAGCTGATCTATGAAAAGAACCAACTTGCTGGGCAAAATAAAACGTCAACTCAATGAGTTGATAATTTTAAAAAATGAGTGTTGAATAAAGATGACAAGTAGAGTGTGAGAGGGTGAGTGTGTGTCTGTGTCATCTCATTGCCAGTCTCAGGGTGCTCACTCAGTGACTGTTGTAATATAGGAAACATTGCAGGTAATTTGCACTCAGCAAAATGATAATTAACTAATCTGTTTTTTGTAATGTCTATTGAGAGATAAACGTTGGTCAAGACACTGGTGATAACTCTGCTGTAAAATAGTGCCATGGGATTTTTACATCCAGCCTAGCAAGCTGACAGGGCCTTGTTTTAACATTTAACCTGGAAGACAATGAGTGGAATTTTCTCAGAAAAATTCTAAGTGTCAAACTTTTTAAAGATGTTCAGGTGTTAAGATCTGGAGAGAAAACTGGCTAGTTGAGCTGGAGAGTTACACACCAGTTTTCTCACCAAAACTGACACTCTGAGATTACACCTGTTGGGGGTAATCTTGAGCCCACAGTCTCCATTCGTGAGACTGTCAGCAGGACTCAAGATCCGCAGAAACCCAAAAATCACAATTCTTGCCGGTGAGATTGTGACCTTGGATTTTCGTCACCCCTTGCTGACGGCATAATCAGTTTCATACCCATAATTGGCGAGAACCTAATTTGCATTCATTTTAATAAATATGAATTTAATTACAGAATCCCCCACCCTTGCCAGATCTTTCAACTCACTAGATTTTTGTACCTCGCCGACTTGGTCAGCCACCCAGATGTGTTGAGGCAATCCCCCAGCGGGGCAAATGTTATCAGGGCCCCCAGGGGGGAAGGACATGGCTTTGTAGTGCCCTGGCACTGATTGGGACTGTCAACCTCAACCTGGCAGTGCCAACTGCGCTAGGGGGCTGTGCCAGGGGCAGGCCCAAAGGAGGGCCTCACGTGCTGGGACTCATATACTTGTGGTGGGGGAAAGGAGTGTACACTGCAAATAATGGGGATGCTGGCAATGATCGGAGGGGAAAGGGGGTACGACTCTGGCGATGATCGGCGGGAAGGGATTCGATGCCAGTGATGATTGAGGGGGAGGGGGGAAAGGGGCCGATACCAGTAATGATCGGGGGAGATGGGCTGATACTGGCAATGACTGGGGGGGCAGGGGGTCAATGCCAGTGATGACCGGGGGGAGGGGAGAAGGGAGCCGATGCCAGTGATGATTGGGGAGAGCAGGGATTGTGGGGGTTAAGGGCACCAATGTCAGCAATGATCAGGAGAAGGAGGCCGATGTCAGGAATGACCGGCTGGGTGGGAGGAGAGAATTATATTTTTTCAGTCCACTTTTTTTTTGACAATAACAAGATCTGGAGAGAAAACTGGCCAGTGGAGCTGGAAAGTCCCACACCAGATTTCTCACCAGAACTAACATTCTTCCAAATTCTCTAAGATACTGTCCCCTGAATAATAATTTTGCATCTGCCTGCGCAGTAGAAGACAGTAAAGGCATCCAATAATCATAAGAAATCACAGGGTCAAAGGCTGAAGAACTTTAAACAATCATTATTGCTGCAGAAAAAAAATGCCAGTCAAACAAAGGTTAACAAGTTCCCTGGATCTGATTGCCTGCATTTTAGGGACTTAAAAGAAGTGGTTGCAGACAAAATGAATGCGTGCATTATAATGTTCCAAACTTCTCTTGATTGTGGCAAAGTCCCAGTGGATTAGAAAACCACAGATGTAAAAAAGGAAGAAGACAGAAAGCAATTAGCCTAACTGTTGTTGCGAAAATGCTAGAATTCTTTTTAAGGAAGTAATAGCAAGATACTTATAAAATCATAATACAGCAGAGCCAATGGTTTTATCAAAGAAAAATTCTTTCAGCATGTAACAAGTAGAGTGGATAAAGGAGTACCAGTAAAAGTAGCATCTTCAGATTTCCAAAATTCATTCAATAAGGTGCCACACAAGGTAAAAACTCATGATGTTAGGCGTAACATATTCGCATGGCTGGAGGATTAGCTAAGGAATAGGAAACAGAGAGTCAGGACAAATGGATCATTTTCAGGTCATCAAACTGTAACAAGTGCTACGATGACACTGCAGGCTCATAGCACCATGTATTGGGTTTGATTGAGGGCTTGGGTAACTGTGTGGAGTTTGCACATTCTCCCCATATTTGCATGGGTTTCCTCTGTGTGTTCCAATTTCTTCCTACAGTCCAAAGATGTGCAGGTTTGATTGATTTGCCATTCTAAGTTGCCTTAGTGTCCCCAAGATGTGTAGTTAGGGAGATTAGCAATGGTAAATGTGAGAGGTTGTGGGAATAAGGTGGGGGAATAGGGCTTGGGTAAGATATTCTATCAGAAAGTCGGTGCAGACTCCATAGGGCGAATGGCTTTCCTTTGCATTGTAGGGATTCTATGATTCTATGAGTGGAGTGCCACAGGGATCAGTGCTGAGGCTTTAAGTATTTACAATCTACAACAATGACCTAGATGGAGACACTGGGTGTAGACAGATTTGCTGATGATACAATAGATGGGAAGCCAAGTTGTAAGGAGGACAAAGAGTTGCAAAACTATATAAATAGGTTAAGTCATGGGCCAAATTTGGGAAACTGAGAGATTACCTGAACATAGAACATAGAAAACCACAGCACAAACAGGCCCTTCGGCCCACAAGTTGCGCTGATCATATCCATACTTGCTGGGCCTACCTATAACCCTCAATCCCATTAAATCCCATGTAGTCATCCAGAAGTCTCTTAAAAGACCCCAACGAGTTCGCCTCCACCACCACCGACGGCAGCTGATTCCACTCACCCACCACCCTCTGAGTAAAAAACTTACCCCTGACATCTCCTCTGTACCTACTCCCCACCACCTAAAACCTGTGTCCTCTCATAGCGACCATTTCAGCCCTGGGAAATAGCCTCTGAGAATCCACCTGATCTCTACCTCTCAACATCTTATAAACCTCTATCAGGTCATCTCTCATCCTTCGTCTCTCCAGGGAGAAAAGACCAAGCTCCCTCAACCTATCCTCATCAGGCATGCCACCCAATCCAGGCAACATCCTTGTAAATCTCCACTGCACCCTTTCAATAGCTTCCACATCCTTCCTGTAATGAGGCGACCAGAACTGCGCACAGTACTGCAAGTGGGGTCTGACTAGGGTCTTATAAAGCTGCAGCATTATCGACCAACTCCTAAACTCAATTCCTCGATTAATGAAGGCTAGCACACCATACTCCTTGACCACATTCTTCACCTGCAAGGCCGATTTAAGAGTCCTATGGACCCAGACCCAAGGTCCTTCTGATCATCTGCACTGCTAAGAGTCTTACCTTTGATATTATACTCCTTCATCCCATTGGGCCTGCCAAAATGGACCACTACACATTTATCCGGGTGATAGATAACCTGCTTGATAGAAAGAACAAAAAAGCAAAATATTATTTAAATGGAGAGAGGCTACTGGGTGCTATGGTACAGAGAGAGCTGGGTATCCTGGTATACGAAACACACAAAGTTGGCATGGAGGAATAACAAGTAATTAGGAAGGCAAATGAAATGTTGCCCTTTACTGCAAGGTGATGGAGTGTTAAAGAAGGAAAGTCTTGCTACACCTACAGTACATTGATGAGACCACACCTTGTACTGCTTACAACCCTCTCCCCAGGATCAGGAGATCACTGCAATCTTCAAATGTCACAACACATATAAATATTTTTAGCTCCATTCTCAGCATGACAGAAATAGACGGACTGTGATTGCTGGAAGAAATTCAGCATTCATCTATCAATCGGAATAATTAAGGACACATGCGGATGAGGTTCAGTCAGAAATGCTGGTAGGAAGAGGTTTGACCTGAGGCTGTGAATGATTCTGTAGGATTTCCCAATCTTGATGCTGAAATAACTAGGATTGATGAGTTGAGAAAACAAGTTGGCAAGGAGGAATTTGAAGACCTGACCACAGATAGAAGTGGTGGAGTTCTTTCAGTCTCATCGAATGCAACTGTCCACACAAGAATTGAACGTAACTGATGAAATCAAGTGACCGTAAAGAGGAAGAGGGTGAGCAGACTAAAAAGATTCAATGTATCCTTTTCGACGATGGCAGACCTGGTAAGATAGCTGAAAAATTGGGAAAAAAAAGTAACAGACTATGACATGAAGATGGAAAGCAGCATTGTTTTTTGTAGAGTGATTGACAATGCTTATTGTTACTTACTGAGAACTTTACAGGATTGAAAAGCAAATGGCAAAACAAGTTGCTTTGGGATAGAATTTTTCTACTTTTTGGCAGAGTAGCACAGCAGAAGGCAAAGCCATTAAATCCAACAATGACTTTCTCTGCCATATTGTCAGAAAAATGGTTGAAAAGAAGTTGAGGGTGTGGACCCCATAACATAACATTGATGGCAGAGTCTACCCTGCCAGCAACATAACCTTTTAAAGATCACAACATTGTTTTTAAAGGGTGCCCTGATATCAAAAGTTAAACATAGAACCCCTAGCCCTGAACACCATCCTTTGAACACCCCACACCAACAACAACACCCCCTCCCCATGCAACAACATCCTAACACAGCTGGCCCCTACTCATGGAATACCCCACCACCGCCACACAACCACCCCCCCCCCCCCATGCAACAACACTCTAATACAGATCACCTCTAACCACGGAATACCTCATCACCTCCACACAACAGCCCCCAGCACCCCTCCCCCCCATGCAACAACACCATAACATAGATCACCCTGCCCACCGAATAGCACTTCACGCAACACCCCTCCCCCTGCCTTAGAATACACCCCCAGTACTACCCTCCCGCTTTCCCCGGGTGTGACCCTCTCCCTCCTAAGCGACTACTCACGTTAACTCCTCTGGTGAGTTTTGCTTACCAGGTGCTTACCACCTGTCATGACTCAAGCTGATATGAATGGATTATGTAATGAAGAGGAGTATCAGACACAAGCAAACGCAAATATATTTTAATGGGGATCCTGAAGCAGAAGATCGGGATTCCTGTTATGTCATAGGTGGCGACGGGGACAATCGCAGCGGAAAATCCTGCTGGTGTAAATCAAATTTTCGGCTTCTTTGGGGGGCTTTTCTCCCGCCGCCAATTCCGCCCGTCGACCCCTTCCCCCCCCCCCCCGCCCCCACAAAAAAAAATTCGGCGAACCATCTGAAATTTACTCTAGGTGCTAGATAGCCAAGAAGCTCGTTTTCCGATTCTCACGAGGTTTTTCGTCCACTTTACCGTTTATGCTCACGGAGAATGGGAGCGAAAACCTGACTTTTAAATCCACTGGCACATCAACATCCACATTATCCCCCTCAGCCGCTCCCTTCACCTTCAAGTAACCCCCCAGCAACTTTTCTTCCAAGCCCATTACATTCTGCTGCCAAAGCTTATAATAAGGATAATTGTGACTAATACATACTTGTTATTTTGTTAAAAAGCAGAACAGCTTTATATTTATGAAAAAAACGTTATTATTGTCTTTTATTCCCGATACATATCAATTTTTTGAATGGTGGGCGCCTAATTGACTCCCATTATAAAATATGTTCATGTTTGCCGTTTGCCTTTAGTGAGGTTTTCCAAGAACGCAACAATGGGATTTTATTGGAGTGCAGGCCTCTGCTTATTGCTATTCCCTATATCTCCAAACTCATTTTTGATAGGAAGATATCTGTAAGATCTCACTTCTTGTATTGATTGTGTTACTTAATTCAGTTTGCTCCACTTTCCACTTTGCTGTAAAATCAACATATTCATAACACACTCATAAGTTGCATGGTCTCTCCAAGTTATACTAAGACTCCCCCAAGTTACATTTTTAACTTCACAAGTTACATTTTCAACACAAACTACATTAGTTTCCCCCCATCCCCCACTCCCCCAAGCACTGCTGCCTCACACTGCCAGGGAACCAGTTATATTCCAGCTTTGGGTCACTGTCTGTGTGGAGTTTGCACATTCTCCCCTTGTCTGCATGGGTTTCCTACAGGTGCTCCGGTTTCCTCCCACAGTCCAAAGATGTGCAGGTTAGATTGATTGGCCATGTTAAATTGCCCCTTAGTGTCAGGGGAGGACTAGAAAGGTAAATACATGGGATTACAGGAATAGGATCTGGGTGAGACTGTTGTCGATGCAGGCTCAATGGGCCGAAAGGCCTCCTTCTGCATTGTAGGGATTCTGTGATTCTATAAGTTTCTCTGGAGAGAAACATGCAGATTTTCTTACCAGAAACAACACTCTGCCGTTTTTTGGTAAGATTACCACCAATGACTGGGACGGTTATTGATTCAGGTTCTCCATCCACACATTAACAACTTCCCGTTGCTTCCAAGCATAGATCTCTCCTACTTACCTGGCAGTTAATCTGGTAGTACAGCTACCAGAGACATTTGACATTGGCCCTTATTTTATCTTGAGACTACCTAATGTACCTAATTGTAGATTCATTAGCACTGTATCCTCTGGCCTGTGTGGCCACATTTGCACTGTTTTTCAGCCTTGCTCATGTTCTGCCAAATGTCATCACATTCCCTGGACATTTCTCGCTGACTCAGATTCATTTACTTTTCAATAATGGTGATTCCAAGTCAGACACAAATGAAATGCTAACAATTATGAGCACCCACATGTAAACATTCCAGTAAGAAACAGGGCAGGGGACACACGTGCAGTGCAATGTCAACTTTCCAGTCCACGAAATACAACATGGATATCTTTCATATCTTTTGTTATTCATTTAGGATGTTTTAAATTTTAAATCATTTTCTCCAACTTTTGACATTGGTACAAAACAACAACTATCTGTCCATTTCCCACAGGATTGCTGTAAAAATCCAACTAGCTTCTATTTATTTTGTTTGAAAATGGTGGATATGCAAAAATTGGACCTACTATTGATAAAATGTTGCATATTAATGGATTGGATTCTCTGGTCTCGTCCACGGTGCAACTCATTACAAGCAAGAATGGAAAATTTGGCGTTCCAGTCAAAACTCCATTCACTTTCAGTGGTACTGGAAAATGCAACCATGAACGAGGATGGAAAATTTGAGCCAATGTTGTGTACAGATAAGCAAGTTGACAAATGGCGAAGATAGGAATGGCAGGAGTTGACAATGATAATCTGGTGTCAAAATTTCCATTCCTAACGTGCCAGCTGTGGAATTTGTATTCAGCTTAATGAACAAATCTGGTACAAATAACAATCATTTGTCCATTTTCCACAGGATTGCTGTAAAACCCCAACTGGCTCACTATGGAAGGCAATCTGCAGTGTTTATTCATTCTGACTTACATGTGGCTCACAGACCCACAACAGTGTTTAATCCATCACATCTCCATCCCTCTTCAGTTTTGTGGAAGGGTCATACAGACTGGAACCGAAAGAGAAAATGCTGGAAAATCTCAGCAAGTCTGGCAGCGTCTGTAAGGAGAGAAAATAATTAAGTTAAAGTTTATTTATTAGTGTCACAAGTAAGGCTTATACTAACACTGCAATGAAGTTACTGTGAAATTCCCCTAGTCGCCATGCTCCAACATCTGTTTAGGTTAATGCACCTAACCCTCACATCTTTTAGACTGTGGGAGGAAACCTGATGGGCTTTGGGACTTGGTGCTTCCTTAACATTGCCAGCAAGGAGGGGATCCTGTCCTTCTCGGTGCTCTACGCCACTCTGATGGCCATCCTGGTCTTCACTGTGATGCTGTGCAATGGTTCTGTCGCCCTGAACTTGGCCAGAATGTACCGGAGGCAGAGGAAACCCACTCAGACACAGGGGGACCATGTAAACTCTACACAGACAGTGACCCAAGCCAGGAATCAATCCCAGGTCCCTGGCACTGTGAGGCAGCATTGCTAACCACTGTGCCACCCGTTGAAGAACTGACGTAATGAGTCCAGATGACCCTTTGTCAAAGCATCTGACACAGCTTTGACAAAGAGTCATCTAGACTCGAAACGTCAGCTCTTTTCTCTCCTTATCTCTGCTGCCAAACCTGCTGAGATTTTCCAGCATTTTCTCTTTTGGTTTCAGATTCCAGCTTCGGGGTTAGGTTGATTGGCCATGCTAAAATTGTCCCTTAGTGTCCTGAGGTGAGTAGGTTAGAGGGATTAGCGGGTAAATGTGTAGGGACATGGGGGTAGAGCCTGGGTGGTATTGTGGTCGGTGCAGGTTCGATGGACCAAATGGTCTCTTTCTGCATGTAGGATTTCTGTGATGATTTCTATGATGATCTGCAATAATTTGCTTTTACCCTGTCATACAGACTGGAAACGTCACTCTGGTTTCTCTCGCCACAGATGCTGACCGACCTGCTGAGTTTACCCAGCGTTTTCTGCTTTCATTCCACAACAAAGTGGCGTAGCTTTCTACGTATCCTCTGAATTAAACCAGCAAGCAATTAGCAAAAGGGGCCACACCCACATCCCGTAAATGAACTGAAACCCGAAACTCCGAGGCGCTTTATCTGATAGCTCGGAGCAGGACAGGACATCATAGGACTGAGTGCTGCGCGTTGCTCCGTTCACTCCAGTGTGCCAACAGTAACTGGCAAGAGTGTTCTCCCCATCCAGGGGAACGGATCCCGGGAGACTCAGATTCCTCCGCAGACACCAACATCTTGTCACTTAATCACAGTGTGTGCTGGCTCTGCCTGGCGGAATTGACGTGCGGCTGAGCGCCGAGTCAATATATAAAAGGTTGGGGCGGCGGAGCGTAGTTGGATGCAACCAGGGAGATTGGAACCGGCAAAGTGCCGAAACGTCGCAGCGAAAGCTCTCCTCACTGCTGCCCGGATCAGTTCGTGTTTTAAATAGCTTACCTGGGGCATTTCCTAATTTCTGCCCAGCTAAATAAGACAGGGTTAAGAGGATGACATCTTGTGAAAACCTGACCTATGTCCATCAGAATGGCAGCGTGCTGATCAGCACCTTACTCTTCACCGCTGGGCTGCTCGGTAACTTCATCGCCCTGTTCATTCTGGGCAAACACAAGCAGCACACCAAGCACCCATCTGTCTTTTACGTTTTAGTCACCGGACTGGTGCTGACTGATCTCTTCGGGAAATGCCTCATCAGCCCAGTCGTCTTCGTATCTTATGCCTCCAACCGCAGCCTGACGGCCCTGGCGGAAAACAACACCCTGTGTGACTGCTTCTCCTTCTCCATGACCTTCTTCGGTTTAGCCTCGATGTGTATCCTGCTCGCCATGGGCCTGGAGTGCTGGCTATCAATCAGCCACCCTTTCTTTTATCAGGAACACTTCACCAAGCGCCGGGTGGTCCTGCTCTTCCCCGCCGTTTACACTTGCTGCCTCTTGTTCTGCTCCATGCCCCTGATGGGCTTTGGGAGGAACAAGCAGTACTGCCCGGGGACTTGGTGCTTCCTTGACATGGCAAGCGAGGAGGGGATCCTGTCCTTCTCGGTGCTCTACGCCACTCTGATGGCCATTCTGGTCTTCGCTGTGATGCTGTGCAATGGTTCTGTCGCCCTGAACTTGGCCAGAATGTACCGGAGGCAGAGGCGGATGAGCAGCATGAACCCCAGTGTGGGAGCCCGCACCCGCAAGCGCTTCACTCACTTAACAGAGGTGGAACATCTCATCCTGCTGATTCTAATGAGTATTCTCTTCCTGATTTGTTCCCTGCCTCTCACAGTAAGTTCTCTTTTTCTTTTTTGGGGGGTCCAGTTTGTCTGTTGTGTTTTTAGGTAAAAACAAGAAAGCTTCCTGCCTGCTACTGCTTTGGGTCTAGCTAATCATTGCCCAACGCGCGGTCAGCTCGCTTGTCCCACATCAGACTCTGAAATATACATTTTGGAAATGCAGTGAGTTTGGCGAAGCACAATTTCAAACTGTTGAGACGTGCAGAAACTTGGAAACAGTGAGGATGACAGTAAGAGACTTCAGAAGAAGGCCCAGCTACATTTTCACAGAGGGGTAGAATGACGGCGAGAAATGTATGAACCCAATGGTGAAATTTTAAGGTAACTGCAAGAAAAGGGAGATCTGGATCTCTTATTTCGTTTCGAGTCCGTACCGACACATCTTTGAAGCAAATTCTTTTTTAAAAAGGTGTAAGGGGATCCTTGGTGTTCTAATAGATGCAGTTTACAAAAGCGAGTTATGTTAAACCTTTATAAAACTCTGGGTAAAATCCCAGATGGAATATTGTGGGCAGTTACGGGCATCGTGCTTTTAGAAAGATGCCAAGACTTTGGAGCAGGTAAGGAGCGGATTTAATAGGATAGTACCAGGGATTAAATATCCCAGTTAACGTGGAAAGACTAAAGACCAGAATCTAGGCGGCGAGGCTCGCAGAACGGCATTCTCCGTTGGCCTCGGGCGGGCAGGCAATTAAATTCCGACACATATGGATTATCTATCTTCCTTAAAGCAGGGTAGGTTAAGGGGAAAGCAAAAAAAGCAAAATTCTGAGGATGCTGGAATTTGAAACAAGAACATTAGTATTAGTAGTGCGTGCTAATATGTCGCATTGCCCTGTCGATTGGTCAATGTATTTATTGGTTTAAAGCAAAGTATGGCAAATGTTGACAGTCTGAAACAAAAACGGAAATGGTAGCTCCATCGAATCACTAAGTTACCAGCCTCCCATCCTAAAACAGGATGTGATATTCCTCTCCAACCTGGTAAGGTGATCAAAAACAAGCTCCGAGAGGTTACGATGGCCATGAGATACCTCGGATACGTAGCAATATTAACCACAGCCACAAATCCACCCAGTGCATTATTAGCGTGAATCCATAAGCATCATTTAGCCTAAACATCTCTGGATAAAACAAAACTGTCGATACTTAATCTATTCTGATGCCTGCCTCGCTTATAGGCATTATAACTATCAGAAACATAAGTAAGCCACTTGTGAAGTGCAGGTCAGACTTTCAAACCTAATGGTACGAATCTTATAATTATTCAAAATAGTCTACCCAACAAATGCATTGAATGCAAGCTTTATCTGTCTAATGGAGGGGTTTAAGCTAGTGGCATTCCTTTGAACATTTCCTATGTTACCCACCATGAGGACACAGCGTCCAATTTTTGTTCAGCGCTATAGTTATTTTAGATTGATACTAGCTGTCCTAGCTGTGCATATTCATACTTCACTGCTTATCAGTAGCCTGGCGGCACTGATTGTGCGCTTTCAGAAACGAATGTGTTGTAAACGTGGATCCCTTTCTTACTCAGAGTAGAAACGATGGACAAGGAACTTACAAGTCTATTGTCTAACATTTGTTATGGAAGAGTTACTGGAATTTTTTAGGGATAGTTTGGCTGAAAATTTGGATAAATATGAATTGAGCAGAGAGAGACGCAGCATGGATCTGTAAACGGTAGATACGTATAATGAAGCTGATGCAATTGTTTAATGAAGTAACACACATGATAGATAAGAGAGCGATCAAGGAGTACCTCTGGACGTTATTTATATGAATTGCCAACAGACATTTGACAAGGTTCCACGTAACAGTCAGTTAACAATATTAAGAGCACATTGAACATGAGGAAACATTTTTAGCTTGAATAGGGAATTGGCTGGGAATCAGGAGAATGGGTATGTACTCAAACTGATGTTCCCTAAGAATCTGAAATACCAGCTGTTCGCCATGTTTATAAATACTTTGAAGGAATAGACAACTGTACATCCAAGCTTGCTGAAGATATCAAGTTACATTGGAGAATATATTAGAAAGAAGTGGTGTAGAAGGAGCTGAACACAGACGCTATCTCAAGTACTGCAATCACTTTGAGGTATAGCATCTCAGGAAAGGTGCTTAAAGGTTAAATTATGGGGACAGGTTGCATAAACTAAGATTGTAATCATTTGAATTTTGAAGATTAAAGAGTTATCAAATTGTGCTGTTTAAGATGATTATAGGAATTGATGAGATAATTTTTTTTTGGTAAGGTACTCCAGAACACTGGAGCATGAGCTTAAAATTAGTGCTAGATCATTCAGGGGTGAAGCTAGAAAAGACTCCTCATGCAGAGTAGTGAAAATCTGGAACACTCTTCCTCCCCCCCCCAAAAAATCTGGATCAATTAAATCATTTCAATCCTGAGTTTGATAGCATTCTATTAGACAAGTGTATTAAAAGTTATGCAAAGTAGGTAATTAGATAGAGTGAAGAAATAGGTTAACCATGATTTGACTGAATGATGCAACAGGCACAAGGAGCTGAATAGCCTACCCTTGTTCTTATGTTTGTATATTCATGTTAATCCCATATCAAGTATGATATATGATATATACCACGATATATTGACACTCCCATGTTTTTTTTATATTCAGTCGTGGGACATGGGCATTGTTGGATGGCCAGCTTTTATCACCCATCCCTAGTTGCCCTTGAGAGGGTGGTGATGAGCTGCCTTTTTGAAACACTGTGGTCCAAGGCTGTGAGTTGACCCACAAAGCTGTTAGGAAGGGAATTCCAGGATTTTGATCCAGCAGCTGTGAAGGAATGGTGATATATTCCCAGGTCAAGATCGTCATGGTTTGGAGGGGAACTTGCAGGTGCTGGTGTTCCCATGTATCTGCCCTTCTCCTTCCAGGTGGAAGTGGTCATGGATTTGGAAGGTGCTATCTAAGGATCATTGGTGAGTTACTGCAGTGCATCTTGTTGATAATACACACTGCTGCTACTGAGCGCCGGTGGTGGAGGGAGTGGATGTTTGTGAATGTGGTGCCAATCAAACGGCTGCTTTGTCCTGGATGGTGTCAAGCTTCCTGAGTGTTGTTGGAGCTGCACCCATCCAGGCAAATGGGAAGTATTCCCTCACACTTGTGCCTTGTAGATGGTGGGCAGGCTTTGGGGAGTCAGGAGACAGCATTCCAAGCCTCTGACTGCTCCTGTAGCGACTGTGTTTATGTGGCAAGACCAGTTGAGTTTCTGGTTAATGGTAACCCCAAGGATGTTGAGTATGGGGCATTCAGCGATGGTAACACCACTGAATGTCAAGGAATAGTGGTTAGATTGTCTCTTATTAGTATGGTCATTGCCTGGCATTTGCGTGGCGCGAATGTTACTTGTCAGGCCAAGCCTGAATATTGTGCATTTGAACATAGACTGCTTCAGTGATTGACGATGCTGCATTTATATATATTTTTAAAAATCTGGCTGATATTGACCTATTTGTTTTAGAAAACAAATCTGAGAAGAAATTGACATTCCTATTAGTTATCAGCATCAGAATGATTTTAGAAACCTAATTATAACACCAAACCTGAAAGCTGAGACTGCGAGACGGTATATAGTTTTCTGGGTTACTCAGCTGGCTAAAGCTTTGAATGGCTCAGCTATACTGTCCAGAGGATTATAGTTTTGATTTTTGATCCACACTTAATTAGTTTACTTTAACGGTCTACAGGACAGTTGGGCTCAGTTTCTCCTAAGGAGAAGACTGATAGATTTTCCTGCTCTTGAAGATGCTCAGCGACCCTTCCTGAAAGTGAATGAGTGTGTGAATCATAGAATTCCTGTTGGGTGATGACTGGTCATGCTTCCTGCAGTTTTTTTGGGGTTGACAAGTGATGATGTGCACTACCCAGACCATAAACATTTGATTGAGATAATGGAATAGGTTCTGCACACTGAGAACCATACCTCAGTATAAATCAGCATCGTGGCGGCACAGGTTCGATTCCTGCCTTGGGTCACTGTCTGTGCAGAGTCTGCACATTCTCCCCATGTCTGCATGGGTTTCCTCTGGGTGCTCCAGTTTCCTCCCACAGTCCAAAGCTGTAGAGGTTAGATGGATTGGCCATACTAAATTGGTTCTTGGTGTCAGGGGGACTAGCAGGGTAAAAGAGGGGTTTCCGGGGATAGGGCCTGGATGAGATTGTGGTCAGTGCAGACTTGATGGGCCAAATGGCCTCCTTCTGCATTGTAGGATTCTATGATTCTATGACAGCATCACCAGCAGAACTGACACATAAAAGAGGAAGAAAAAAATTATGGGGCAATTCTCTCAAAAGTGCTGAATTGGCAGGAAAACTGTTCTAAATCCCAACTATTTTGTCAGTTCAGCTTCTCACCTGAATCTCCCCACTCTGTGCGCTGTGGGCATCACCTGCCCACCGCCTGACCCCCAGGGGACCCCAATTGACCACTCTTCATTCCAGCAGAGTCTCCAGCTAGTTCCCCGAACATGGGAAGCTAGTCTGAACCCCATTGGATTGAAGTACTACTCGCAGGGTGGGAGATTCAGTCAGGACCTCAAAGTTCCCGATAATGAACTGATAAACATATTTAAAATATGTTTAAAAGATTTAAATTACTTATCCGCCTTCCTGCCAGTTTTCAGCGTGGTCTGTTCGCTGGCTGTGGGAGATACGCATGCGTTCCCGGCATGTGCACAAATCTCGATTCAAGACCAACAATGCACATCTCCCATCTTAACCAGCCAGAAAGACTGTGGGTCGCCATGGAAGAATCGCAGTCTGAGGGCCCAATTTTACCATTTTGATTCTAAGTGCTAAATCTGGGCGTGATTCAGATCCAACTTGTAAACCCTGTTTCTCAGAATGATCTGGCCTCCCCTCCTCCCCACCAGAGAATGATCTGGTCTCCCTCCTCCCTTCCACATCGCCAACCCACTACCCCCTCCCCTGCCCTGCCCCCCCACCACCACCACCAATCTGAGTTAGAAAGCTGCCGGAAGCTCTGAACTTGCCTCTTGAGAAGCCAGAGCCCCCAAAACAGACCTTTGCTGACCACATTCATTTTGCGCCAAATCTGGACAGGCAAACACGATGGTAAAGGGGGAAATGCAGGTAAGTGTGGGCAATCAGCCCATTAAGTCAATTTAAATGCATGCAAATGTCCATTTTCGGGCCTTGGTAAAGGGGAAATCAGAGAGGGCACAGATTGCGCTATTTGCCTCATGCCGGATTTTACCAAGCTTTTGCAATCGAAAACGGGCGCAACACAATGGCAAAATTGGGCCCTATATGTGGGTTATACATTCTAGGCATATATGATGACATGTTAATTTGGACTTCACGAACTTATCCAAGATATATGACAAGTGGGAAAAAATTAACATGTCATCATATATTCCTAGAATGTATAACCCACATATAATTTTTTCTTCCTCTTTCACGTGTCAGTTCTGCTGGGGATGCTGCCATAGAATCATAGAATCCTACAGTGCAGAAGGAGGCCATTCAGTAAAATACCAATGGTGAGGAGATGAGGCCCTTATGTAGCTGTCAATTGGTGAGGTAAGTGACATACTTCCCTTGACATCAACATTTGGCCAAGTGTGGCATCAAGGTTGCAGCAAAACTGATGTCTGTGGGACTCAGAGGAAATCTCTCTATTGGGTGTGTTTTACCCAGCACAAAGGAGGATGCTTAAGGTGGTAGGAGATGAATGACTGCAGGAATTCCCAGGCCCAACCATCTTCAGCTGATTCATCAATGACCTTTCCTCCATCGTAAGGTCAGGAATGGGAATGTCCATGGATGACTTCATAACGTTCAGCACTATTTATGAATCCTCAGGCACTGAAGTAGCCAGTGTCCATGTACAAGACCCAGACAATATTGGGCTTGGGCTGATAAATGGTAGGAACATTCATGCCACAAATGTGTCAGGTAATGACCATCTCCAACAAGAAGAATCTAACTCACTTTTTTAATGATCAATTCCATTACCATTGCTGAATCCACCACTACCCTATGGGCTACCATTGGCAAGAAAGTTTACTGAACCAGCCAAGTAAATGCGATTGCTACAAGGGCAGATCAGAGGCTGGGAAATCTTCAGTGGGTAACTCACCACCTGACTCCTTAAAATCTATCCATCATCTACAAGGCCTGTGATGGAATACTCTCCATTTGCCTGGGTGTGTGCAGCTCCAAGAACATGCACAAACTTTGACACTGTCCAGGACCAACCAGCCCACTTGATTGGCACCTCCTCCATCATTTTAAACATTCATTCCTTCCACTATTGCAATGGTAGCAGTGTGTATCGTCTACAAGATGCACTGTGGCAACTCACCAAGGCTCTCTTGATAGCACCTTCCAAACCCATGATCTCTACCATCTAGATGAACAAGGGCAGTAGATGGGAATACCATTATCTGCATGCTCCCATCCAAGTCACTTGTCATCCAGATTTGGAACTGCATTGCCATTCTTCTGGGTGCAAAATCCTAGAACAGCATTGTGGGTGTATCCATACCACATGGACTGCAGAGCTTCAAGAAGGCAGCTCACCACCACCTTCTCCAAAGCAGTTTTTTTTCCAAAAATCTACTTTATTCATAAAAAATTTCTCCAAAGCAGTTGGGGTTGCGAAACAAATGCTGGACATCCAGCAATGCCCACATCCTGTGAAAGAATAAAACAACTTAAGGGCTTCAATAAGCTCTAGGGTGGGTTTGCCTCCTCCAGATTTGCCAGAAGAATTAAAACTACTTCTAGCTCCTGGGTAACTGTAGTACTGACCCACTCTGACCACCCCCCTTCCTGTGGCATGTAAGCCATCCTCTGACTACCCACAACCCCCACAGGACTCCCTCCACTCGCCTACAACCCCTCTGACCACCCCACTGAACCCCAATGGGACTCCACCCCTCTAACCTCTCATGGGACCCCCACTCTGTACCCACTTTCCAAACTGCAACTATCCTCCCAATCCCGATGGAATTCCCTTGAGCCCCCCACTACCCCACCACCTCCATAGACAGACAACCCAACACCTCCTAACCTGATATGCACACCCACCTCCATTATTGCCTGGCCTTACCCTCCCACCAGTGGCCCAACCAGACCCACTCCTCACCCTCCACAGGCCTAATCTGTCTCCCCGGACCCCAGACTCGACCTGACATGCCTACCACTCCCATCCTCCCTCCCAGACCCGACCTGATATCTCTTCCAGGCCCAAACTCCTCACTAGGCCCTATCTGACAACCCCCCCACACCACCCCTCCAAAGATCCTACCACCCCTTGGCCCAACCTGACCAACCCTGCAATCCTAAAGAAAAAGTAACTATGAAGCTATCACTGTTGTAAAAACTAAACTGGTTCACAGAAGCCCATATATGGAGAAAGAAACCTGCTTTTCTTACCCAGGATTGCAGTCTCACCCCAATGTGATTGTATCTGAACTATCAGTTAAAAGATTTAATAAGTAACTCAAGTCAGGACAACAGGATAAGGGCAACTGATGCAGCCATCCCAGAGACATCCACGTTCCAAGAATGGATACCAAAAGTTTATAGATAAGAACTTGCTTAGGAAAGAAGATATTACTTAATTTCATCTTTTTTGCACCCTATTGCTTGTGTTTTGATACAAACTTGAATAAATAAGCCAGTCTGATCAGGTACTGAGAAAGGCAAGGCAGTGGCAGTGGTGAATTTTTTTTGTGAAAGCATGCACTCACTTATCTGGTTCTGCGCTCACTCGTCAAAAACCTTCTGAATTCAGTTCAGGGGAGAAAAACAAATAGACACAAGGAAACAAGAATAAGGGGTAGGTTTGTTGGGAGCGATTTTCTTCTTTGTTATTATACACAAAATGAATGATCCAGTAGTAGGACACAAAGGAAACTTGGGTGGGAGGGTTTCCACTGAAACTTCATCCATAGAAATAGTCTTCGGCACTTTCATAGAATCCCTACAGTGCAGAAGGAAGTCATTTGGCCCATTGAGTCTGCACCAACTCTTTGACATAGCATCTTACTCAGGTCCACACACCTAACCTATCCCCATAACTCCACGCATTTAGTCCACTAATCCTCCTAACTTACATGTCTGGGGGACACTAAGAGACAATTTAGCATGACCAATCCACCTAACCAGTACATCTTTGGAATATGGGAAACGGAACACCTAGAGGAAAGCCACACCAACACGGTGAGAATGTGCAAACTCTACGCAGACAGACACCAAGGCAATAAGTTCTTTGTTTTATAGAACAATGTTTTATGACAGAAAAGACTGGTGTAACTTCATTGCTGTGTGAATGTAAACCTACTTGTGACAAATAAATAAACTTTACTTTAAAAAATAAAATGATACAGATAAATTGACAGATTCAATCAGAGATAATCGTATAACATACTTGAAATGGCAGTTTATTTGCTAAATGGGGAAGAATTTCATCATTGTGCAATCGATGTTTAGTGAGTATCTGGAGTGATGGTGAATACAGGTGCTGTGACTGATGGGCAGACCAACTTAAAGGTATTCAGTAGGAATTTGTAATCAGCTAAACCAGAGGAATGTTGCATTTTCCTCTGCCACAGCATCCTTGTTTCTCAGGTTCTTTATTATTCCAGCCTCAGGGAATATCCAGATTGCCCAAAACCAGAACAAAGCTCTGGGCACAATCTCCTTGCTGTAGGAATATTGAAGTTAACAGCTATTCTTATTTTCACCTACACATGTGGCTAAGATCAAGCGTAGAATCAAGTATACTGCTTGTTCTTGTCAGCTTGGATCTAGTATGTCCTTTTTATGGGGATCATGAATGTATCATGTGTAAGAAGAGAGTACAGTTATGTTTTGCTCTGGTATTCTTGCAAAGTGCCCTGATGAGTGCAAGCTGAAAAGCTTTGCTGTGTTTCTTTTCTTAGCAATACTGAAGATCTGTGCTACCAAACAATTATTTAAAAAATAAATAACGTGCGAGTATGAGCTTACCAGAATTTGGTAAAGTGTCGGTTCTGGTGAAAAAAATAGAGTGAATCTTGCCGACGACTCCGGCATAATTTTTGACCAAATTTTGAAGCTCATGAACAAAAGGTTTTATGGCCACAAGAATAACACCGTGCCTATGGCAGCTTCCCTCTGATTTGCTTGCCGCTCAACTTAATCAAGATAATCACTGGGAGCTGCATATAAAAAGCTCCACAGCACTTGTTCCAGATCAAATGAAGGGGATGGCAACCAGGAAGTCCGCACTACGATTCTCAGAGGGGAGCCCTCAGCAGAAGCAGAATCTTGTCTGTCCAGAAGGTCTTCCACCAAGGTCACCACCTCCCACCTGGGATGCAGTGGAAGACCTGGTGAATGCCAGCTCACTGCAAAAGAGGATGGGACAACAGTGTCACAAGAAGATGAACGATCCTCTTTACTCAGCCAGGGTAAGTCAGCCACATGCAGTCTTTTTCTGGACCCCCTCGCACACCCCTCCCACCTCTATCTTCATCTCTCACCCAGCCATTTTGGGCTTTTCCAATGCCTGTAAAGAGGCTGTCCTCCCCCCTCCCCTCTCCCCTCTCCCCCAGTCACCGTATACCCCCTACTCACTGCCAAGCTCCTCACACTCCAGCTCCCATTCAAGACCAAAGCCTGCCACACCTCATCACCATCTTAAATGTCAATACTGCCACCTAAACTCTCCTGATCTGTGTCAGCACAAATTCAACCACAACAAGTATGAGCAAGCACACCCATAGATCATAGATCATAGAACCCTACAATGCAGAAAGAGGCCCTTTGGCCCATCAAGTCTGCACTGAACACAATCCCACCCAGACCCTACCCCTATATCCCTACATATTATACTTACTAATCCCTCTAACTTCTGCTACCCTGGACACTAAGGGGCAATTTCTTAGCATGGCCAATCAAGCTAACCCGCACATCTTTGGACTGTGGGAGGAAACCAGAGTAACCGGAGGAAACCCAGACAGACATGAGGAGAATGTGCAAACTCCACACAGACAGTGACCCAAGCCAAGAATCAAAACCAGGACCCTGGAGCTGTGAAGCAGCAGTGCTAACCACTGTGCTAGCATGCCGCCCAGTGCAGCTCAGAATCCTGATGCCATTTGAGGAGAGAGCCTTGAGCTGGCTGGGGTGTAGGAAGAGTGTGCCTGCAGCGATGGTGAAGTGAGGGCAGAGAAATGTGAGAAACACAGTAATTCTCCAAGTCTCATGTGAATAATCAACTTCCTCCTTCATCCCCTGTAATGCACAAATGCCATCTCCCTTCTCTTGCAGGCAAATCAGATAAGCAGGCTGGACTTTCTTCACATCCCCTGGATCTAACAAAACCCTATGAGGGAGATTTCTCTGACTCCACCATTGAAGAGGTGTCACAGCTGTCACCCACATCTGGCACCAGTGCAGATACTCACACCTCGGTTCATTAAGTAGAACCTCCCAGCTGAAGATCCAAAGCAGCAGAGGCAGGGACGTCCCAGGGAACTAGCACATAGAAGGATGCCAGAGGCCAGGGCAAAGACTGAGTCATGAGCAACAGGAAGGGATGCCCCATTTCCTTCTATCCGAGGAGATGTTGCTATCCCTCCAGCACAATGACGCCAACACTGCAAGGGTGGTGTCTGCAGTGGAGACCTTGGTGCAGGACATGCACTCTGTGGCAAGAGATTTCTGTACCCTGGTTCAGCTCATGAACTCCATGTATGAGGGCATGAACTCAATGGTGCAGGGTTTCAACTGCATGGTGCAGACACCTGTGGGAATCTGCGAGAGTCTGCGCCAGGGGATATCAGCACTTCTGTACCTCACTCCAGCTGCCTCTCTACCCCTGGGAGGAGCACGGAGGACCCCAGGAACTCGAAGAGATGAGGATCGTCTGGTGCATAGCCCGGGGTTTTCCACCCCAGAGACCATGGGTTGTTCAGCCTATCTGAGTACCCCCTTCCTGTGAATGACACCCCTCCAGCCCCACAGACTGAGAAGGGTAACACTGAAATATCCATGCTGCCTGAAAGCAGGCCAGAGTCCTAAGGTTCAGGCCTCCCAGGAGACGCTGCCAAAGTCATCTCAGGCAACAGGTCATGGAAGTCAACAGGCCTCTCCAAACACAGCTGTGGATTCTGGGGAAGTACCTAAATGTAGTGGGAGGGTGAGGGAGAGTAAGAAGTGATAAGTACCTTGTTGGCATGGGTGAAAGTAGGCACAAGTGTAAGGAGTTGAAATAAATCACTCTGTTCACTTACTGAGCCTCCACCCTGTCATTTCACGCTGCCAAGCTGAACGAACCCAGGCACACATCCAACACTTCATTCCTGTGGAGTGTGAGAATGGCTGTGCTATGTCTCTCCCATTATGAGGACAGAATAAAGAAGCCCTGCATGCAGGCAACCCTGTGCCCCCAACACCTGGCCACCCTTCCTGGGACCACATTCATGGGAGAAGCAAACCTTCCCCTTCCCTCAATCAGGATTAAAGCATTTCAATTTTGTATCTCTTCATTTGAGCGCCAGAGGTCAAGGGGCTGTTGAGGTGCTGATTGCTTGGCCACCTTGGGAGTAAGATGAAAGTGAAAACCTGGCCACATACTTAGATGGATCTAATGCCTGACACTATTATTCCAGTTTTGATGAACCTCATGATGTGCCCATTCATTGGCACAGCACAAGCAGTTCTCTGTTAGGCAGGAGTGAGACATATTGCTAAGGATGAGAGAAGCGTCACTTTGTCCTTACTGCAAATCATCATCATTCTCCTGCTGAATCAGGTCAATAGCGGCAACCCCTTTGCCATTGAAAACGTGCAACCAAGTGGTTAGATAATGGTGGCACTACATCATTTACTTGACCTTACACCACTGTGGGAGACCTCACCACTTACTATTCCTGCTCGTCTCTGAAAGGAGGCATTTAGGGCATCCCTTGCTCAGAGATCAATTCTGGCCTTGCCGACTGCCCAGTTTTCTTCATCCTTCTCCTTAGCATCATCAGGTCCACCATCCTTCTCAACATCCTCCTGATCTGTGGAGATCTTGTGCTCAGCCATGTCTAGTTTGTCTTCCCTACATTGCAGAGAGTGCAGCAGACCATAATAATGCGGGAGACCCTCTGGGAGCTGTATTGCAGGGCTGAATGGTTCCTGAATGGTGCTACATGTTGCCATGGTGACTTAAGAGGCACGTAGGTGCGGTCCATTCAACCTTGCACCTGGCGCATCCCTGCTAGGTGGGCGAAGGCGAAGATCTCTGGCTCATCTGATCCTAGTCAAAGTTGATAAAAGTAAAATATTGAGGATGTTGGAATCTGAAACAAGAACTGAAAATGCTGGAAAATCTCTGCAGGTCTGACAGCATCTGTGGAGCGAGAATAGAGCCAACTTTTTGAGTTAGGATGACCACAGAGCCCTGATGACCATGTGTTCAGCTGTGCATGATTGAGAGAGCATCAACATGACCTGTGAGGTCCAAAATGGCAAGGTGTGCACCAATTTTGTGCTAAATGCTGAATACCATCACAATTTGCCCACCCAGCATACTTCCTTCATGTGCATGGGATGCCCGTGCTATTGCTCTTCCTTGTTGGAAGTTGTTGACAGAGGACCTTCATCTCCCAGTTCCTGCAATACTGAAACCAGCAGTGACAGAGTTGTTTTGCAGCCTTTGATTCTGCTTCTGAGACTGGAAGACAAATGAGTTAATAGTGTGAATTTACAAACAGAACAGCAAATGTAATTCAGCTTGGAACTGGTTTTTCTTGTATATATTGAATGATTACAAATTAATTATGTTTACTTAATGTAGGTGTGGAATTCTAAGAAGAAAACAACAAATTGATTAGGTCAGAGTTATTTTCATACAAATACATGACTGCACATGTGACACACACAAGGTAATGTTCCGGTTTCAGCTCCTATCATGAGAGAAAATATAGCCAAATGTTTTGGGCAAAAGATCTTCTGTCAGAACAGAAAAGGATTGAGCTTCTTTACATGTCTGCATCAAAACAAAAGCAAGACAGAGAATCACAGGAAAACATCACAAGGATGTGCCCAATTTTCATTGTAAGTGTATTCTAGGGGCCATCCTAATTCATCTCAACTATGAAGCCATAGACCACATGGGGACATCAGCTATGTGGCAAGACTAGAGGAACTGGAATTTGAGTCTGGCCCTTTGCCTATCGTGTCTGCACCAGCCATCAAGCACCTATCTATTCTAATCTCATTTTCCAGCACTTGGTCCATAATTTTGTATGTTACAGTATTTCAAGTGCTCATCTAAATGCTTCTTAATTTCTATCCTATCTATATGCCTCATAATTTTCTTTTCAAAGAAGAGAACGTTAAGGGGAAGTTTAACAAAGGTGGGGATGAAGGGTTATGAAGTTCTTTTTTAAAACAGTAACTAAGGGGATACTGTCTTCATTGGCTGGGGTTGGGGGGAGGGGGAGGGGGAGCTGGGGGGGTGGGCAGGTGGTAGAGGCAGCGGCATTAACCAAGGATCATAGATTTAGGAAAATTGACAAAGGATTTAAGAGAGATGAGATTTCTTGATGCAATAAGTTGTTATGATCTGGACTGCCTGGATGAGTAGTGGAATCAGATTCAGCAATAAGTTTCAAAAGGGAATTTGATATATATTTGAAAAGGAAAAGGTTTAAATTATGAAGAAAGAGGAATGGGATAGATTGGACAGTTCAACAAGCTGGCACAGGCACAATGAGTTGAATGTATGTACTGTATTATTGCATACGATTGCATGTTCATCTTTTACATTCATCTGCATTAACATTATATCCAGTGATTTTAGCCAAGGATCTGCAATCTCTGTAGAGGTCAAAGGACCTGAAATTCCCCCAGCATGGAATTTCACTCAGTTGGAAATTTATGGAATAATAGCTCTGAAAATCACAAAGAAGTATTTTCAGTCCATTAATCTTTAGAGCTAAATATTTGTGATTTTTTGATATATCTCACTGGAAAGGCACTGTAGTGAGCTTATTGATAGAGAAATCATATCCTTAAGATCCTTCAAGTTCAAGATCTGTTTCTGTAATAACCTCGAACAATTTTGATGGCTCAGAGAATATAGATCTTGAGGGCTTTTCAATGCATATTTATATTTTAACCAAATGAATTAAAAGCACTCAAAACTGATGCAAAGTTAACAGAAATTATCTAGATTGTCAACCTATTCAGGTAAAACAGGTTAGTGACAATATTTTCAGTAATGTATCAGTACTCCACCAGCAACCAAAAATGTTTCCAGGACAGCCTTATAAGGTGAACATTAATGATGTGTTAAAGAGCAGTGTGTCTGTTGAAGTTTGAAAGGATCTGTCATTGCACTTACCCTGATTGATTGAACCCCTTCCTGCACTGGCCAGTTCCTCCTGCCCACTGCCAGCTCAGTGCCTCTGTCAGCTCGATCCAAGCTTGCTTGGTTTGGAAGGGTGGCCTTCTCCTTCCACCTTCTGGAAAGAGACCTTCCCTCCTGTCCCTTACAACCTCGTGGAGGCATTTCCAGGTTGGCATCCACAAAGTGTTGGCAGCTCTGGCTGCTCCATGCCTACATGGGAATTCAATTAGTAAAATGGCAGCCACAGTAATAACTCTGGTGCTCTGTTTAAATAGTGCTTGCTCTCTTTCGGTCCTGCCTCTGTTCTTATGCCTACAAAACCCATCCCCAACCAATTAATAATCAGCCCCCATGAAAACCAGGGGCTGTGGTCATTTCCTGTGGCCATATTGGGACCTGCAGTTTTCTGACCTGGAGGCTTTACAGCTGGCCTGCTGTTCGGGAGTTGCAGACAGTGTGAGTGGAGATATTGTTGAGCATGGGTTGGGAGGGTGTGTGTTGTCTCCGGGCAGGGCGGTTGGTGGGATGTTGCTGGTTCAGGCGGGTCATGGGGGGTTGCAGGTGGTGTGACGCGAACCCAGGATCCCAGTTGAGGCTGTCCTCGTGGGTGCAGAACTTGGCTATCAGTTTCTGCTCAGCAACTCTGCGCTGTTGTGTGTCATGAAGGCCGCCTTGGAGAACGCTTACCCGAAGATCAGAGACTGAGTGCCCATGACCGCTGAAGTGTTCACCAACAGGAAGGGAATCGTCTTGCCTGGTGATTGTCGAGCGATGTTCATTCATCCGTTGTCGTAGCGTCTGCATGGTCTCCCCAGTGTACCATGCTTTGGGACATCAGGAGTATAATATCAAGGGTAGGACTCTTAGCAATGTAGAGGATCAGAAGGTCATTGGGGTCCGGGTCCGTAGGACTCTTAAATTGGCTTCGCAGGTGGAGGATGTGGTCAAGAAAGCGTATGGTGTACTAGCCTTCATTAATTGAGGAATTGAGTTTAGGAGTCGGGAGATAATGCTGCAGCTTTATAAGACCCTTGTCAGACTCCACTTGGAGTACTGTGCACAGTTCTGGTCGCCTCATTACAAAAAGGATGTGGAAGCTATTGAAAGGGTGCAGAGGAGATTTACAAGGATGTTGCCTGGATTGGGTGGCATGCCTTATGAGGATAGGTTGAGGGAGCTTGGTCTTTTCTCCCTGGAGATACGAAGGTTGAGAGGTGACCTGATAGAGGTTTATAAGATGTTGAGAGGTATAGATCGGGTGGATTCTCAGAGACTATTTCCCAGGGCTGAAATGGTCGCTATGAGGGGACACAGGTTTAAGGTGCTGGGGAGTAGGTACAGAAGAGATGTCAGGGGTACGTTTTTCACTCAGGTGGTGGTGAGTGAGTGGAATTGGCTGCCGTCGGTGGTGGTGGAGGCGAATCGTTGGGGTCTTTTAAGAGACTTCTGGATGAGTACATGGGATTTAATGGGATTGAGGGTTATAGATAGGCCTGATAGGTAGGGATATGATCGGCGCAAGTTGTGGGCCAAAGGGCTTGTTTGTGCTGTAGTGTTCTAAGTTCTATGTTCTATGAAAGTCAGGCCCACGACTGAGCTCAGGTTCCAGTGCAGTACTGAGGGACAGCAACACTCATTCATTCAGTTAAACATAACCTGTCTGCTTCTCAGGGAGATGTAAAAGATACCATGGTACTATTCTGAAGTACAGGCAAGTTCTTGTCCAGGCCAGTATCTATCCCTTAACTAATACAAAATGGATTATCTGGCCACTAATACATCTGTGCTTGTGGGACCTGCTGAATGCAAATTAGTCTCTGTAACTTCCACCATTATAACAGTGGTTGCACTTATTGACTGTAAAGTGCTTTGAGACATCTGAGGCTATGGAAGGCACTAAACAAAAGGCTTTCTTTTTTGAGTATGTTTACATGTTTAGCTAATAATAGAGTGGCTAGTCTAATAGGTTTCAAACTGTATTCCTAAAAGTTTTTCTATGTAAGGGCAGGAAATAGCCAGGATATAGGTGAATATCAGGAACCACATTGGAATGCCCCCCTGATGCTTGCAAATAGTATTTAGTTATGCGTCAGTGGGTATAAAGCATTTTGACAGATATTCCAATCAGGTATATTGGGATCTATGTCCTAGGACCTGTTGAATATAGTACCAGGCAGTATTAGTGTTCAAGCCCCATAATTTGCCCTGAACATGCTCCTGCAGTTGCCGCTTTTGATCTGGGAGTTCCTCTTCTTGTACAATTCACAGCTTAATAGAGTCAGAGTCAAAGAGGTTTACAGCATGGAAATAGGCCCTCTGGCCCAACTTGTCCATGCCGCCCTTAGTTTTTTTTTTAAACCCCTAAAATAATCCCAATTGCCCACATTTGGCCCATATCCCTCTATACCCATCGTACCCATGGAACTATCTAACTGCTTTTTAAAAGATAAAATTGTACCCGCCTTTACTGCTACCTCTGGCAGCTTGTTCCAGACACTCACCACCCTCTGTGAGAAAAAATTTCCCCTTTGACACTTTTGTATCTCTCCCCTCTCACCTTAAACCTATGCTGTCTAGTTTTAGACTCCCCCACCTTTGGGAAAAGATATTGACTATCTATCTTGTCTATGCCCCTCATTATTTTATAGACCTCTATAAGATCACCCCTCAACCACCTACGCTCCAGAGAAAAAAGTCCCAGCCTATTCAGTCTTTTCTTATAACTCAATCCATCAAGTCCCAGTAGCATCCTAGTAAATCTTTTCTTCACTCTTTCTAGTTTAATAATATCCTTTCTACAATAGGGTGACCAGAATTGCACACAGTATTCCAAGTGCGGCCTTACCAATGTCTTGTACAACTTCGACAAGATGTCCCAACTCCTGTATTCAATGTTCTAATTGATGAAACCAAGCATGCCGAATGCCTTCTTTATCATTCTGTCCACCTGTGACTCCACTTCAAAGGAGTTGTGAATCTGTACCCCTAGATCTCTTTGTTCTGTAACTCTCCCCAGTGCCTTACCAATAACTGAGTAGGTGCTGCCCTGGTTCAATCTACCAAAATGCATCACTTCGCATTTGTCTAAATTAAACTCCATCTGCCATTCGTCTACCCACTGGCCCAATTGATCAAGATCCCACTGCAATTGGAGATAACCTTCCTCACTGTCCACCATGCCGCCAATCTTGGTATCATCTGCAAACTTACTAACGATGCCTCTTATATTGTCATCCAAATCATTAATATAAATGACAAATAACAGTGGGTCGAGCACTGATCCCTGAGGCACACTGCTGGTCACAGGCCTCCAGATTGAAAAACAACTCTCTACAGCCACCCTCTGGCTTCTGTCAAGAAGCCAATTTTGTATCCATTTAGATACCTCACCCTGGATCCTGGGAGATTTAACTTTATGCAACAACCTACCATATGGTACCTTGTCAAAGGTATTGCATTGTATTTCAAATTGATTTTCAAAGTACATGCACATGGTTATTTTACTCCAAGTATTTATTAGCTGGGTAGCAGTGGCATTTCAAGTAAGCTCCAAATAGCATGGTTGGCTAATCATTGGAGCAACTGCAAAGTTGAACAATAGTTTGCTGACATTAATGGCTGCATTATCACTTTAAATGGAAAGAGTATGTTTGTGCTTCAAACTTTAAACAACATGTTGTATTCTAACCAGCCTGTTTTGATGATGCAGCACTGAAACTTATGAACCAGGAAATGAGGGAACTATGAACAGGAAATTAGGGAACTATAACCTAAAAACATACTTTGCTCAAATCAAATCTCATACAGTAAATGATTCAATCCTCATTTGTAGAGTTGCAGCACTCGTTACACAAGCTGGAACTTGTTCCAAAGTTGAGTATCTGCAAACCTTTGTTCTCATGCCTATTAAACCCACCCCCAGCCAATTAATAATCAGCCCCCTTGAAAACCAGGGGTTGTGGCCACTTCCTGTAGCCATATTGGGACTTGCAGTTTTCTGACTGGAGGAAAGTCAGGCCCACAACTGAGCTCAGGTTCTAATGCAGTACTGAGGGAGAGCAGCACTCATTCATTCATTCAATTAAATATAACCCGTCTGCTTCTCAGGGAAATGTAAAAAATTCCATGGTACTATTCTGAAGCACAGGCAAGTATGGCATCCCTTCTACTGCCAAATATCTAACCTAGCACTACCCTTGTGTAACTTGATTTCCTGATCATTCCCAATCTATTAAATTGAAATATTCTATCAATCTGAACGTAATTTAGTCCTTTATATGTCTCCATCAAACCTAATCTCTATTGACGTCTATGCAGTTCTGAAGTAAATGACTAAGGTCAAAACTAAGGATTTTCTAAGTGGAGCTTGTATATTTGTAGCCCTCCTCAAAACTTTGTCCAAAGCCTCAATGGCATCCATTTGGATGTGGTATTTGAAGTGTGGGCTAACCAA
Organism: Carcharhinus amblyrhynchos; assembly: GCF_965287045.1. Classification (NCBI taxonomy): domain Eukaryota; kingdom Metazoa; phylum Chordata; class Chondrichthyes; order Carcharhiniformes; family Carcharhinidae; genus Carcharhinus; species Carcharhinus amblyrhynchos. The sequence goes on from NC_137337.1 coordinate 36,694,341, forward strand.
AGTCTCATTTTTAAGTAACATTTGGTTAACTCATTTGCTCAATAGGCCTCTTTTAGGGCAAACCAAATAAACCAACTCAAATTAACTCAGGGATGAAGTAAAAGTGGCAGCTCCCCAAAAGGAGGGGGGACAGCCTGAACAGAAGTACAAAGGAAACTTAAAACATTGCATCAAAATGTGATTATCGGGATCTATAATGCACTCCAGCCCCTGTGGTGCCAACAAGCGTGGAAGGCATCAATTGCGCATGCTCCCTCTCCAGGCTGCAAACAATTTGCATAATAGGGGAGAAAAAGAAAGGCATAAACAAACAGCATAGAACATTACAACGCAGTACAGGCCCTTCCCTCAATGTTGCACTGACCTGTGAAACCAATCTAAAGCCCATCTGACCTACACTATTCCAATATCATCCATATGTTTATCTAACGACCATTTAAATACCCTTAATGTTGGCGAATCCACTACTGCTGCAGACAGGGCATTCCACGCTCTTACTATTCTCTGAGTAAAGAACCTACCTACAGAACATAGAACAAGCAAGATAAATCAATGTATTTTATAATTCGTGAAACAGTAGAATCTGTGATGGAACAAAAATTTTAGGATTCAAGTACAGAAATCACTAAAAGCTAAGGGACAGGTACAAATTAATTTTAAAATATAATAGAATATTTGTCTTTGCCTCAAAAGAATGAATGTTTTATTGCAGTCATATAAAGCACTGATTAGATCCCACACAGAGTCCTGCATTAATCCTGGATAGCATATTTAGAAAGTCTTGGAGGGAGTGTAGTGTAAGTTCACTAGCATGATAACTGGTTAAAAAGGTAACATAGACTAGGTTTGTGTTCTCTGTCAGGGGTGATCTAATGGAGTTCCTGAAGACAATTAATGGGGGAAATAGGGAAAAACTCAAAGGTTATATCAGGAAGACCTTCCTCACACAAAGGATACTAGAAATCTGGATCTCTCTTCCCCCAAGGAGGGGGACAGTTAATAAATTCTAGAATTGTTCTAGAAAGTCAACGAGCCTTGTTGGCCTTGTTACACTGATAGAATGGAGAGCTACTTTAAGGCTAGTTAATTAAAAAGCACTATTCTCAATCCTGCTCTGACCCTAAATCACTGTGAGCATGCTCTGAATCTGTGACTTTTCCCTATTTATGACCATGAGTTGCATTTTGCTCAGTTATTTACAGAAGAGTGTTTCTGAATCCAACTGTTCCAAATTATCTAAAAAGTGGCAATATCAGAGGTATTTTCTCCGAGCAAACATATTTAAATTTGATGCAAAATATACTGAAAATCTGAAAATTATCTTAAATAATACCTTTTTTTATATTTTTAGATCCGTGCATATATCGGTGCACTTTCTCCCGACAACCAAGATAATCAAGATTTGAATGCTCTAAGACTTGCGTCGGTGAATTCAATTATTGACCCATGGGTTTTCATAATTCTCAGAACCTCTGTATTTCGAAAATTAATTTTGATGTGTTGCAAAAGACTCTGCCCCAATACCAGACTTGGAAGCTTGGTCTGTTGAAAACTAATGGCTGATTTATTTTGGTATTATTTCAGTAATAGCTGAAATATTTTATTGTCTGGTCCTTCCCGTGATTTCTACCAATCAAAAGATGAATGACAAAACTCAGTGGTGATGGGCATTGCTTTTGAAGTTGTTTCAAGAAGTTCAGGATAACATTTAAAAAAAAGTGCTCTTCATTCTGAATAGTATTTTTCCCTGTTGGAACTGGAGCAGAGAAACATAAGATGCAGATTTATTTATTTCCTCGTGGCTCAGAAATTAAAAACTATGTTATACTTTCTGATACGTTTATATGCATCTTGAGTGAATGATTGTTGCCATCATATGCACAGAGTTGTATAAGTTCTGACCAGGATAAACTAGGAGCTGAATTTGTCTTCAGTTCCAAAGTCAGCTCCAAATCTGTTAGTATTGCTGTAAGTCAGTCAGAATCTCAAATTCAAATAGTACTCAAATTTCCTGGTCTATTTATTTACATAATGACAGCTCTTGCCTGCTTCTAACTCCTGAAGGAATTGTTCTGCTCAAATCAGTCAGGGCAACAGACTTCAACACTTCAGGGATGTCCTCACAAGAAGCCAAACATCCCAATCAACTGGCTTCTGACCGAGCAAAATGTAGAAGGTTCATTTGAGAAGACACTGAACACAAGGAGAGACTTGGTCAGGAACACACAGAGGTGAATTTGGGAGAACCTCCCAGTAACCCGAACCACCAAGCACTGCCTGCCACATATGTGGTAGATTCTGCAGGTTGCACATTGGATTTATCATTTATCCCATTGAAGCAGAGTGGAAGCATGTCACCCTCAATCCCAAGGCACTGCCTAACTCACAGCAGTTTTATCTACCCATTGAGAAGATTCATTGGAGACCAAGAGCAGTGGGAATTCAGCAAAACAGGTTTCAGAAAAATTTCTCAGCCCTTTATTGTAGGACCCCAAATCATGGTGCAAAGAGAATAAAGCACAGCTTCTTGGCATTGTTATCCTCTGTCACAAAAACATCAATTTTCAGTGGTCATAGTCAGATATCTTCAATCTTCCCAATGTTCAAACTACTTGCACCAGTTACTTTATTATCGAATGCATTTAATGTTGACTGATGTTTGCATTGTTCATTTAGACAAATCTATGAACATGACATTCTGTGAATTAATAACAATGAACTTTTTGGCATGTGAATTAAAGATCCCATTATATCTTTTCTCAAAGCATTCCAAATTTCTGCAAAACATTTGCCAGTATTATGCATTGCATGCACTATGCTTACACTTTTGTTTTCTGTCTCCAATTTCTCTACCCTTATCATTCCTTTCTGAATTATTTGAGTCATGCTGGGGTAAAATTGGGTACCAATAACTTTCCAGTATCTTACCAAAGTAGACATTCTTCATGTGTCTGAGTCGCATTGATTCTGGGGGATTGCAGCAGAAGGCAAACCCATCCTCAAACATTCACATTTTCCAACACTGAACACTATTTCGCGGATAAAAGAATGAACCTGGGATGGTTTATTTTCCTTGCTGAGCTTGGGCACAGAGGAGCATTAGAGATTTCCTTTCATTGCTCCAGCTGAGATAGCCTATCTGGACACAAGACCAAGGACTGAACACCTGACTAGAATGTGGTAAATTTAGACCAGGCATCTGAGAGGCTGCTAGGCTAATAGATTTAAATCTGACAGAATGCTTTGAGTGACCACAATGATTTTGTGGCATTTGTAATGTGGTAGAAAATGTGAAACCTGGTCAGAAAGCACAATGTGTTCACTCCTAAGACGCTTACAACATTGGTTGGGAAGAAAGGTTTTGATGTGAACATGCCACCTTTCTGCACAGGAGATACGTGTTTTCCAACCTTTGAAAATGCTTTAGAGAGTGAACAGTATACTCTCCCGCGGGGTTACTTCAAGGTTTACGTTTCATATGTACAATAATATGCATGTTTATTGCATGTTACATGAACTTTGTAATATAGGCAATCTATGATTCAGAACTAAATTAGCTGGTAAATTGAATAATCAGATTTGCTGAACAAACAAATGTATAATTATGAACATGAATAAAAGCACATTCACATTCAAATAACTTGTGTGTAAACTTGAGGTGTGGTATAAAACCCATTTTAACTCAACCACCTGCTGAGCACAATAAATAGGTTAAGTATGATTTCTCTTTCACCAGACTGTGATCACTCTGCCTGATTGCCTTGAATTTTTCAAGGCCCTGCTATAACATCTTTAATAATATCTTTTAACATGTTCCCTATGATGGATGTTAGGCTAATAATGCATGTGACAACTACAGCCTTACAATTAGCACTGAAACTGAAGTAATGCAGCAGCCTGCTCCAGGAAGGACCCATCTTGAGTCCAAGGTTTAGTCCATGACTAAAACCTGTCAGCAGCAAATAAGTTCATTTACCTTGACAGTACACTCTCTTGAGTGGCGTTGGATGATAAGTCAGATGTGACATTTGCCAAAGCAAATGTTTGATTTGACTTGATTCATTATTGTCACATGTATTAGTAGTAAGGAGTCTCACAACACCAGGTAAAGTCCAACAAGTTTATCTGATAGTAAACCCACAAGCTTTCGGAACGCTGTTCCTCCACTCATCTTCCACTCACCTGATGAAGGAACAGTGTTCCTAAAGCTTGTGGGTTTACTATCAAATAAACTTGTTGGATTTTAACCTGGTGTTGTGAGACTCCTTACTGTGTTTACCCCAGTCCAACGCCGGCATCCCCACAACATGTATTAGTATACAGTGAAAAATATTGTTTCTTGCATGCTATACAGACAAAGCATATCATGCATAGAGATGGAAAGGAGAGGGTGCAGACCTTCTGCAGGCTTCAGACATCAGTCTGGGAATGAATAGAAGCAAGGCTGCCTACCAAACTGCAAGTCTACAGAGACTTAGACTATACACCAACATCCAAGCAGCTCAACCACTTCCAGTTGAGCTGTCTTGGGAAAATTCTGAAAACAGACAGCAAGACAAAATATGAGACTGAGGTGTTCACCTGAACTGGCGTGCACTGTATTGAGACAGTCACAACTGAGTTAGGCTGTTCATGTAGCCAGAACATCTGATACTCGCTTAGCAAAGCAAATATTTTTATGGGATATTCTCTCATGACAGTCAGAAGTGCTACAAGGAAACTGAAATTTTTGCTTTTGATAGGAACCTTGGGTCCTGGGAGTAGCTAGCCCATGATTGCAGAATCAGGCAAAACCAAATTAAAAAATGGTGTGGCCTCCCGCAAAAGTAATTGCAGATCAGAGACGAAAGAAAACACAAGGAGAGGAAACCCTGATCCAGCAGCTCATCCAAAGCTCAATCATATGCAGTATCTTATTCACACTAGCACCTTCCTGCTACAGAATTGCCTTTACAGGCCCCTTTGTACCCACAGGGTGGCACGGTAGCACAGTGGTTAGCTGCTTCACAGCTCCAGGGACCTACCTGGGTTTGATTCCAGATTGGGTCACTGTCTATGTGGAGTTTGCACATTCTCCTCATGTCTGTGTGGGTTTTCTCCAGGTGCTCTGGTTTCCTCCCACAGTCCAAAGATGTGCAGGTTAGGTTGATTGGCCATGCTAAAATTGCCCCTTAGTGTCCCGAGATGCATAGGTTAGAGGGATTTGTGGCTAAATATGTAATGATAAGTAGGGCCTGGGTGAGATTATGGTCAGTGCAGACTCGATAGGCCGAATGGCCTCTTTCTGCACTGTAGGGTTCCTATGATTCTTTGGAACCCTACCAAAAACTCAAAATGATAGGTATGGTCAACTTTGCCTTGAAAATACACTCCTCCATGCCCTGACACCTTTGTCCTCCTTTGGACCTCTATTCCACTGCTCCCAACCCCTGACTCTTAAGTCCACTGGCCCCAAGCCTCCTTGCAAGCTGCTGTTCTTCTGCTTCCCTCCCTTGTGCCATAAAGTTAAACAAGGAAAATCACTGACCTAAGACACAACCACACTTGGCCAACTGGTGCATACCATTTCCAAATCAACCTTGTCCAGGTGTGATCAGATTCTCACGCACCCCAACCTTATCTTGAAGATAGGGCATAATTTTAAAATTCTCTTATGCTAATGAGAATTCATGACATGAAATATGTTATATGAAACCACCACTGGCCAGTGTGACAACTGACATGTCGCAAACACACTGCAGACTTTATCACTACTTCTCAAACACCAAGAGATTTCACATCTCATCCAAATATGTCACCTTGCATGCCACATTCCTTACTCCTGTGAGCTCCCTAAAATCCTCGCCATGGTCTCTGTTGACAGAAAAATCCAAGAAAAATGTCAGAAAACACCAGGAACTTTGCATTCCAATGTGTTGCTGAAATACCAATGTGTCGCTGAAATCCAGTGCGCCCTAAGCATTTGTCTCCGTAACTCATGACACTCTGTGGATTGTGCTCCAAAGATTCAGATGTTCAACAAACTTCATCATAATAATGAAATACCTTCACAATGATATGACTGCTACTGCCTTGAGTGGGAGATCTAAAACAGATGCCTTAAAAATCTGGACCAGGACCAACCAAGACTGTGTGATAATCCTCATACTATTTACAATCTACTTGAGAGTGACTATTCACCTCAAAGATCATCTACTCTCTGGTGTCAGTATTAAATACCCCATAGATGGAAAACTTTTTAACCTCAGTTACCTCCAAATCAAAAATAAACCAACCACAACAGGTATACATGACCACCATAGGCATACATGACCTACAATTTATGAATGACTGCAGTGTTGCAGTTTACTCTGCACCAGTTCTGCAAACCGCTTTCGATCTCTTCAATTCTGTGCACAAGAGATTCAGCCTGTACTTGAATGTTGTCAAAACAAAACTTAAATATCAACCCACACCAGTCAGCCAAATATTCTACCTCCCAAATATGGTGAGACGCTCTACAAAACATTGAGCTCTCCTCATACCCTGGTAGCCACCTCTTCCAAAAAGCCACCATTGTTGAAGAGATCCAGTTCAACCTTCTACAAATTTGTAGCAGCAGGAGTTTGATAACAAAGATATTCACCAATCAACAAAGTCCAAATGTACAGAGTTGTCGCCACCACACTCTTATATTGCAGTTAGAGCTGGACTGTATTTCAGCGACACACTGGTTTTCAAAAGGCACGTGATAAGGAGCCACATAAAAGGCAACTATGCAAGATGTTGGAGGTAATAGTCTGGCATGGATAGAGGATTGGCTAACTAGCAGGAAGCAGTGAGTAGCAATAAGAGGGTTTTTCTCAGGTTGGAGAGTGGTAACCAGTGGAATGTCACAGGGATCAGTGCTGGGATCACAGCTCCTCATAATATATATTTATGATTTGGTAGAAGGAACAGAGTGTAGTCTGGCCAAATTTACGGATGATACAAAAGTAAGCGGGAAGGAAGGTTATAAGGAGGATATAAATAGCTTACAGAGAGATATTAAGAGGTTAATTGAGAAAAGGGCAGAAAATTGGCAAATAGCATTCAATGTGGGAAAATGTAAGATTGTTCATTTTAGATGAAAGAATGAGAAGGTGGATTATTATTTAAATAGAGAAAGACTGCAGAAAGCTGTAGCACAAAGATAGTTGGGTCTATTTGTTCATGAAATACAGAAAATTAGCATACAGAAGGCAATAGCGAAAGCAAATGGAATGCTGGCTTTTATTTCAAGGAGGCTGGTAAAAAGGTTTTGCTGTAACTGAACTAGTGAGGCCATATATAGAATACAGTTTTTGTCCCCCTATTTAGGGAAAGGTCTATTATCATTGGAGGCAGTACAAAGGGGTTTACTCGGATGATCTTGGGTATGGAGGGACAGCCATATGATGCGAGATTGAATAGGTTGTGTCTGTATTCTTGGAGTTCAGAAGAGCAAGAGGTAATATGATTGGAACATAAGGTACTAAGGGGGTTGGACAAGGTAAATGTTGAGAGGATATTTCCACTCATGGGAAAGTTTAGGACCGGAAAGAATAGTCGCAGAAAAAGGGGGATGCTCATTTCAGGTGAATTTGAGGAAGAATTTTTCTCTCAAAGAGTGATGAATCTTAGGAATTATTTACCCCAAGGAACTGTGGAGGTCTAGTCCTTGAACATTTTCAAGTCTGAGATTGATAGGTTTTTAATCAGTAGGAGAATTAAAGTAAAGTTTATTTATTAGTCACAAGTAAGGCTTACATTAACACTGCTATGGAGTTGCTGTGAAATTCCCCTAGTCACCACACTCCAGTGCCTGTTCGGGTCAATGCACCTAATAAGCACTTCTTTCAGATTGTGGGTGGAAACCAGAGCACCCAGAGGAAACCAGCATAGACAAGAGAACGTGCAAACTCCACACAGACTGTGACCCAAGCAGAAATTGAACTTGGGTCCCTGGCACTGTGAGGCAGCAGTGCTAACCTCATGCCACTATGCTGCCTGATTACAGAGATTAATGATTACAGAGATAAGATAGGAAAGTGAATTTAATGAGTATTAGATCATCCATGATCTTACTAAATGGTGGAACGGGTTAGATGGGCTGGATGGCCTATTCCTGATCCTATTTCGTATGATCTTATGAGCTAGAGAAATTCCAAAAGCAGTGTCACTACTACATCCTTTTGATTCAGTGGAAAAGTGTCAAACACTACAGTCCTACCTGAAACCTGCTCCCCAAGTATTCAGACAAAATCGTTACAAAATTGAATTTGATGGCCTGGACACTGTATCCAGATAGCCCAAAAGCATCCCTCCAATCAGGTCCTAGTTTCTCAACTCTAAGATAGCCAACATTCCAGGGGATAAACAAAACACATTCTAAAGCTCTTCTTGAAGTGCTTTGACATTAACGATTGGGAGAAGCTTGCTAGCAATTGTTCAAAATCGTTCAAGCTGCACCATGGCCTTGAGTCGCAACATTGTAAAGATGAGGCAGACAGCAGAGAAGGAAAATAAACAAACCTGTACTCTGGATTCCAGGGTGCCATTGGACAACCTGCCCCATGTGTCCAAAGATCACTGATTACAAGAATCAGCCTTCTCACACAAAGACCCACTTCAGAAACTCTGAGTAAATGTCACCCCTGAATCATTGGACAGGCAATGAGTGACATTTTGCCCATAAATGTAATTTATGTTCATGAATTGGTAGATAAGTGGGAGGAATTCAGCACTGGTACATTCAACACATTGCAGAAGGTTCTCATGATCTGAAAACTATCCTAGGGACTGTTACAGTTTAGGAGATTATTTCAGTATCAAATGAGTTTACTAAGGGTTTTTAAAGTAGTAGCTAACAATGCTAAAATAGGTGCTTTGAGCAATGGGGGTCATGCCGATCAACTGGACCCCTGGCAAGAGCCACATTGCTGCTTTTAGAGAAGACTTGTCACAGATGACGCCGGAGCGTGGCAACTTCTTACAAGCTTGTCCAGCATACCTTTTAATTCTATCTTTAAATCTTGTTCTATACTTTTAAAACTGTACTCGCTTTTCAACTCTGCAATAATGCTTTAATTCAATCTCTTACAGATTTGGCTACTACGACTGTTTCCACATACAAGGAAAGGAGAGAGTGCAGAATGTTCTGTAATACTACATTCTGCATTCTCTCCCTTCCTTCTCAATGTATGGTATGCTTTGTCTGTCTAGCACGCAAAAAACAATATTTTTTACTGTAAAGTAATACATGCGACAATAATAAATCAGATCAAATCAAATCAAATCAAATCAAATGCCACTTGACAAAACAGCAAGGATTAGGGGCCCGGGGGGAGGGGGTATCCCATCCATCAAGACTTGCCAGTCAATCTGAAGCCGGCAGCTCTATTGATCAGCAGGGCCACCGGGCAAGTGATGGCTGCTGCACTACAATACTCACCCGAGGCCCAGAATCGTGAACAGATGCAGGTCACAGATGAATGATGACAGAAGAGAATTTGCAGGGTGGATTTTGTGAAGGAGGGATTAGGGGATTGGCAGCAAGGGCAGAAGATAGCTTTCAGCGGCCCCCTCCTACCTGATACACAATCCCTGGCTCAGGCATGGAGTGCCTTTCCCCGAGGGAGTCCCTGGGATTTCTTGTCATGCATCCTGCATGGTCTGGCTCCATGCCCACTGCCTCCACTAAAGAGGGATGAGGCCCTAGAATTAGCATTAATTTCCCCTTGAGTCCCTCAATTAGTGATGGTGTAAGAAAGTTGCCCATGGGCCTTCTCAACATGGGCTTAACTGAGGAGGAAGCAGAAGGATGGTGGGGTCCCCACATATCACCTTTCTGCCTTATTAAATGTTCCCTTACCACAAAGTCTGGCACAGCTGAAAACATTAAATTCTGCCCGTCAACTTAAACACTTTCACAGGTTTTCCAAGAGCTAGTTGTCATTCTTTGCTCGGTAAAACCACTGACCAGTGAACTGAGGCCCATGCTTGTTTCTGGAAACTGTGAAATGTAAGGTCATGACTAATTTGGCAATGAGCTAACAATCCATGTAGCTCAGGTATGGCTCTCATCCTGTTAGCCATCTTGCTAAGTCTGTTTCACATCTTAAAGATGTGTGCATCAATGTTGAATTCAGACATTTAGTTTTACTATGAATTCCTAAACTTTAAAATTAACATAAAATTTTACATACTGGATACCACAACGCCCAAAAGTAGATTCAATTATCTTTTACCATAATCACAGAAATGATATCAATAATATCTCTAAGTTGACATGAACTGTTTATGAACCACTTCCTTTTTAAATGTATATACATATCTCTTGACTTGACCTAGTTAAGGTTGATCAGTGTGAGGTTAAGCTCACTTCACATAACAGGAAAGTTCAAAATAATATTGTTTATATTACCTTGTATACAACTGGAGAAAAACTACATTTGCTATATGTAAAATAAAACATTACAACATTCCATCTCTATAATATTTTCTTAAGTAATGCACACTTAAGTGTTGGATTAAATTAAATTTAAGTTATATTGGTAGTTATAATAAACCGGGAAATATTGTTTCTTGTGTCCCATTAACACTGTGATGACCTCAGCCAGGCTAATGAGGTTGGCTATGATATGAACTAATTGATGGCTAAATCAGGGAGCCTCATGCTCCCTATTTAAAGCAGATGTGTCAGACTCCCAGCATTTCAGCACAGAGCAACTGGAGAGTTGGCTGTGTACAGATGTATGGTATAAATAAAGTAACTTGGTAACGGGACTTTGGCCTCCTTGGAGTTATTACAAACACTTATAAGGAAGAATAAATAAAATTTGAAAGCAAGAAATGGCTGCACTTACAGCACGAATGGCTGCCAGGTTTGTTGATGCTTTCCTGGAAGTTGGCATTCAGGTGGCAAGAGGACAGTGGAATAGGAGGAAGAAGCTGGTAGGCCTCACCAGGAAGGAGTGGCTTGATTTTGCAAATGAGCAAAGCAACCACTGGATGGTCACACGAATATGGTTGTGATACAGTCATCAATTACCTGCTAAGAACTGGCAAAGTGGCTAGGTCTCTTTAGACTTAGCTCACAGTACTGGAAATCACAAAGTGGCAGATGCTGGAGCTGCAGCATGAAATGTGAGGGTATTTGTCAGAGTTCCCAGAAACTGTTTGCACCAATGTGCAGGTGATGGAGGAGTCCATACATGTTAAGAGAGAAGTCATGTTTCTGCCTTATGAGCACATGATGTACTTCACTGTGGCCATCGTCTTGGAGAACACCATGCACAATGGATGAAGGAGGTAGGCACTGACCTTCCACCATCACCTTATCTATGAACAGTGTGAAATAATGAGTGGGCAAGATAGGCCAAAATACCTGGACTCCTCGCAAGGGGCTTACTCACAACAGAGGCCTCGGGAAGTATAGGCCAGCCTTGAAAGGATGGAGGAATGGCTGCCAGAGCTTATGGAGGTTCCTTTCAGGGAGCTCTTGGCATTGATGGTGGATCTTCAGCCCTTTGGCAGAGTTATCAATGCTTCATGAAGTTGTGGTGACAGAGGGTGGCCCAAAACATCCAGTCTCAGGTTGTAAGAGTCATGATAATTTCCTGGCAACCTGGAGGGGAGAGGGTCTTTGAATCCACCCGTCTCTCAACCTGACTGGCTTGTCCTGTCTGAAAGTGTTGTGTATTGGTCTGCCTCAGGTATAAGTCATCAGTGACCAGCTTGATAGAGAGATGGGCTTCTGACTGGGAGATCACACAATTGCCCCTAGAGGATTCCTGGAATAATCCTGAGTATAAAGGTTGGAAGCCATTGTGATTCACCATCACAGCCCACCATTTCCCTATGCCCTCAAGTTCTCCTCCAGCATTGCACACAGCTCCGTCACCAGCTGCACAGACAGCCAGTTTTCATTGTGAAAGCTGAAAAGATGAGCAGGAGGGTGGGGGGCACTTGGTCATGAGGTAGGTGACAGTTGGATGCATTTCACAAAGCAGCCAAAGATCTGTTAATAAATGCAAGAAGCAGGCTGAATCTGCATACTAGGCACAAAGATTTGGGAGGGTGTTCCAAGAGAAAGCTAATGTAGAGTTGAGAAGGTGAGAGGCCAAAGAGGCTGAAATTCTCAATGCAGGAATAAACTAAACTTTGTGAAGGGAGATTAAGACATAGCAAATTAATGGCTAGACTGACAATAGGGAATAAGACTAAAATTGAATTTTTATTCAACATCTGGCTATTGCTGCTTGTTTATTCCTATTTGGAATTTAGGGAAAAATTTTAACCTGTAGAAGTGTTTGGATTTTAACATGACAAAAATGTGATTGCATTAGGAAGTTGCTTCCAATGTGTTTAACTTGGGTACATGGGTAAATTTATATATATCTCTCTCTCAATTGAAATATTTCAAATGACTTTCAAATTTAATGTGTATCCACAGATTTTCCAAGTTTCCTGAAACTTTCAGAGAGAATAAGGTGTCAGCACATCAGCAAATCAGAGAGCTGATTAGTAGTCATGGAAACGCTACAATAACAAATAAGAACATAAGAACATAAGAAAGAGGAGCAGGAGTAGGCCATCTAGCCCTTCTAGTCTGCCCCGCCATTCAATAAGATCATGGCTGATCTGTCGTGGCTCAGTTCCAAATCATTGCTCTTTTTTTGTACCTGCTAGTGGGAAGTGGTTTCATAGAATCCCTTCAGTGCAGAAGAGGCCATTCAGTCCATCAAGTCTGCATTGACACTCTGACAGAGATACTTACCCAGGTCATCTCCCCACTATATTCCCATAACCTCACATATTTCCCATGGCTAATCCATCTACACATCTTGGGACACTAAGGGATAATTTACCATGGCCAATCTACCCAACCTATACATCTTTGGATTGTGGGAGGAAACTGGAGTACCCGAAGGAAACCCACGCAGACGTGGGGAGAATGCGCAAACTCCACAGTCACCCAAGTCCAGGATTGAACCTGGGTCCCTGGCACTGTGAGCCAGCAGTGCTAACCGTTACACCATGCTGCCTATAGCTGCCCTTTGTTCACAGAACTTTGGTTGGAAGTTTACTTTCTACATTTTGGAAGACTTGAAATTGTGCAGGGGCAGATCAAGAACTGGAGGTGACAAGTTGATTACTGAGTGGAAGCTCTTTAAGTGGAGTTCCAACTTCTATGTCTCACTTTGCCATCTCTCCTGGGCCAGCCACACTTCCACTGTGAGCAGTACACTGGTGAGCAGCACTGCTGCTTCTCAATGATTACACTTTTCATTAATAATTCTTGGGGTACAGTACATGTGTCCGCCTGAGCAGAACTTGTAGAGAGGGCTGGGCCCTACAAAGTGGACCCTCCAAACTGTCCCTACAACCATTACGTTGTTCTTTCTCATTTGAGATCTGAGAGACTCCAGGCAAAAACCCAACCATCTGTCCAACTGGACCCACTGAAGTACAAGTATCTGAACTGTTGCATGGTAAGCTAGAGTCCTGCGATGGTGCATCCTCAGAAAGCATCAGCTCCTCTGAAGCTTTGTTATCCAGAGGGTCCATCTACTCCTGCAGCATGTGAAGGCCCTAGCAGGAACAAAATATGTTAATTACTACTGACAAGGTAGGAATGTAAATCACCATCATGAAGATAATCACCATATTTCACTCCCTGCTGACTAAATGTTATGTGACAGGTATGTGTAACATGTCAGGTCTCATCTTCCCATCGATGATGATCAGGGATACTGACATGCTTCTGATCTCAGCACTTCCTCATCAACTGTGTAATTTGAGGAAGCCTACCTCCAATTCTCTTTCTCTTCCTTGTGCTGAGCACCATCTTCCACAAGGGGGAAATGGTAGATGGATAGTTGGGGATGTGAGAAAATGCATAAGACAAGGTAAGTGGGGTTGAGGAGTGATGTGCTGGAGTGGGCTTGTCTAGCCTGAGTGACAGGGTAGGGTGATGCACACAGAAGGACACAGGTGAAGGTGCAACAGTTTCTCCTGTTCTGCTTAGGAATCCAGGAACCCTGCACAATGCTCTTCCTCTGTCACCTCCAACAGCATCCTCTTAGTGGAGTTACTACCCTAAATATAACCTAGCAAACCTATTACCACAATCAAATTGGAAACAACTTTCAGATTTCCAGAGCACTTGTTTGAAACAGGTTTTACGATGTTTGATTATGCTTATCAGAGGTTTCACTTCTGCGTTATGGCCCCATACCCAGATTCACCAGAAACCGACAACCAGCTTTTCCACGTCTACTGCAGACCAACAGTGACTCATAAAAGGATTCCTGGAGGCAGCTGACAAAAAAATCAGGCTTTTTTTTTACGTTTCTTAAGGTGGAGCAAAGAGGAGCAACAATGCTGTACAACAGGATTACAAGCCATTACTCCACCCTATCCTGACCTTTGTCCCTTTCACAAGAACATAAGAACTAGGAGCAGGAATAAGCAATTCAGCCCCTCGTGCCTGCTCCCGGAGAACTCTATAAAATAAGTCAAACACAATTAACCCTTCATATAACCACACTGATTCTGATGGATTGTATCTTGATTTACCAAAAGTCCTGTTGTTACTTATTTAATAATGGATTCTTAACAATTTCCCAACATCAGATGTTAAACTAATCAGTTTATAGTTTCCTGCTTTCTGCCTCCCTCTCTTTCTGAATAAGAGCATTATATTAGCATTTTTGCAATCCACTGGAAGCTTTACTGCATCCTGGGAATTTTGGAATATTGTAACCAATGGATCCGCTATGTCCAATGCCACTTTCATTAAGACCCTAGGATATAGGCCATCAGGGACTTGCCTGCCTTTAATCCCAATTGTTTTTATGTGGCTGCACAGGCGCAATGACAACCAGCAGAGAGCTGACAAATCTGAGAGAGAGATCCATTAGCTCTCTGCTGCTGCAGCTGGTCTCGACAATTATCTTGAGGCCAGTGCCAATCGTGAGCGTCCTCCTGCCTGGAAATATTGTCCCTTCCCATTGCCCAGATCAATTGACTCACCCCACTGATACTGATTGCATGCAGAGTGGCAGTGGGTCCCCACACCTTACCCGATCAGCTCGCCCCATAGGCCCCACCTCCTTCAGGCCCTGCCCCTTCAGGTCCCTCCCCATTCAGGCCCAGTCCCTAAAAGGCCCCTCCCCCTCAGGTCCAACCCTCAAGCACCAGTAGGCACTCCCGTTGCCCTCGAACTCTTGTGGGGCCTCGATGGCCTCTGGTTCAACCAATGAGGCCATCACAACTAGTCCCCGTTCGTGGGCACCAGGTGCTTTCCTCTCCTGGCGATGCCACAAAAGCAAGTGAGCTCAGACAATTGCATCCTAGACTTCCTAATTTCATTTAAACTTGGTTTACCATATATTTAAATAATTTATTCAGCCTCTAGCTGGAAATGAGCGGGAGGCTGAATGCACTGGATATTCACAACAGGCAACAAATCGGGCGAGAATCTGATTTTGCTGCTCTTTCACAATTTTAACACCTCACCCCATATATCGACGGGTGGGGCGAAGTGGTAAAGTCTCCCCCTGTGTTTTAACTTGAGGGGGTGGCTAAAGAGATGGATGGAGCTGATGGTGAGAACATGTAATTTGTGGTGCTGAAGACAATGGCTTTGATGTTCCCATCGTACATAACTGGCTCATCCAGGACTAGATGTCGGACAAGGAATTTGTCAGTGAGCAGGCACTGGACAAGTCAAGAAAGGTAGTGATGTGGTAAAAGTAGAAGCAAGAAGGGAGCTGCAAAGAAGCGACAGCGCCCATGATCCAATTCTTTTGGGATTTGAGGGAGGATTTCAGACCAAGAGGCAGCTTTGTGATCTCTCTCAAGTTATTGCATTTCCTTTGTTTGCCATTTTTAAAGAGGAGATTTATGAACTTCGAAGATCATTGACTCCATAATTGTATTTTTCAACTAACACCATCACTCGGATTTCTTTTCTCAGTAGTAATTCCCACCTATAAAATCTACCATAAAGAAAAATAAATTATGGTGAAGCTAAATAGTTGATTGAAAAAAATACTTAGAAAGTTGACCTAAATTGATGAAGATTGCTACCCCTGGTACACTGGATTACAAATCTACAAACTTGTTCCAAAGGTTTTTATTTATTCTAGAAATTAGTTCATTATGCCAGATATGGCCTCTAGAGGGTGTGGAAGAATGCTGTTATGGTGAAAATCTCCTTACTCAGCATCACTTATATGTCTGCTTTCAATTTTTGTGCTGGCTTAGTGGAGATTAAAATGGTTCAATCAAGCAGCCTGTTTTGCCAAAATACATCAAACATTCAAATTCTTTGTGGGCTGTGGGAATATTTTAGTATTTGAACAACCAGCACTCTGCCTGTTCAGCACCACTAATGCTATGCTGAGATAAGTATGAATTTCCTTTTGTACAAATACGCAGAGATGGAAAATCCCCAGTCCCAGAATTCCACTGTGTACCTGCCAATATGCCACCAGCATCTGGTTGTGGGTTTCTGGGATGTCACCAAAATTAAATGTCTACAGGGAATGCCAAGTTTCTGAAAGGTACATCTTAAGGCCATGAAAGATGACAGTGTGCCAGGGAACAGGGGAATACCAGTTCTGAGAGAAAGTGCTGAACCCTGCCCTAACAAAGTGTACAATGCATCTTTTGTAAAAGAGACAAGAGGATGTAAAAATAATTATCTGACACATTTAACGTCTTAGCCAAAATTCATACTTAACCACAACATAGAACAAAGAGAACAACACAGCACGGAAAACAGGCCCTTCAGCCCAACGAGCCCGCGCCACCATCTTAACAATGTGCTTTTCCTCCTCCATCCTTGACCCATGTCTATGCTTATGGTACCCCCATTGGAAACCAGATTAAGGGGAGAATAATTTAGGGACAATTTGTTACACCAATCAGCCTAAGAGCACATCTTTGGGGTGTGGGAGGAAACCGGAGCACCTGGAGGAAACCCACGCAACCACAGGGAGAATGCGCAAACTCCCCCAGACACTGGCCCAAATCCATGTATCTGCACAGCAAACAGTGATAGTCACTGAGCTGTCGTGGTGCCCATCTGCTGGTCCAGTTTTAAACATACACAAACGACGCGAAGTACTAGGCTACTCTCGAAACATCCAAGTGCAGCCCACGCACGATCCACCGTGTATATGCCCCTCATTAGACAACAAGGTGGACCGACGCACCTGTGGAGTAAAAGAGAAAAACATCAACACATGTAACAGTTGATTTCCAGGAACGTCCTGAGGCTCTGATCCTTACTTAAAACAGTCTCCTATAACCCTCCATCCCTATTTCGCTCATGTGTCTATCTAAGTAAACCTTAAACAAGTCCAGCGTGCCTGCCTCCACCTCCTTATTTGGCAGTGCATTCCATATCCCCAAGACCCTCTGTGTGAAAAACCTCCCTCTCACATCCAAATTATACCTCTCCCCCCTCACCTTAAGCCCGTGGCCCCTCGTGATATTTGTCTCCAATCTAGGAAAAAGCCTGCTACGGTTTACTCTATCTATACCCTTCATTATCTTATACACCTCTATTAGATGGCTCTGCTCAGGCCTTGTCTCAGTGTTCCAACGTACCATTCCTCTACCAGACACGCCTCAGTCTATATTATTGCAGGCTGGTTTGGAGTTGGCAGAGACTTGGCACTGGATTTTTCCTTGAGGGGAAACAGGAATTGGAACTGATTTTGGGGCCTGAGCCTGCCTCCCCAGGGATTTTCACAGAAGAACCCCCTATCCAATTAAGTGCAGCGGATGGATTTTCAAAGCTGAAAGGCCAATCAGAGGTTGGTTGACCAGCTTGGCAGGAGTTAAAGGCTGTGGTGACAGATAAGTAGAAGAGAGATGTGCTTCAACATGGAGCTGTCCTCTCACCAATTTAACACAAGACTTCAATAAAAAAAATTCTTGCACTAAGCCCAAATGCTGGTGGGGAGGTTGGGTGGAAGTCAATGGGGAAGTCCATCACCAAGATGGCATGTGGTTGATCTCTCATCCATCCAAGCAGGCAGGTGGGACTCTAGAGCTGCCTGGAATGTTGGCCCCCAGCCCAGCAAAAAGTGCTCGCTTTCAGACATCTTAAATTTAATTGGAATTAATAAGGCTCTTTGAGCACGATTGGCTAGCCATGTATTGGAGGAAGGGAATACTGACAGCCTGTGCTGAAGTGTCTAATGGTGGGAACAGAAACGGGAAATGAACACACCGACTGAGAAAGATACGTCTGGTCCCCGGTACTTCTGCTTGACCCCAGGGAGAGCTCGAAATCCTTGCCCTTCATCTCTCACAAGGCTTTACTGTCACTGAGGGAACGGCAGGATTCTGTAAACTGACAGTCAACCTAATTTGTGGTTCATTTCATAGTGGGAATATATCCTTACTATTTCCAACTCTCAGCTTCTTACTATTTCACAACATACAGGACAAAATAACCAGCTCACTTACTGATATAGAAAAGAACTGCTTGGCCTGTTGTCAAATTGTTCTGTGATTTCTATACTTGATGCAGTTTCATCTAAGACAAGTATTTTTATATTACTACCATAATTCCATTCAAAATCTTTATTTTGTCTATTTTGCCACTCATGCCTAGATGATGATAATCAGTATTTTGGTAGCGGAACTAACAAGCAATAGTTACTTGAGCCCACAATACTAGTAATTTCCCAGCATGTGCTGTGTTAGTTGATCACAGCAAGAAGTCTCACATCACCAGGTTAAAGTCCAACAGGTTCATTTGGTAGCACAAGCCACTAGCTTTTGGAGTGCTGCTCCTTCCTCACCTGATGAAGGAACAGCGCTCCGAAACCTAGTGGCTTGTGCTACCAAATAAACCTGTTGGACTTTAACCTGGTGTTGTGAGACTTCTTACTGTGTTTGCCCCTGTCCAAAGCTAGCATCTCCACATCATAGCTGATCACAGCTAGATAGTAATTGCCTTGTCACGTTAGGTTAAAGTTACAAGATTGATCAGAATTCCAAGAGCTGATGAGTAGCCAGGATTCTGTGAGAGGAATGTGCTTCAATTCAGTGTTGACCTGGGCTTTTTCATCATAGAACGCAGGCAAGTCAGTCCATCAACTCTGCATTTATGTAATTGGATTGAATGTAAACATTCTGACTGGAACCAAATTCCTCAGTGATTTCACTTCAACAACAAAAACAGAAAATGCTGGAAAATCTCAGCAGGTCTGACAACATCTGTGGAGCGATCATCCAGACTCAAAACGTTGGCTCTATTCCCTCTTCACAGATGCTGTCAGGCCTGCTGAGATTTTCCTGCATTTTCTGTTTTTATTTCAGATTCCAGTAGCCACAATATTTTGCTTTTATCTTAGTGATTTCGTTTCACATCCAACTACATGTTGGACTTAAAGCAAGGAGCCTATTTCATGCCTGTCAATGTGAATGTTCCACTTTTGTTTGTATATTTTACATTCTATTATAAATGGTTGGCGTAATTGCATTTCTTTCACACACTATATCTGAGTACTAATTCACAAATGAAGTTAATGATTCTCAGCAGATTGCTACCAGTGCATCCAGCAGTGCTCTTTCTGAGATACTTCCTCCAATATCCTAGAATGCAGCCTATCAGACCCAGAGGACTTATTGGTTTTTAGCCTCATTAGCTTCCCTGGTACCCATTCCTCTAGTGATGGCTACTGTATGTATTTCCTCCCCACCTTTTGCACTTACGGTCAAATGGACAATGGCCTGAGCAATGAGGCCCAACATAAAATTGAACATTTCAAATTAATATACAGCTAAACTTCTTCTATAAACAGACAAGGTTTCCACAAGTCAAAAGCCAACAGGGACCAATCCAGAGCTGTCTTGCACATTGAGTAGAAGTGCTTGACCTTAACAATGGGAGAGTCATTACAGCCCAAAACCCATCAGGAGGTACTCAGCTATGACTGTAACTCTATATTCTACACCCTCTCCTTCCCTTCTCCTCATGTACTCTACGAACAGTATGCTTTGTCTGTATAGTGCGCAAGAAACAATATTTTTCACTGTATACCAATATGTGACAATAATAAACCAAATCAAATCAAATCAGGCAGAAGAACAGAAAAATAGATTATGATTGTGTATTATATAATTTCAACCAGACTCCTTGCTATTAACCACATCCTGAATGAAGATATGTATAACTAGGACGTAACCTGATCTAACCTCATTGGATACTGTGACCCCCACCCTGTCACCCCATTAGCTAAAAGCTAGAGAACATTCCAGAAGGGCTCGAAGAGGGGGCTCAAAACAACCAGTTTAAAACAAGCTCTGGCAAAGACTCGACCTGGCACGACAGAAAAGGGTGTACAAGATTCACCTTCATGTGAAGAAAACCCTGAGTTCATCTGTTGACACGAGCTCAGTGAATTGAATCCAACATCCCAATCAATTTCACCAGAATGGATAGTACCTGTTTCTCAGGCAATTAGCCTAACTTGGGGAAAAGTTAAATAAATTTATTGTGTAAGAATTGTTTCTTTAACCTGTGTTTTTAATAAAGCTACGTTCAAATCAATCTTTTATTCGTCTCATGAAGTGAGAGCACCGGGGTAAAAGTGTTTTGAATGATAAACTGGTCCAAGTATCTGTATAAAGTATTTATAAGGCAACACACTTGATTATTGGTATTTTTGGAATGTTATTAGTATCTTCCACCATGACACAAATAATTTATTTAACGCCAATGCCATTTCCTGATTCCCCATTATTATTTCACTAGTATCATTCTCAAAGAAGTTTATGTTCACTTTGGCCTCTCTTTTTATATTTAAAGAAGCTCTTACTTGCCCATCTTTATGTTACTGGTTAGTTTATCTTAAAAGCTTATCTTCTCAGTCTTTTTTTTGGTCACATTGTTGGCTTTTAAAACTTTCCCAATCCTCTGGCTTACTACTAATCTTTACCACATTGTTTTTCTTCTAGTTCAGTACTATCCTTAACATTCTTGGTTAACCATAGCTGATTTATCCCCTTCCTGGAATCCTTCTTCCTCACTGGGATATATCTTTGTTGTGAGTCATGAACTATTTTCACACATATCTGCCTTTGCTGATCAACTGTCTTTTCTGAACAAAGAACAAAGAGAATGACAGAGTTGGAACAGGCCCTTTGGCCCTCCAAGCCTGCATCGAGCATGCTGCCCAACTGAATTAAAACTCCCTATCCTTTGAGGGACTGTATCCCACTATTTCCTATCCTAATCATATATTTGTCAAAATGCCCCTTAAAAGTCACTATTGTATCTGCTTCCACTACCTCACTTGGCAGCAAGTTCCAGGCATCTAGCACCCTCTGTGTAAAAAACTTGCTTCGTACGCCTCTTTTAAACATTGCCCCTCGCACCTTAAACCTATGCCCTCTAGTAATTGACTCTTCCACCCTGGGAAAAAACTTCTATCGACTATGAATATGCCCCTCATAATCTTGTAGACTTCTATCAGGTCGCCCCTCAACTCCGTCGTTCCATTGAGAACAGACCAAGTTTCTCCAGGGGAGAAGGGGATGGATAGGGTAGAGGTAGGGAGATTCTTCCCGCTCAGAAAGGACAATAGGACGAGAGGGCACAGCCTCAAGATAAGTGGGGGGGGGGGGAGCAGTTTAGAACGGAGTTCAGAAGGAACTTCTTCACTCAGAGGGTGGTGAATCTCTGGAATTCTCTGCCCGTTGAAGTGGTGGAGGCTACCTCGCTAAATATATTTAAGACACGGGTAGATAGGTTTTTGGTAGGCAAGAGAATTAAGGGTTATGGGGAGAAAGCGGGAAAGTGGAACTGAGCCACTTCAGATCAGCCATGATCGTATTGAATGGCAGGGCAGGCTCGAAGGGCTAGATGGCCTACTCCAGCTCCTACTTCTTATATTCTTATGTTCTCCAACCTCTCCTCATAGCTAATGCCCTCCATATCAAGCAACATCCTGGTTAATCTTTTCTGTACCCTCGCCAAAGCCTCTACATTCTTCTGGTAGTGTGGCAACCAGAATTGAACTCTATACTCCAAGTCCAGCCTAACTAAGGTTCTAAAAACTGCAACATGACTTGCCAATTTCTAAACTCAATGTCCCAGCTGATGAAGACCAACATGCCGTATGCCTTCTTGAGTACCTTCTCCAACTGCGCTGTCACTTTCAGTAACCTATGTAACTCTTAAGGGGTTCTGCCATTTATTGTATTAGACCTTCCAAAATGCATTATCTCACATTTGTCTGAATTATCTGCCATCTCTACACCCAAGTCTCCAACCAATCCACATCCTGCTGTATCCTCTGATGGTCCTCATTGCCAACTGCAATTCCACCAACTTTTGTGTCGTCTGCAAACTTATTAATCAAAACAGATCCATTTTGCTCCATTTATATGTCATACAAACAGCAAAGGTCCCAGCACTGATCCCTGAGGAACACCACTAGTCACAGCCCTCCATTCAGAAACGCACCCTTCCACTGCTACCCTGTCTTCTATGACCGAGCCACTTCTGTATCCAACTTGCCAGCTCACCTCTGATCCCATGCAACTTTACCTTCTGTACCAGTCTGCCACGAGGGATTGTGTCAAAGGCCTTACTGAAGTCAAAGTAGACAATATCAATTGCCCTACCCTCATCAATCATCTTCATCACTTCCTCAAAAAACTCAATCAAGTTAGTCAGACATGACCTCCCCTTTGCAAAACCACACTGCCTCTTGCTAATACATTCACTTATTTCCAAGTGGGAGTAAATCCTGACTCGAAGAATCATCGCCACTGATGAAGGCTCATCGGCCTGTAATTACCTGGATTATCCTTGCTACCCTTCTTAAACAAAGGAATGACATTGACTATAGTCCAATCCTCTGGGACCTCCCCTGTTGCCAGTGAGGATACAAAGATTTCTCTCAAGGCCCCAGCAATTTCCTCCCTTCCCTCTCTCAGTATTCTGAGATATATCCCATCAGGCCCTGGGGACTTGTCCACCTTAATGTTTCTCAAGACCTCCAATACCTTCTCCTTTTTGAGCTCAACATGACCCAAACCATCTACACACTCTTCCTTCCCCAGACTCAACATTCACCGAGTCCTTCTCTTTGGGAGATACAGATGCAAAGTGCTCACTTAATACCTCATTCTCCATACATAGATTCCCTCCCCTGTCCTTGAGTGGGCCAACCTTCTCTCTGGCTACCCTCTTGCTCTTTATATATGTATTCTGCTCACCTCTTTTCTCAGTCTAACTCTGCCTTCAGTCATTACCCTTATTTAAGTTTAACACATTTGTTTCTGACCCAAGTTTCTCACTCTCAAATTGAATGTTAAATTCTACCAAGGTCATTTTCTCATAGGGATATTTTGCACTGAGATTTATTAAAACTGTTTCATTGCACATTACCAGATCTAAAATAGTCTGATCCCTGTCTGGTTTTCCCAATTTGATTTTCCCAATCCACATAAAGATTAAAGTCACTCATGATTAATGTACTGCTTTTTGAACATGCTTTCATTATCTCCTGATATAACCTCTATCCCATAATGTAGCTACTGTTAGGGGGTGTCTCTGTACTGGCTATTAGAACATACCATTACCCTCAATTTGTGTCTTGAATTCATTTGTGTTGTGCTGAATGCTAGGTACATTTAAGTAAAGAATCATTAATTTTGCCTTTTTACCATTTTTTCCCCTTTTGACCTTACTTACTGCATTTTTTTAATGCTTGTACTCTCTATCCCTTCTTGTCACACTCTGGAGATCATTAGCTAAAGAGCAGCCTTGCAACACTGCCATATCCTTTTGTCCTGTAAGCCTACATATTCCCTCTCCAGAGCAGTGTGTGGAGCATGCGAGCGAGTGACTATGAGAGCATGCAATTGAGTGTGGGAGACTGCAAGTGAATGAGCGTGGGTGAGAGCAAACAACTAAGTGTGGGAGAGAGATGAATGAGTGTAGGAGAACACGCAAGCGAGTGAGTGTGCGAGAGAGAGTGAACAAATGAGTGTGGAAAAGTGAGTGAGTGAAGTTAGAGAAGAAGTGAGCGAGCTAGCAAATATGAGGTAGAGAGCCAGCGAGTGAGAGAATGAACAAGTGAGTGAGTGTGGGCAAATGAGTAAGTGTAGGAGAGAGTGAGACAGCGAGTGGCCCGATTTTACCATCGAGTTGCACCCATATTTGTTTGCAAAAACTTGGTAAAGTCAGGTATGAGGCAAATAGCGCAATCTGTGCCCATCTCCGTGTTGATTCCCCGCTGACCAAGGCCCAAAATGTATTTGCATGCATTTCAATAGACTTAATGAGCTGCACGCCCAACTTTACCGGGACTTCTCCCTTTACCACCGCATTTGCCAACCCGGAATTGGTGTGAAACAGACATGCTCCATAAAAGCCCAATTCAGGCACGCCATCAGGAAGGGTTAGTGAGGAGATAAATGACTAGTGTCCAATGGCTCTCTGCTTCTTACAGGGGTCCTTTTGTTGCAGCCATTTAGTTTCTTGGATTGGGAGGGGTGCTCTACAAGTGTTTGGGGGGTGGGGAGCTGTTGGTCAGAGGGCATCCAATGTCCTATTTGCTGCACGGACCCAGGTCTCAGCACCGACCTCGGGACTTGTGGATGTTGCTGGGTCCTAGTGTATCAGCACTCTTTCTGCTGAAGGATGTGCACAAAGCCCTTGCAAATTGCACTCCTGCAGCCTCTGAACTTTTCAAGAAGCTGTGATTCTGGGGAATAAGTGGCTAGGGGAATGAGGAGTCTACTTTTCTGGGGAGTATATGGGTAGGTGAATGGGGAATGTGTGTTTCTGGGAGCATGTGGATGGGGGAATGGGGGTCTGTGATTCTGGAGAGCATGTATGTGGAGGACTGGGGGGGGTGGTCTGTGATTCTGGGGAGCATTAAGTTGGGGAATGGAGGGAGTTTGTCATTCTGGGGAGTATGTAGGTGGAGTAATGGGAGTCTGTGATTCTGTGGAGCATGTGGGTGGGGGAATGGGCAGTATGGACAGTGACTGTCACTGGACTAGGGGCAAGCAGTGCTCCTTAGCCTCGATATGTGTTCCTCTCCATCTCCAACCTACCCCTCCCCTTTCAGAGAGATGAGATGGCTTTTGCAGTACAACCAATTGATTTGCTGTTCTTTGGTTGCTGCTGGAGCTGGGAAGGAGCAGGAGGGAGAATTGCGGGCACAGGAGGCCCAGGCCTTATCACTTGCACGAGTACAGGGAGATGATTATCAGAAGTACGAGGTGGTCACCATTCGCCAGAGGGAGGAGGAGAGAGTGGAGTCCCTGGCAGTTCCAAACACGAGTGTCATTTGAACAGATGTCGGACACTGTGTGCCACCAATGGCAGTGGAACACTCGTGCCATCTGTTGCAGGACCTGACGCCCCGGGGCAGAGAGAGGCCAAACAGGCAAATATTGAGCCTGTTTTTTTGATTCCTGATTTGCAATGTTGCTGGTTCTTTGTGAGGTGGGGGCACCCTCTTTCGGTGGCTGTCAAATTGACAGCCAATCTGAACTTTTATGCAACTGGCTCCTTCCAGACCCCAGGCAGAGAAGTATGTGGCATTTCCCAGTCAGCTGTGCACACCCATGTCAAGTAGGTCATAGGAGCCCTGTATGCCCAGGCTGGGCAGTACATTAAATTTACCCTGGACCAGGCCCACCAGGAAGCCCAGCTGTAGGGTTCTTGGCCATTGCAGGGATGTCTAATGTATGGGGGGGTGCATTGACTGCACCTGCATCACCCTCAAGGCCCTGCTGCAGAATCCATGAAGATTCGTCAACAGATCTGAATGTGCAAGTGACATGTGACCACAATATGAACATTATGCATGGCTGTGAGAGACATCCTGGCAGCATACGTGACAGCTTCATTGCCAGGAGCTCTGACATACCAAACGCATTTGAGGAGGAGCCCAGGCTGCGGAGGTAGCTCATGGGGAATACGGGTTACGCGCTTTGGATATGGCTGATGATGGCTGTACGGAGGCCTGTGACTGAGGTGGAGACCCACTATAATGAGGCCCATGTAGCCATCCACTTAATAATGGCGAGGTGCATAGGGTTCCTCAAAATGTGAGTCCGCTTCCTGGACCACTCTGGCGGGGCCCTACAATACAGCCCTCTGATCTCTTCCTGCATTATGGTGGTGTGCTGTGCCCAGAACAACCTGGCACAGCAGAGAGGTGAAGAGGATGTGGAGGCCGACCAGCCAGGTGTCACTGGGGAGGGGACCGCCCAGCAGGAGGAAGAGGAAGAGAAGGAAAAAGAAGAGGAGCACACCAAGCAACACCATCCAGATGTTAGAAGGCTGGTAGCTCCACTGAGGCATACAAGTGTGGCTACAGAAGCCCTGATCAGCAGGCAGTTCAGTCGCTAGGGGTCTGTGTCTACGCATGTATGTTCCATTTCCCTCCCCCACCCCAAAGTCCTTCTATATCCTGCAACATCATCACACCAGAGTGGTGGGCATGGGTACGCTGTGTTCAGCGCCACTGTAACTTTCACAGCTACTGGCAAAGTGTGCGTAGACAACCAGTGAAGTCTGAGAACCTTCTCCACAAGGGCACAATTGCCTTCACAGTCACCATCTCTGAAAGCACTGCTGCTTCAGTATGTTCAGGGAGTTTATTCTTTGGCAGTATCCACTATGGAGGGCATTTCATCTTTGTGCCTTCCCTACCCCTCAAGCATCACCTCTGTGTCTCTCTGCTCCAAATGTGTGTATTGCAGCTACACAGCTGCTCATTGCAACAGGTAGTCAACTCAGCGTAGCTGAGTCCCAGGTTTAAGAATGGTCTCAGGACAACTTCACTTGTCACTCATTTCCCAGGAAGGCTGTGGATCCGCCACTTATCCTGCAATTGCCCCAGTACTTCCACCTGAAACAGTATGTGTGCTCTCCAACTACATTGAAAAAAATGTGCTAAAACATGAATTCCTTTCTGCTCCTTCCACCATTTACACAGAATAGGAATTACTCACAATTCTCTGACTAGTTCCCTGCTGTGCAGCTGCCTCTTCACCTTGAGAATACTGCTGAGCCAGCATATTTCACATGAGTCACCTTCACTGGTATCACACGGCCCAGCAACAAGCTTTCAAGTGACTCATTGCCTGCCTCAATTGATGACCTCCCAGTTTTGGGCAAGTTGCTACAACTTCAGAAGCCTCCAGCAAAATTGCAGGAAATGAGGCTATGTTTGGAAACCAGCATGCCAGTCAGCTGCACAAGTTTGTCAGCATGCCTGCCTCCAAACCCAACATCACTGTGGGATTGAAACCCACCACATCATACAGCCACTCCCACTTTTCCATTAAGGCCAATTTTACCATCCAATCAATTTTATGTCCCAGATACATTTTAAATGTTTCAATCATACAGTATGAGCTGGTTTGAAGTGGTACTAATGCCCTTGAAATATGACCTGATAGTTTTAGAGTGTAAATGTTTTCTGCGACGTTGTAAACATAAGAACATAAGAAATAGGAGCAGAAGTAGGCCATCTAGCCCTTCGAGCCTACCCCGCCATTCAATAAGATCATGGCTGATCTGTCGAGGCTCAGTTCCACTTTCCTGCTTTCTCCCCATAACCCTTAATTCTCTTGCCTACCAAAAACCTATCTACCTGTGTCTTAAATATATTTAGCGAGGCAGCCTCCACCACCTCAACGGGCACAGAATTCCAGAGATTCACCACCCTTTGAGTGAAGAAGTTCCTCCTCAACTCCGTTCTAAACCGCCCCCCCTTTATCTTGAGGCTGTGCCTCCTAGTCCTACTGTCCCTTCTGAACTAAAACCTCCTACCTTTTTGGGGACCATATCCCTCTATTCCCATCCTAAACCAAGCCTCTCCATTGTATCTTAAGTTCTTATATTCTTACATTACACCTTTTCCCTTCCTGGCCTTTTATCATTTTTATACCACTTTTGTCACTGACAAGCTAGAAAACATGGTAAGTAGTAATTTATTAGACTGTTTATTTCCTTTATTTTCGTTTTTTGGAAAATCTTAACAAACTAACTGACAATCGGGCTCTTAACATTTCCATTAAATGTCTTTAAATAGCCCAGCTAGATATGGAATTTTAATTCCATTTTAACTTCTTTAATATTTTATAGTAAATGCTTTGAGTGCCTGCTAGTCACAGAATTAACCTTAATTTGAAATCTTTAGATTTATGCTTCTAAGTTGTAGACTGGGAAATTTGTTGGTGATGTCTCCCTCGTTCAGCATCATTCTGCTGGAAGGACAATGGAAATCCACAAATGGGGTTTCTGGCATACTTTTGGCCAAGTGATACCAGTGAGATGCAGCAGCTTTGAAGAATTTAATTAAAATTATTAATGAAATTTGTGGGAGAGTTCCATATTTCTCTTCCCACCCTTGTGAAGCAATGTTTCTCCACATCTCTAGAATCTCCTGCAAGCAGAAAAGCTTTATCCTTGTCTACTCTGACAAATCCTTTCAAAAGCCTAAAATCCCCCCAGTTAAATAACCCCAACCCCACCATCAATATTCCAGGAAATCCAAGCCTAGGTTCTAATCCTAGATGCATATTCTAACCCTTGGGGCACTCTGGTAATATTCTGGTGAATTAGGCCTCTGACGTTACTGAGATTGAATGAAGTTTCACTGGCTGGGAAAGCCAATTTAATCCATAGTATTTTCTTGGGGTATCTCCCATTCACTTTGTTGTCATCTTTAGTAGTAATTCATATGCTGTTTGATCTCTACAATTATTTTGGTGGGGAGATGCTTAATTCTTGATATAGGAGGCGATTCTCTCAAAATAATTCCAAGTGTCAAATTTTCATAAAAACTGGAGAAAATCCCACTGGTTTTTTCAATGGGATTTTCAAAATTAATTTCCCATACTCTGCGCACTGCAGAGAGCACTAACATAAATCCCATTGAAAATTAGTGGGTGGGGTCTTTCTTGCTAGACAGGCTGGCAGCATAGTGTTGAGATTTCAGTCCCAGGCCCGCTAATGCTACTTAAATTTAATGCAAGATGTGCATTTATTATGCAGTTCACGCTGATTTCCAGCACGGAGTTGATGTTGCCAGAAATCCGGCTGCCAGAGATATGTGGAGGCCAAGGTGCCCAGAGGGAAGCCCGTGAAACGGACTCCACTAGCGTCTCCTGGCCCACTAATGTTACAAAAGCAGTGCAGCAGGCTGGGGGAATTGCCCTCCCAGTTTAAAAAAATCCAACTATCAGCAATATATTCTAAATAATAAATTAGAAACAATAGTTAGTTTATTTAATTTATTTGTTTCCATTCATTTAGTCTGTCAAATAGGTATAGCCATTCTACCAGCCTGGTGCCACTCCTCACAGACTTGTGGCTGTAGATTATGCACCACTCCATGATAAAAGCACCCTATCTGTCAGCATGGAGAGGCAGCTTCCCACACCTCCACATCCATATCCCTACTTCTGCCTCCACCCCAACACTCAGGAATGACTGTTATTAGAACTGTGGCAGAGGCTGCTGGGAGGGAAGGGCAGGCAGCAAATTGGGATTCAATGAGAAGAAGGAGTAGCAGGAAATGGACAGAAAGGGTTGTCAGGAAATTGTAGCTCAGAGGTGGGGTATGGTGGCAGAGTTGAAGGGGAGATAGAGGACAAAGATATTGGGACCGGATGTTCGGGAAGAGGAATTCAGACTGGGATTGGGGCTCAGGGAAAAAAGGGATAAGGTGTTATGGAAATTGAAGCGGATGCTTCAATTTGAGGATCTCATCATATCTCATCGAAGTTCTGAGGCTGAATTCTGATTACCTCTCACGGAGTGACACTGGCAGCAGCTGAGCCGTGGAGCAAAAGCTGATGCAGCTAAAAAAAGGCATGCACTGATCCAAACAGACCATATGCAATGGGTACCTTCAAGCAAGAAGAATGGCCATCCAGTCTCCCATCAGAAACATATACATGAGGTGACTGACAAAGAAAAATGATGATGTGCACAACAAGATGAAGAGCATTAAACACATGCTTCACACTGTCAATCTCGTGGAAAACATGAATGCCATCATACTGTCTGAAATGTGTGCCCTAACAAAGTTGGTAACTATTCAGTATTGGTCAAGATTGACACAAGATGTGAAGTACCATCACACTACCTCTGAATTCTAAAAAACCTGTATCCACTGACGTGGAAGGCCATGGTGAAACCCACTACTACCAAACATCCAGCATCCAATGGTTCATTTGCTCCATGTGCAGGATCCATAGTCCTGAAATGCTTGCACAATCAACCCTACTCGATGTCACAAATGTCCTACATCTTAGAAAGGCCTAGCAATTACAGGTTGGCCAGCATGTCATAACCTTACACTAGTAACAATCCATGAAATCAGTAAGGCATCATTAGGTGATTCACCATCAGAAACTACCCCTACCACCTCAATTCATGACCTAACATTGAATTATCCAGAATGTTTTGACAAAATTTGCAATTTCAAGGGAGCTGCAACATTACATTTGTAGAACAATGCAAATAGACAATGCATCAATTGATTTGTCACAGAAGTGCAGATTCCACATACAAGACAAACTGAAAGTCAAATTAGACAAGATGGAGAAAGCAGAATCATTAGAAGAGTACAGGGTCGCACCAATTACTGAAGCTCAATCACACGTATCATAAAGAAGGACTATGTCTTGATCCATGACATTTAAATGGAAGTACAGATTTGAAACACAGTTCTTACAAAATACCCATATTAGAAGAGCGATGGAAAGATGGTAGGACTGGAGAGCCTGAATGACATTATTGTTACTAGAGAGGCAGTGCTCGACAGACTGGAGGGACTGATTGTGGACAAGTCCCCAGGACCGGATGGAATGCATCCAAGGGTTCTGAAAGAAATGGCGGAGGTGATAGTGGATGCCTTGATGATTATTTTCCAAACCTCGCTGGATTCCGGGGAAGTGCCGGAAAATTGGAAAACAGCTAATGTTACGCCGTTGTTTAAGAAGGGTGGCAGGCAAAAGGCAGGGAATTACAGGCCGGTTAGTTTAACGTCTGTTGTAGGTAAAATGCTGGAATCCGTGACCAAGGAGAAAATAGCGAGGCATCTTGAGGAGAATTGTTTGATAGATCAGACGCAGCACGGTTTCGTTAAGGGGAAGTCGTGTCTGACGAATTTATTGGAGTTCTATGAGGATGTGTCTAGGGCGGTGGATAGAGGAGAGCCGGTAGATGTGGTGTTTCTTGATTTTCAGAAGGTGATTGATAAGGTGCCGCACAAGAGGTTATTACAGAAGGTTAGGGGGCATGGAGTTGGGGGTAGGGTGTTAGCATGGAGAGGGGATTGGCTGTCAAATAGGAGGCAGAGAGTGGGGGTCAATGGGTGCTATTCAGATTGGCGGTTGGTGACTAGTAGAGTGCCCCAGGGATCGGTGCTGGGGCCTCAGCTGTTTACCATTTATATAGATGATCTGGAGGAGGGAACCGAGTGTATGGTGTCGAAATTTGCTGATGACACCAAGATTGGTGGAACGGCAAATTGTGCGGAGGGTGTGGAAAGTCTGCAGAAGGATCTAGATAGGCTGGGCAAATGGGCCAGGAACTGGCAAATGGAATTTAATGTTGGCAAGTGTGAAGTTGTCCACTTTGGTAGGAATAATGGTAGGAAGGATTATTACTTAAATGGCGAAAAACTGCAGCATGCAACGGTGCAGAGGGACCTCAGGGTCCTTGTGCATGAGTCGCAAAAACCCAGCCTGCAGGTGCAGCAGGTGGTCAGGAAGGCAAATGGGATGCTGGCCTTCATAGCGAGGGGGATTGAATATAAAAGTAGGGAGGTCTTGCTGCAACTGTACAGGGCACTGGTGAGGCTGCAGCTGGAGTACTGTGTGCAGTTTTGGTTGCCGCACTTACACAAGGATATTTTGGCCTTGGAGGGAGTGCAGAGGAGGTTTAGAACATAAGAACATAAGAAATAGGAGCAGGAGTAGGCCATCTAGCCCTTCGAGCCTGCCCCGCCATTCAATAAGATCATGGCTGATCTGTCGTGGCTCAGTTCCACATTCCTGCCCTCTCCCCATAACCCTTAATCCCCTCGCTTATCAAAAACCCATCAACCCGCGTCTTAAAAATATTTAGCGAGGTAGCCTCCACCACTTCAATGGGCAGAGAATTCCAGAGATTCACCACCCTTTGAGTGAAGAAGTTCCTCCTCAACTCCGTTCTAAACCGCCCCCCCTTTATCTTGAGGCTGTGCCCCCTAGTCCTACTATCCTTTCTGAGCAGGAAGAGTCTCTCCACCTCTATCCTATCCATCCCATTCATCATCTTATATGTCTCAATGAGATCTCCCCTCATTCTTCTAAACTCTAACGAGTACAAGCCTAATTTATTCAGCCTCTCCTCATAGCTCAACCCCCTCAACTCCGGCATCAGCCTAGTAAACCTCCTCTGCACTCCCTCCAAGGCCAAAATATCCTTGCGTAAGTACGGCAACCAAAACTGCACACAGTACTCCAGCTGCGGCCTCACCAATGCCCTATACAGCTGCAGCAAGACCTCCCTACTTTTATATTCAATCCCCCTTGCTATGAAGGCCAGCATCCCATTCGCCTTCCTGACCACCTGCTGCACCTGCAAGCTGGGTTTTTGCGACTCATGCACAAGGACCCCGAGGTCCCTCTGCACTGTCGCCTGCTGCAGTTTTTCACCACTTAAGTAATAGTCCTTCCTACCATTATTCCTACCAAAGTGGACCACCTCGCACTTGCCAACATTAAATTCCATTTGCCAGTTCCTGGCCCATTCGCCCAGCCTATCTAGTTCCTTCTGCAGACTTTCCACACCCTCCGCACAATTTGCCATTCCACCAATCTTGGTGTCATCAGCAAATTTCGACACCATACACTCGGTTCCCTCCTCCAGATCTATATAAATGGTAAATAGCTGAGGCCCCAGCACCGACCCCTGGGGCACTCCACTAGTCACCATCCGCCAATCCGAATAGCACCCATTGACCCCCACTCTCTGCCTCCTATTTGACAACCAATCCTCTATCCATGCTAACACCCTACCCCCAACTCCATGTCCCCTGACCTTCTGCAATAACCTCTTGTGAGGTACCTTGTCAAACGCCTTCTGAAAATCAAGAAAGACCACATCCACCGGCTCTCCTCTATCCACCGCCCTAGACACATCCTCATAGAACTCCAGTAAGTTCGTCAGACACGACTTCCCTTTAACGAAACCGTGCTGCATCTGCTCTAGCAAGCACTTTCTCTCAAGATGCCTCGCTATTTCCTCCTTGATGACGGATTCTAACATTTTACCTACAACCGACGTTAGACTAACCGGCCTATAATTCCAGTGCTAGCAGATGTCCTGGTCCAATTAAAATAGAGGATATTAAATCCATGCCAATTCAAGATAAGGTTTCATTTATTTTCTGTCTCCATGCATTGTGGCATCAGAAGCACCTCTTCAAAAGCACTGAAACAGTCATTATCAGAAGCATAGATATTGCAATTTTATGATTTTATGGAGACAACTGCTCTGGAGTTAGATGCCCAACAGAAAACTTTGGGGGCATGCATCTGACAAAAAAGAAAACTAATTGCATTTTATTCAAAATCTCTGAACAGAACTCCATCCAACTACTCTAAAATCGAGAGGGAAACATTAACTTTGTGTTTGCTACCATGCATTTGTGGTAGAGACTAACCACAAGCCACTGGAGATGATTTTGCAAAAATTATTGTACCACCAAGATTGCAAGGTCTCTTGATAAAGATTTAAAGTTACAATTGAGAGATTAGATACAAACCTTGATGGTCACATCAGATACACTTAGTTGATTGCCTAAACCAGCAAAAGCAGAAGTTAATTAGCAACAGGAGTATCGTTAGATCTACAAATTGACTTCATTGCCATCGAACTTGAGGATTTTCTCCAATCTGGTAGATTTTGCACAACACAAATGCCAGCAGCTTCAGAAAGGAACTGTAAAAGATTATACACTACAGAAACTGGAAAACCATCATCAGAGGTGGCCTGGTTCAATTCAGCACGTCCATAGACATGTGAGACGATTTTCTCTTATCGGAATCTTTGCGACCTGATATTCTTGACCAAACTTCATCACAGGCAGCATGGTGGCACAGTGGTTAGCACTGCTGCCTCACAGTGCCAGGGACCCAGGTTCAATTCCCAGCTTGTGTCACTGTCTGTGTGGAGTTTGCACATTCTCTCCATGTCTGCATGGGTTTCCTCCGGGTGCTCCAGTTTTCTCCCACAGTCCAAAAGACGTGCTGGTTAGATGCCTTGGCCATGCTAAATTCTCCCTCAGCGTACCTGAACAGGTACCGGAGTGTGGCGACTAGGGGATTTTCACAGTAACTTCATTGCAGAGTTAATGTAAGCCCACTTGTGACACTAATAATAAACAAATAGATAAAACTTGCACATAGGCATAGGCCACACGAGAAGACTCAAGATAAACAGTCTATTTTTGGGAATAAACAATGGCATTGAAGTTATCACTAAGTGCGGGGCATATAAAGAGCATATGACAAGTCATCACAAAGCACCATTGATTGCACACAAAGTTTCTACCATCTTTGATCCAAAATATCGTCTGACCCCTTTCACGTCCATGGCAGACTTCATCATCATCAACTACTTTACCAAATACCCCACTATTAGACATAGAAACACAGAAACTAGGAGCAGGAGCAGGCCATTCAGCCCTTCAATATGAACATGGTTGATCACCTATCTCAATGCCATATTCCCACTTTCTCCCCATACCCCTTGATGCCATTAAAACCTAAAAAATTATCTATCACTTTCTTGAATACATTCAGTGATTTGTGGGCAATTTTCCTAATCTCAGTTCTAAGTGGTCTACCCTGCATCCTGAGGCTGTGTCTCCCAGTTCTAGATTCCCAATCAGGGAAAACATCCTCCCTGCATCTAACCTATCCAACCATGTTAAAATTTTATAAATTTCAATTCGATCTCCTCTCACTCTTCTAAACTTTAGTGAATACAAGCTCAGTCGAACCAAACTCTTCTCATAGTACAGCCTCACTAAACCCAAGTATCAGCTTAGTGAACATCCACTGGACTCCCTCTATGGCAAGTATATCCTTTTTAAGTAGGGAGGCCAAAACTGTATGCACTACTCCAGGTGTGGTCTCACCAAGGTCCTGTATAAGTGTAATAAGGTATCTCTACTTCTGAACTCAAATCCTCTTGCGATGAAGACCAACATACCATTTACCTCCCTAACTGCTTGCTACTCTTGTTTCTCCACTTCCACTGACAGATGTATAAGGACACCCTTTGTGTCCTTATACAAATTAATGTACAAAGTTCCCTTTGTACATTCATACTTCCCAATATATCACCAATTAGATAATATTCTTTCTGTTTTTCACACAGAAAGTGTATTACTTCACATTTAGACACATTGTAGTGCATCTGCCATGTGCTTGCCCACTCACTCAATTGGTCTAATTCACCTTGAAGCCTCTTTTCATCCTCTTCACAACTCACAATTCTGCCCAGTTTTACACAGTACATCAAGAACAATTGTCATGCACACTCCAAGTCCTATTTTCAGATTAATTGATGTGCCTAGAGAGATCATTATGGATAACAGTATGCAATTTATTGGCAAGCTACTTCAAGATATATGTGAAAAATGGAATATTGATCACACCACTGGTTCTCCTCAGTACACTAGATCTAATGGCCAAGCTGAACAAATGACTCACACGGTGAAGTCCCTCATATGTAGGTAAACCAAACAAGATATACACATTGCAATGTTATACTTGAGAACAACACCTCTAAGTCCAATACTGGCAGAACTCATGTTTGACAAATTAGTGCACACTTATTTACTTGCTCTTACCCATTATATTCTCTCAGAAGATAGAGAGCATATCTGCTAGAGAAGAAGACCAACATCCATGATAAAAATGCAGGTACGAAATTGCCAAGTTTACAATTGGAACAAGAAGTTTGTATACAGGATCCCACAGAAAATACATGGCATCCAGCCAAGTGGACAAGGATTTGTTCAGAACAGAGATCCTATGAAGTCATTATACACTAAGACTCAATGGTGAGGCATAGCCAAGGACAAATCTGATTAATTCCAGCTGTTCAAACACTGTACAGTCCTATTGCATCTAGACAAGCTCTTAATCAGGAGCAATATCCAAGAATGACAAATCCTCGGATTTGTCCGAGGATCACTGTGAGCAATTAAAGAAATATCAGACAAGATTACCATTGCAAGATCTGGGTGTATCAGTAAATTACAATTACACTTTAGAAATTCAGATTCACCAGTTCCACACACTTATAGAATGGCAACTAAAAATGAAAACATCTTGTAAATAGTTACACTTCTTTTGGGAGGGGGTGGGTATCTTTAAAAAGAAAGGAACATAGGAAAAAGGAGCAGATATTGACAAATTCAACCCTTCAAATCTGCTCTGCCATTCAATTAGATTGTAGCTGACCTCTCCCTGGTCTCAAATCCTTCTCCCTACCTATTCCCCAAATCCTCTCATCCCTTTTTTATTGGAAATATATTTATTTCCTTCTTGAAACTTTTCAACAATTGACATTCCAATGTGCAATAGGGCAGCAAGTTCCACAAATGCATCCTCCTCTTTGGGATGTAGTCCCTCCTCATCTCAGTTTTAAATCTACTGCCTCTCAACCTGCACCTGTGACCTCTTGTTCTAAATTGCTCCATAGGAGGAAACATTTGGCCTACATTTATTTTATCAATCCCTTTTAAAATTTTATATACCTTGATTAGATCCCCTCTCATCCTTCTAAACTCCAAGTATAAGACCAAACATTTAATATCTCCTCATAGGTCAACTCTTTCATTCCCAGAATCAATCTGGCAAATCTCCTCTGAACTGTCTCCAATGTTACCACATCCTTTCCCAAAAAAGGGGGACCAAAACTGTACATAATACTCCAGATGCGGTCTCACCAATACCCTATACAATTGCAACACACTTCTCTACTCTTATACTCCAATTCCTTTACAATAAATGCCAACATCCCATTTGCCTTTTTTATTATGCACTGCACCTGCATACTGACTTTCTGCGATTCATGAACACAGACACCCAGATCCCTCTGCCTAGATGCATTTTGAATCGACTTTCCATTTAGTAATTAATTTGTCTTTCTATTTTTTCTGCCAAAATGGATAACCTCACGCTTATCCACATTAAACTCCACCTGACAAATTTTGGCACCTTCTCTTAGCCTATCTATATCTGTCTGCAAAATATTTATATCTTCTTCACTGCCTGTCCTCAAACCTATTTTAGTATCTGATACTTGGTCTCTGCTTGTATATTATTTATATAGATTGTAAACAGTTGAGGTCTAAGGACTGACCTCTGCAGCACCCTACTGGTTACACTTCACCAGTCAAAGATGGACCCATTTATCCCGATTCTCTGTCAGTCAGCCAATCCACAATCCAATCTAGTATTCTATTCCCAATGGTCTGTGATCTCACCTTCTGGATCAGTCTTTTATGCAGTACCTTGTCAAATACTTTCTGAAAGTGCAGATATATCACATCCACAAGTCCCCAACTATCCACCTTGCTGGTTATGTCCACAAAGAACTCAAGCAAGCTTGTCAAGCATGATTTACCATCATGGTACTTACTTACCATAAAACCTGACAAAGGTGGATTAAGCTTTGTCTTTCTAAATGCTCATTCATCTCCTCCTTAATGACTGATTCCAGCAGCTTCCCCATCACAGAGGTCAAGCAAACTGGCCTATAGTTTCCTACTTTTTGCCTTTCACCCTTTTTGAATACAGGCATCACATTAGTTTCCAATTCAATGGGACCTTACCTGAATGTAAGGAATTTTGAATTTTCACAACTAATGCATCCACTATCTCCACTGCCATCTCTTTTTATACCCTAGGGTGCAGGCCATCTGATCCTGGAGACTGATCTGCCTTTAATCCCATTAAGGGGGCAATGTAATATGCCTTTAAGGGATAACAGTATGACATTGTTAAAAGAGAAATGTGTTAAGTGATCCAGGCTTAGTTTCACTTTTGCTTTGGGCAGAGTACAAACAGAATTCTGGTGAATAATCCTAACACCAGGAGACAACCCCAAGATTCAGTTATGTTAGCTGCTGGGAAGACCTATCTTTCCAGGAAACAATCTTAGCAAAACCATTGCAGTTTCACCTAGAGTTGCTGCCATCTGTCAGTCTGGACGGCTTGTTCACCTAGTAGCCCAGGTACCTTGCTAAACACAAAGAAAACATAGACAAAATGGTACAGGAGCTCTTTTGCCCTGATTTTAACATTTTAAGTCAGATCTATTCTGCAATGTTGTTGGCCTCCTCTTTCTCATTCGGAGGCATTAAGTTAGCTGTTTTCCCAGCAACTAACATTGGCAATATTACCTAAATAGTATATTCAAAGTCCTATGCTTTTGTAAATCCACACTAATACTGCTTCTCTGAACATTCAGCTATTTACAATGAGAGAGAACTGCAGGGTGGACAAGCAGGAGAATCTCCCATGAAAATTTAGTCCATGGTCCCTTCAATAAGCAGTGCTGCAATAATTCCTAAGAATTCCAGTGATTTGAAATATCTTCTTTATATCGTGGGAGAAATTCCACAGTACCAAAACAACAGTGCACTCTAAAAGACAGTGAGGTTAAGATCTTACAATATTGCCTAAGAGTCCAATCACTATGGAAATATTTATATATAAGTCTCACAACACCAGGTTAAAGTTCAACAGATTTATTTGATAGCACAAGCCACAAGCTTTCGGAGTGCTGCTCCTTCACCAGGTGAGTGGGAGTTCTGTTCACAAATAGGACATATAAAGACACAAACTCAATTTACAAAATAATCATTGGAATGCGAGTCTTTACAGGTAATCAAGTCTTAAAGGTACAGACAGTGTGAGTGGAGAGAGGGTTAAGCACAGGTTAAAGAGATGTGTGTTGTCTCCAGACAGGACTGTTAGTGAGATTTTGCAAGCCCAGGCAAGTCACAGGGGTCATATGTATAGTCAGAGATTTCCACCAAAAAACCACTGAAGAGACTGAAAGGCAGGCAGATTAAGTAAGACCTGCTGACATCAACATGCTCCCCATGCTTATTTGTCTGTTTACTGTGCTGAGGTTTTACACACGTACATAATTTCTCTGTAATATTTATACATTACTATCACATACAGTGCTACAAGTATCTTTTATTTCTCTCATGATGACTCCTTCTGTCTTACTTTATCACTTCAATCATTACCATCTTTGCCATCTATCTTAATCACTTTGCATGTTAGTTTTAAAACATCTTTGTGTATATGATCCTCGCCCTTTCCCTGTTCTATGTCTTATTAGCTATTTTCCCACAATTTTTTTCTTTCTTCTGAAGGGTTACGCCTCAAATATTAGGATTTTTTTGCCTAGATGGTCCTAAATTCTTCTGTGTTTATGTCATTTCCTCTTTTGTTTCTGATTCCCAGCACCTGCAGAATTTTTATTTTTTATTTTATAATTTCAGCATATTATAAATCAGCGCACAACACAGTGCTACGGTCCAGTTTATGGTACAGCTGCAGCAAGATCAACTGATCTGCAAAGTTCCTATATAAAATGATTGCATCATCTGATCTTTATGCAAGTTTTAACCTATTTATTGCTAATGGGTTGAGACTAGCTAGACCTGCACACAAAAATGCTGCACAAGTGTTTTATTATTCCTACATGAACACCACCGATTTACCTTAAGGTCTCACTACAACTTATTTTTCACACCAGATCAAAGGCTATAATTATGAGGCCTCACATGTGGCTGAAGCTGAACAAGTTGGGTCCGCAAAATCTCAGGGAAACATTCATCTTGATATTCAATCACATTACAATCGCTGAATCCCCCACTGTCAATATCATGGATGTTACCATTGATCAGAAACTGAACTGGACCAGCTATATAAATACTGCTGCTACAAGAACAGATCAGAAGCTGGGAATTCTGCAGTGAGTAACTTACCTCCAGACTCCTCCACCATCTACAAGGCACAAGTCAGAGGTATGATTCAATACTCTACAACTGCCTG
Source organism: Carcharhinus amblyrhynchos (assembly GCF_965287045.1). Lineage (NCBI taxonomy): Eukaryota > Metazoa > Chordata > Chondrichthyes > Carcharhiniformes > Carcharhinidae > Carcharhinus > Carcharhinus amblyrhynchos. The sequence goes on from NC_137337.1 coordinate 36,734,502, forward strand.
GATGATTGCGGCTCCGACAAAATTCAAGAAATCCAACACCATCTATAAGACGCACTTTGGCAGCACTTTTCAAACCCACAACCTCTATCATTTAGAAGATCAAGATGCAAAGGAAAACCGCTGCCTACAATTTCTCCTCCAAGGTACACACCATCCTGATTTGGAACAACATTGCCATTTCTTCACTGTCACTGGGTCAAAATCTTCACACTCCTGTCCTAACTGCACTCTTGGTGTACTTGCACCACATGGACTGCAGCAGTTCAAGAAGGCAGCTCACCACAACTTTTTCAAGGGCTATTAGGGATGGGCAATAAATGCTGGCCTAACCAGTGACACTCACATCCCAATAAAAATATGTATTTTTTTAAATCATATAATTATTTTGAGAAAGTGTTGCAAAAACTGTTCGTTACATAAGCGTTGCAAAATATACCATTGGAACAATAGCTGGGAACATATTCCAGTATCAGCCTCAGATCAGTGGTAGCACTCTCAGATCTGACTCAAAAAGTTGCAGTTTAAGTCCCACTCCAGGACTTGAATGGACACTTCTAGGCTGGCACTTTATTGCAATACTGAGACAGCACTGCAGCATCAGAGATGCCAGTTTTCACATAAGATTATAAACTGAGACCCTGTCTGTAATCTCGGGTGGATACAGTAGAACTCATGGTATGATCAAAGACAAGTGGAATTCTATGTCTCCTGGCCAGTATTTATCCCTCATTCAATATTTATTGTACAGATTATCTCCTTGCTGTTTGTTTGATCTGACAGTGCACTAATTGGCAGAAGTGTTTACCACACTACAATAGTGGTACATTTAAAGAGTATTTAATTGCTGTGAAACCCTTTAAAGAAAATTTTAAAAAAATTTATTTAACTAAATCTTGTAACCTTACTTTCACCAGTTTCCTTGGCCATTGTTAGGGTGCATCAGACCATCTGCAGCCTTCCTGGGTTTCCAAATCCCATCACAAAGCCTACCCATGTCCAACATCGTAACTATACCCACCTCCACTCATGCCTTGACACATCAACTGCTAAATCTCACAGATATGCCTTTTTCCCCTTCAAATAAAGTTGTGCTGATGTGATCCTGTTTAGACTGGTATTCCATAACTTCCATAAAACCTCCATAAAATTCAGATCATGTAGAACTATGCTTCCTGAATCCTAACCCACATAGAGAAACTCAACTATCATCCCTGAGCTCATAGACTGAATAGGAACTCCCAGTCTCAAATTTAAAATTATGTTGTGTTCAAATTCCTTTATGGCCTTTTTAACTTTTGATTTCTGTAACCTCCTGCAAACCAACAGCCCTCTAAGAAATCAGTTTTCTTAACTCTGCACTCTTGTGCATTTCCCACTCCTTTCATCCCACCATTTGTAGTGTGTCTTCAGCCATCCGGTCACTAAACTCTAAGATGGTCTCTCTGAACTTCACTGCTTTGCCACCCCCCTCTCCTAAATGCATTTAAAGCCTTTTAGATTGAGCTTTTAATTGCCAATCCTAATATCATCTTCTTTGGCTCTTCTGCTCATATTTTCTGGTAACATTTCTGCTGAAGATGCTATATAAACACAAGTGTTTGTTGCTGTTGTCGTTTAACCTCCTAATTTTTTCATGAATCTTTGTACATGTTGTCCTTAATTATGCAACTTTGATTTTTGGCAGCATTATTGACACCAATAGATTTCCCAAGTGGGAATCCTTCAAACTGCCATGGATAGGAGAGGAAGACTGACATCAATGTTGAGCAGGCATGAAACAATTTTTCACATTTAAAATTGAATTGACTCCCTGCTAGTCTGTTGTTTCAAACAGTCAGGAGTGGACATTGTTTGAAGCAGAGAATTCCAGGAAATTAAATGTTAAACAGAGGAAACAAAACAGCCCAAACTCCAACACTCAATTCTTGTATTAATAAGCAGATACATTCAAAATTATTTCAGGGAAGCTCCATATCAGTAATTCTGCGGAAATTATTTTTGTTATATTTAAGTGTGTGAGGAATGATAGTAATTAGAGTCCAAATTGAAACCGTTGTTATTTTCTTTATACGTTTATATTGAAGCATCACTCAAGATAGATTCTGCCCTCAATTTTGTGATCATGGTCATTGCTGTACAGATTTCCTAAATGATATAATGTAATGACTATTTGCCACTTCATTACATAGATTTATCTCTCAAGAAAAACAGAAATCTTCATCCAACTGAAGAAACCTAATGAAACTTACATGTGATAAAATTCCTATTGGAGTAAAGGTCATCAGCTGCCAACAAACTGAACTTCCAGGTTTTACAGATTTGTCTGGAATTGTTAACTGTTCTCAGCTTTACCGCAAGTGCTAGGTGCAGTTACAGATATCCTGGAAAGGTAAATTCAAGAAAAGCTATTAGAATTATATTTTTCAAAATAGTTTATATTAGTTGATAAGTTCAATCCAAATGGGATCTCATGAGAACCAAATGAGTTAAATATACTTTAAAATTTATAGCTCACTCATATTCACCAAAGGAGGCAAACCAACAACACCAAAGTTGATGATTTCAAACTGTACCTCAGAAGGCAGTGTCACCTCTGACAGTAACTTGACATCAGGAATATTTCTGCCTACCAAGAGTTGAATGGTATAACTACTATATAGGACAGTAGGTTTGCTACTTAGGTTGTTTCAGCTGCTGTCAATTAATCTATTAATCAAAATGCAAAATCATTAAGTTTTCCCAATGTTAGTTCACTGACATAAAGCTGCTACTGGAAGATCCCACACCCTAGGAGAAATTGCTGCTGAAAGATAGCCACCTTGGTGGAGGCTGCTGCTCGAAGATCCACCTCTCCGGTAAGTTGCTGCTCAAAGATCCACACCTGGGGGAAGAACGTGCTGCTTGAAGATCGGATCCTTGTTAGAAGTTGCTGCCCAAGAGGAACCACCTCCTGGATGCTGCAGCACATTTTGTACAATGTTTGGGCATTAGAGTATTCAAATATGAAATCTGTTTGAAACAACATGGTGTTCCACAGTTTGGTTGCTGGAGGTCTCAATCCTCTCTTCAGAACTCCTCGAGCTGCCCACGCCAATATGTACATACCACCTTGATCCAGATATGTTCTGGACCAGCATGATTTTCCAATGGCAAAAATGGACAATTGGATAGGTTGGGAGTGGGGCATCATTCCAATCAGGTCTTCATTGCATCTCATTCATGGGACACAAATCAGTTGTACACAATCCTCAGCTGGGAATTGTGAGCTGCCATGTAAGGAGGAGTGCAAGATCCTGTCATCATTTACTCCAGTGGGAAACTGATTTTTCAGCTCCTGTCAATCCCCTGCCCATTAAACCAACTACTGGGGGGGGATGGAAAATTCCATTCATTGTACATTATATTTTACACATTTTGTACAATGTTTGGGCATTAAGAGTATTCAAAAATGAAATTTAGGCTGATAGGCCTACACCATCAGATGAATGCTCTGGGGTGTGGCATCCATAAAGTTTGGGAACTTAGGGGAAATCATAAACATTCCCTTGGGAATGATAAACTGTTGCTCTGGCAAAGTGTAAACATATTTAATGCAATTTAGTCAAACTGATATCTTCCAGTTATTTTTGTGATTTGGAAAATATAACCCTCTGCATTTCCTTGACCAGCTCCACTCCAGAACTCAGATTTGAATAATTTTCGCTGTCCTATGATAGCTTATTTTAAAACACAGCTGGTTCCACTGAAGTTCCATGTAACTCAGGTTTTATTCATATGGGAACATGCTACAGAATGGAACTTTCTATAAACATTGTGACAATGCACTGGCACAGCTTGGACTTTTCAGTAGCTATTTGTCTCATCTTCTCCTGTCATGTCTTTCATCTGTCTTCATTGCAAGAATTGACTGCAGTATGAACAATCTTTCCCCACTAATTTCTATTCTGTTCTGCCCTCACTGCCAGTCCCAGTCCATCTATTAAATAGAGGTGTTTAAGATTAAATTGAAGTAAAATATTTTAAGTAAAAGAGAGGAAATGCAGAGGAAGCATTTTACTGTAAAATAAACTACAATTAAGGTTAATTTAAAAATTGCACGACTGAACTGCTGATAGGCCATACTGTATTCAAAATTTACATTTTGGATTATCCTCTGTAGACATGTTTGCCCTGGATCACGATGTTATCTAGGAGCTTCCACATGTTGCAGCTTTGACAGATCACCTGCCCTGCTACCTTAAAATGTTTTAAATAATCACTTAATTAACTACTTATGGTGCCTTTTTATATATTTTGTTAGATAACCACCAAGTTATGCACTGTTTTAAACCCAAGCAAAAGAGGAGAACTTACTTATTACCAGATTCTCACCAAACAGTTGACTTCTTTCCCTGTCAGAGAGCACGGACCAATCCTAAAGGATAGAAAAACAGAAGGGAAACAGCTCCTGCTTCAACCAACTCACCACTTATGTAACTCCAAGCTTTCACTCTTTGGTGCACTCCTGCTGTTTGCTACCACATGGAAAAGCAGCTGGGTCTCTCACGCTGCAATGCAGCAGTTGCTAACCACTGTGCCATACTGCCGCCCAATATGGACAGTATCCCATCTCACACTCCTGTTTGTGCCCTGAGGGTGTCAAGGGTACAAAATGTACTCTGGGTGGGGGCTTAAATGTCCATCACCAAGAATGGCTCGGTAGCACCACCTCTGCTCAAGTCCTAAAGACAGTGAGAAGTCTCACAACACCAGGTTAAAGTCCAACAGGTTTATTTGGTAGCAAAAGCCACTAGCTTGTGGAGGGCTGCTCCTTTGACAGGTAAGTGGGAGTTCTGTTCACAAACAGGGCATATAAAGACACAAACTTAATTTACAAAATGGTGGTTGGAATGCGAGTCTTTACAAGTAACCAAGTCTTAAAGGTACAGACAATGTGAGTAAATCTCATCCAAGGCTCAGATTTTCACTTCATAGGCCCGGTCTATTGAAGAAGGCTGACGTATATACCAGGTGCACTAGGTTGCCTGCCAGCAAATATGCACGCAATGGTCTCGAACAATAGATTTGATAGATTTCAAGGTAACTGCTGCCAAGGTAACTGATTTTCAGACAGCTACCACATTCGCTCAGGGAGCCAGTCTTCCAGAGTGACAATCACTCCTGCACTTTGTCTCAGGCAGAAACACAGAAATGTTAAGTCACAGTCCCAAGACAGTAGTTTTGGCCCCAACAAACACTTGTCGTTTTCTCTCAGGATAACAGTTTACCTGTTCCTCTGCCATCCACTGCTATTCTCCTGTTAATGCAGCAGAATAAGCTGGGGGAGGCTGCCCAGATCAACACCAAGATGCTGCCAAGCCCTGAAGGTCCAAAGCTGCTTGAGGTTTCCCACCACTGTCGTATGAAACATCTTCAATGGAAACCTAGCAACTTTCCATGTCCGGAGGAAACATTGCAGGAACAGGGTAAATAAACAGCAGGCTCCAAGGTGTAACTGTTATGATCGTCTGGGGCACTAAACTAAAAGAACCAAATTTACCAAACAACCCCTAAATTAAGGAATTACCAACAAGATTTTACTTTTTGTAAGTTTTACTTTAACGTAAATCAGAATCAACATAAATTAAACATAAACCAAGAAAACTAAAAGTGGTTATGAACCATTTGGATTAGAAAATACAACAGAGACAACCTTGCTGATTTGTAGGCAGTCTACTACGTCTGTAGGGACCATTTTGAGCCAAACAATTCATCCAAGTTGAATTCCAGTCCATTTCCTTCAAGGACTTCGCTGATTTGCCACAGGCAGCAGCTTCTGTGTAAGCAGGCTTCTATCTCTTCAAATTTCCCTGTGTGGTGCACTTCTTTCCTGATTGTCTTCATTCTCCACTTCCATCGCTCATGATAGTGAGGATCCACTAGGACCACCTTTACCTTCACACCATGTGACTGATTCAAGGCATTCAATTGCTTGGAAGTGAGACAAACATCAGCAGCATACTTTTGACAGCTCAGAAATCCGACTCTGACTCAGTTCATTGATCACTTTCCACTCTCCAGCTTGTCTACTTTGCTTTTGTGACTCACGGCTTCCATATGTAACTTCCTTCCCGTTGATACTGGACTTTTTATGAACTTTTATGGTCTCTCATAGACTTTGTATCCTAAAATATTCTTTTCATTCTTATTATCCAAAAGTTACAACTGATCTATTTACAAGTGATACAAACTTTTAAATGCCCTCTTCAAACATCTTTAAATGCAATTAACGACTCCCTAACCATTTTAAACTACAATCTTTTCATTACTATTACTGCTTCTCGGACAAAGACCTTCACATGTTACTACTTTTGGGTAAATGTGTTATTTTTAATTATATCTATGAAGTATTGGACTAATGGGACTGAGTTATAGGATGTGTTTGCTTTTATTCAACATTTCGTGTTGGTTTTTATATTTGGAGTTAAGTGACAGCAACATCCATAAAGTTGGACTGAAAATTTCCTTTGTGGTTGAAAACAACTGACACATTGTTTCTCAGTCCAATGTCCTACTCCACTTACTCCCAGCTGCTATTGTTGATTTCTTTGCTGTTACCCCTCACACTCCAGCTCCAAAGGCAGTCTTGCCAAGCCACCAATGGCTAAATTAAAACTGTTCTAAAAACCAAAAACAGTTAGAGAAATTAGACAATTGGCCAAAAAAATACAAAATTAATGAGCAGACAAAAGAACAAACTAGCAACTAATATGAAAACAAAATGCTGTGGTTGCTGGATATCTGAAATAAAGAACAGAAAAAGTTGGAAGTCTTCAGTAAGTTTGGCAGCATTTGTGGAGAGAAACAGAGTTAAAGGTTCAGATCTGCAAACTTTCGACAGGACTGAGGGAAGTTAGAAATGTAATGAGCTTTGAGCAGGTGAAAGTTGGGAGAGTGGAAAGAACAAAAAGGTCTGTCATAAGGTGGAGGACCGGATGAATTGAATCACAACAGGTTTCATCATACAAAACCGAAAGGAATGCCAAAGAGACAAACAATGTGTAATTGAGGTGTGAATGGCAGGACAGCCACCATCTGGGTGCAAGGGGATTAAGAAAAAGAAAAAACCAAACAAGCAAAAAAACAAATAAAATGGTGCAGAGATTATGATCTGAAATTGTTGAACTCAATGTTGAGTCCAGAAGACCGTAAAGTGTCAAGTCAAAAGAAGAGGTGCTGTTCCCAGAGCTTACTTTGAGCTTCACTGGGGAACAGTAGCAGAAAGAGCAAATTGGGAGCAAGGTAAAGAATTAAAATGGTAAGCAACAGGAGGCTCAGGGTCACGCTGAACTATTGTCAGTCACCAAGCTTGCATTTGTTTTCCCCTAGTAGAGGATGACAGATTGTGAGCAGCAAATATAGTATATTAAATTGAATGAATTACAAGTAAATCACTGTTGCTCATGGAAATAGTAGTTGGAATTTTGGACAGTGAGAAGAAAGGAGGTAAAAGGGCAGAAATTGCATTTTCCGTGCTTCAATTGAAAAATGCCATTGGAAAGGGAGAGGGTGCCGGGTCTGTGAATGCTGAAAGAGGAAAACACATGAAGATGAGTTGTTGGTGGCATCTTGGTAGGGATGGCAGAAATGACAGAGGATGATCCTTTTAATACAGAGGTTGGTGGTAAGGGAGGTGGTGATTCTAGCGGTGAGAGGGTTGAAAGTAAATGGACACATTGAGGAAAAACATGAAACATAGAAAATAGGAGCAGAAGTAGGTCATTTGGCCCTTCGAGCCTGCTCTGCCATTCAACATGATCATGCTTGATCACAGGATCATACAGCCATACAATACAGAAGAGGCCCTTCAGCCTATCGAGTCCACACCGACACATTAGAAACACCTGAAACATCATCCAACTAAATAGCCTGATGTCTTCTCCCCATATCTTTTGATCCCCTTTGCCCCAACTCCTTGAAAACATACAATGTTCTGGTCAAAACTGCTTTCTGTGGTAGTAAATTCCACAGGCTTGGAACTCTCTGGATAAGTAAATTTTTCATTTCCGTCCTAAAGGTTTACCATGACCCCTGGATCTGGACTTCCCCACCATCGAGAACATCCTTCCTGCGTTCACCAACCTTCCCTGTCTAATCCTGTTAGTATTTTCTAAGTTTCTATAATATTTCCCCTCATTCTTCTTAAGTCTAGAGAATATAATTCTAATCAACTCAATCTCTCCTCACACGTCAGTCCTGCCTTCCCAGGAATCAGTCTGGAAAAGAAAGACAAATTTGAAGGACTGGTACACGAAAAGATTGTTCTATGGAGTAGATTCAAGCGGCCAAATAGGCTACTTCTACTCTACATCATACGTTTCTACGAACAGATGCAATTGTGTTACAAACCCTCTGGGGAAACTGTAAATCAGAACAACCAGAATTACCAAATGACCCCGATATGGAGAAATTACCAACAAGATTCACTTTTTGTAGCTTTTGAATATGAATCAGAACTAATATGAATTAAACAGTAGTTAAAAAACATGTGATGTTTCAAATAAAAAGGTAAATTTCACTTTAAATAGTCAATACAACAAAGATGCTTCTTACACAACCACAAGCACACTCCTTTATGACATTATGTAGCTACATAGTTCTACAATATGTTGTTCTTTATTCAACAGGGTTGGAGTCCTATTTGACAACAACTTTCACTCCCAGGATTTCACAGGTATGATTATCATCAATGCACACTTTTCCAAACCCTCTCTCCCTCAGGTTATGACAGTCCTGATGGTGTAACTTTCCCAAGTCCTTTTCAATCCATACACTCCAGTTCATTTCTGAAAAAATACCCAGTTCCCTAGTGCTCCTGAGCTGTCTACAAGGAAGCTATCCTTCCAAGTCTTGACCTTTGTAATCCATGGGCACAGTGCTTCCGAGAACTCCTACATCTGTGTGCTGATTGCCATCTTTCTCCAGCTCTTCTTTGAGTCAAACTCGTGATTTTCGTGTATTAACTTCCTTTCAGTTAATGATGCTTTCATATCAAGGGGTCACATTGCCCAGTATTTCTTATTATTCACAAAATTACAATTGATCATTTATAATTGTTGTAAATGCTTTAAAGGTAATTTTCATTCTTAAAATCAACTACAGATTCCAAAGAAATTACAAATTTTCTTGACTGCCCTACTTCTAGGTTCAAGATCATTATAATGGATGCAAAGCTGGAAGAATGGAACAGAATCTTTGTTTATTTCGTTTTTCTCCACAGATGCTGGCAGACCCGTTGAGTAGTTCAGCATTTTATGTTATTAATTCAAATTTTCCAGAATCTGCAGTATTTTATGTGATGTGTTGGCTGGTATCTCCTTTCTTTCTATTTTAATTGCTATATTATTCTTTTGGCTATTGCCATTTCTTCATTAATATCTTCAGTGAAAATTGAATTATCTCCTGGCTACCTCTGCCATTTCAGTATCATTTCTGTATTCTGTGAGCTTATCCTGCTTATCCATTAGTAGCCTATGTTAATTCTCCTTTTGCAACTTAATGTGAAGGACTGCTTTACATTCTTAAATTTTCTTTAGTACTGTAAATTCATATTTCCCCTTTGCCTTGCTGATTGTCTTTTTATGTCTTTCCTAATGTCAGATTCCTTCTTATCCATCCACCTCTTTACTGTTTATGCAAATATTATTTCATTAAAACTCCGTTTTCCTCCACGGTCCTCATTTTTGGTTAATTTGTTTTTTTTATTAGTGAAAACAAATATTTTAAGTATTGTCCATTGTTGTTTTTGTTCTTCACTAACCTTAGCTCCATCCTCAAAACTTTTATTCCCAATCTAGTACTGTGGGCTTCGTATTTTGTTTTGTTTGTAAGACCTTGAGCATCCCTGGTAAGGCCAGCATTTATTGCCAATCCATCATTGC